>NW_026067943.1:3917173-4283383 GCF_014885135.2 Alexandromys fortis
AAAAAAAAAAAAAAAAAAAAAAAAAAAAAAAAAAAAAAGGATGTGAGGTTGAAAGGACCCGGAAGGTTGTGAACACCCCTCATCCCAGAAGCGGGTACAGTTTTGCCAGAGTTCTAAAGTGCTGGGATCCTCACAAGGCTGAGGAATGCAGTTGTGGAAGCTGTGTGCACATCTGGGGAGCATCATCCTGAGGTGCCTTGTGAAGCATGCACTGTAGAAGTGTGTGGTGCACAACCTGCGGGAGGTATACAGTCACGCCAACTTCTGCTGCAGGATTGTCCCCCACCCAGCTATAGATAGTTGGTTTTTCTGTACATGTTAAAGGCTAAACCAAATGCTCCCTGAGGTTTCTCAGTTTGCCGAGACCTGAATTCACGGATGAAGTCTCCCCTACCTTAGGGCTAATTAGTAATAGTAACATATGGGGATGAATGGTGCATTGATCTTATAATTTTATGACTTTATGATAAGATGAGTGATTTTAATTTGTTTTCCAGATACCATTTGTTTCCTACCCTCTAGAAGTCTTGCTGAAATTAGATTCGTAATTCTCCTGTCCATCTTTGCGTTTGTTTTGCTCACATAAGTGCCCGGAATAGAATAGATGCCCCTTAGTTATTGTAAACATTTCCAGGACTGGTTAGTCCAAGCCTTATGTTTTGTTTTTACTTTGTTTCCTTTCTCAGTGGTGGTTCTAAGATGAGTCTATATGCACACAATAATCCTGGCTTCCTTATACACACCTCCTTAATAGTGTTGCATTGTGTGAATGGTTACCTTGTATTTACCCCATCTTCTTGATGGGGTTAGACTGTTGCCCATCGCCACAGTAGTTGACCTAGCTGCATTTTCTTGATGGTTTCTAGTCTGCAAGCCCATCTTAGTCTGTTTTATGTTACCTCTACAAAATACCTGGAATTGGGTGGCTTCTAAAGAATAGAGGTTTGTTATCTTTCCTATACTTGTAGAGTTTGGAAGTTCAGGATGGAGAGACTGGTGCTTGGCAAGAGTTGGCTCCTGCGCCATCCTTTTGTGGAAAGCAGAAGAGCAAGAGAGGAGCAAGGGATGGGGGTTGCTGGGGAGATGGCTCAGTGGTTAAGAACGCCTGGCTGCTTTTCCAGTAGGACCCGGGTTCAATACCCAGCACCCACATGGCAGCTCACAACTGTCTGTAACTCCAGTTCCAGGGGATCCGACACTGCCATACAGACACATACACATGAAATAAAAATAAATATTTTTTTTTAAAAAAAGAGAGGAACAAGAGATACAAATTCAGCTTTTTCTTAGGAATCTCTGTTGGGCCCCTGGTAACATTTCAAACCCATTCCCATAAGCCGTCTTTCACTGCTGTTGCATTGGAGTTTCACTCTCCAACCCATACGGTAAGGGAATGCATCAAAATCATGCATTAGAGTGTCACTGGCGGTCTGTGGACCATGCGTGGCATCCGTTTTTATCAGATAATGTGGAGAATGCTCTTATGTGTATCCTAAATATTAGCTTGTAAGAATTTCTGCTGCTCCACTTTTCCCTCAGTGACGCTTTTTATTTTTTAAAGATTATTTCATTTTGTTTGCGCTTACTTTGCCTGCTTGTATGTGTATCACATAAATGCAGTGCCTGCAGAGGCCAGAAGAGGGTGTCAGATCCTCTGGAACTGGAGTTAAAGATCCCTGTGAGCTGCTATGTGGGTCCTGGGAATCAAACCCAGATCCTCTACAAGAGCAATAAATGCTCTTAATCACGGAGTCATCTCTCCAGCCTCAAGTGAGTACTCTGCTTTCTATGCAGGACTTCGTCTGAGCAAGTGGTTTTTGTTTGCTTCATTTTGTTTTCTCTAGACAGGGTCTTGCTGTGTGACTCTGGTGGCCTGACACTTGCTATGTAGACCACACTGAACTTGAACTTGTAACAATCCTCCTGCCTCTGCTTCTCCAGTCAAGTTTTATTTCTTCTGCGTATTGAGTGTGAAATGGTATTTCACTAATTTAAACTTGCATTTTTCTAATTGCTGATGAGGTGAACATCTTTTCATAATTTTGATGCCTTGCCCATAAACTCCAGACTCCTGTTTTTCTCTGGTTTGTGTTTTCTTTTGGGTAAACATTCTTTTTACTTTTAAATGCATGATTTTCCCTGTTGTAGGATCTTTACACAGCGTGTGGGTTTTCTTATGGTGTACAGAATTTTCCATTTTAATGATATTGTGTGTGCTGGTTTCTCCTTTGTGCCTGGTACAGTTGGCCTCTTATTTAGGATGATTTTCCTCCCCCAAAGTTGTACAAGCAGTTTCTGAATTTTCTCCCAAGAGTTTTAATGTTTCAGTTTCCTCACATTTAGGAACACTATGTATGGTATAAGGTGGAAATGCAGCTTTTGTTTTTATGTGGATACTGGATTTCTTCAGCAGTTACCCATTCCTTACCTCTTCTCAGGGAATTTGCAGTGTCTTCTCAACTAGACATGGTTTTCCCTAAAAGCACTGGTCTGTTTTGATAGTCTTTGCCCATCTACTTGATCTTCTTGTCTCTCTATAGATGTTGCTCTGGTGTTGCTGTTGTGACCCTTGACCTAGTCATGCTCTGTTCATTTTCTTTTTTCTTTTTTTTTCTGTTCATTTTCAAAATGATCTTACTGTTCCAAATGAATTTTAGAATCAACTTATTTAGCCTAAGCAATAAAAATTAAATGAAAACAACCTTGTGGAGATTGGGCTGAAAGTCTGTTTTTCTGTTAGCTTAATTTGAAGAAAATTACCTCTCCTGTATTGAGTTTTCAGTCCATTTTTGAACACGCTTCAACTAGCTCTTCATTTATTTGGGTTTTCTAAATGCCTTTTGATTGCGGCCTTTGTAGCAGTCAGCATCAGAACCAATGGCATCTGCCTAGTCAGTCAGTCTCAAAAAGGAGCCTCTGAAAAGTACGTGCTAGGGAGGAGGCTTCGGTTCTGGGCGGGACAGCAGGGTTTTCTCCAATCATACTGGGCTGGGGTTCCCTGAAAAGGTGTTCATTTGCTTATGTTGCACATAAACCATTGAAGGTCTGTGAAAAAAGTATTTTTTGTGTTTTTTTAGAGAAACCAACCTGAATCAAGACACAACATCTATTTGAGGCCCTGTGTGTTTCCCCCACACCACTCATCCCCTTTGCAACATGTGTGCAATCCTTAGGTGTTGTTGTTGTTTGTGTTTTCCTTGTAGTCTTCGTTTTTAAGGGGATACATGCATGCCACGATGCATGTGGAGAGGCCAGGGGACAACTTTGGGGAACTGGTTCTCTTTTCCTACCATATGGGTCTTAAAGATTGCACTCCTGTCTTCAGGCTTGGTGGCAGGTGCCCACGGAGCCACCTTGTCAGCCCGAGTCACGTGTGTGTGACGCATTTGCCCACTGTCTCTGTTTCTCAGTCAGTGTGGTCATTGCCAGGCTTGGGAAGGCTGTCAGTGAGTACTGAGAATATGAGCAGATGGAGGAGGAAGGCAAGCAGTTGGTAAAGTCTAGAAAACCCTACATGAGAAGGGGCAGGAGCCCGCCCCGCACTGAGCCTCCCATCCCCCAGCACCCATCACTTCCAGCACCACTGCACTAAGTCTTTACTGTGCATCCAACACCAGCCTTTTCCAGCTGCCTGGTCACTCCAGGTGAAGAGCCGTGCGAGACAGCAGTGGATCTGTATTATCTACGCAGTCTTGACTGCTGTACACTGACTACTTCCTCAGGTGTCTGGTCACACTCCAACAATTCATTCTCTCAGAAGAGAGCTCAGAGTACACAGAGATCAGGTGAGGTCTCACATCATCCTGTGAGGATCTGAGAAAAGCCAAGAATTTGAGGAGAGCTGATGGCTGTGTCATTTGAAGGGACCATCTGTATACCTTTGATCAACCCAGCTTCCCAACCATCCTGTATTCACTGGAATCATTTAGACTCATCTCTTCCACAACATACCCTGGACATCATGAACATTCCACCTAGCCAGTGCTGGAGAATGCTTTGCTGGGCTGTGATTATTTCTGGCTTTGAGTTGGTAGTTGATCCTGAGGCTCTGGGAAGAACCTTTTAGTTCTCCACCTGGAAGCCCTTGCTTATTGGTTCAGTTTCCCCAGAACTGTCCCTCTGCCATGCTTCCTGGACTTTTTCTTTTGTAGCCTGTTCACAGTTTCCCCACTTGTGCTTAGGTCCCCAGTGTGTCCCTGTTCTTCACATCAGGGCCGCCATGCTTGGTCAAAGCATCGGCTTGGGCTGCCTGCTGGTTCATTCATTCCACAAATGCCTGCTCCTTGCTGCATGTAAGAAAGACACTGTATCTAAGGGAGGCAGAGATGACAGGTGCCCATCTCTAATACACTAGTGAAACAAACCCACAGATGATCATCAAATCCAACTGCTGAGGGCACCCAGCTCAACCCACATCAAACCCATTTTAAAATTTACTTTTCCTTTTCAGAATGTATTTGAAATGATTCAGCCAACAAGACAAGCCAGACCCTGCATCTGTCCTGGTTCTGACTCTGGCAGGGGCTTGTAGGGTGGGACAGCTTGTCTTTCTAATGTCACATTTCAAAATCGGGCCATGGTGGTTTCCCTTAGTAACCATTATGCATCAAGTCCGTGTGCTTAGCTAAATATGTCTGCATTTCTAAATCTTGAGCCTGCGTCCTCTGGTGGGATTGAGCTTTACAACGTTAGATGGACCGTGTGTTCACTTCTATTTCTCAGTTCCCTCATTCTGCCCAGCCCCTGGGTTTTAGGAGCAACCTCAGATTCACCTTGGGTACAATTACAGTCACTGCGCAGGAGCCCATGTGAGGAGCATGTCCTAGTGCATGCTCTGCGTTGAGCTGGAGTTAGGCTCTGAGGGTTTGCAGCTGTTTCTTTATCAGGACCCAGCCTTGTCTTTCTGAATTATCTTTTACTGCTGGTGTGTTTCCTTTGTATTTTGCAAAACCCCACAGATATCTTAATTCTTCATCTTTGGGTAGAAATCAAGGCTCAGAGGAACAAAACCTGTTCTTACTGTGAGAACAGGCATCTCGCTTGCTGCCTCATTGCCCCTCCCTCTGTATTCTCCTCCTTTTTCTCTTCCTCCTCCCTCCCCCTACTGGCTTCCCTCCCCTCCCTCTATTTTCTTTCCTCCTCCTTTCTTCTTCCTCTTCTCCCCCAACTCACTGGCCTCCTTCCATTATCTTTCTCTTCTCTGCTCCTCCTGTTGCTAGCTTATGTCCCGGCCCAGCCATATGTGCCCTGGCTTGTTCCAGGGTCACTCGCTCGCCTGGCTTTTGCCCTCCCTTGGTCTGAGTCTGGCTCTGTGTTTTCACTGAGTCTTGATTCAGATGTCAGCTCCCTTCTGAGTGGCACAGTGGAATGAGATGCCAGTTCCCCAAGCTTTCTCTCTGCATAGCTCTTTTCTGACCGTCTGTATCTGTGCACTGGCTCATTCTCCTCTGCTTTCAGTGTAGATAGAGCTGCATGCTAGTGCAGCCTGTGTCCTTTGTTCACTGTGGTTTGCCTGCACATCTGAGGTGCTTAGAAAACACAGTCAAAATCAATGGACGCCATAGGGAGTGGACGGATGTGTGCATGTTACCTAGACCCTCCCATTCCAGCTGCAAGTTTGGAAGTAGGGAACTCCTCCTGGTAATATTGCAGGCAGTGACCCCTCCCCTACACTGAGCCCTGTGGTCAGGTCTGCTGCACTGATGGCATATTTACCAGTGGCTCTTTTGCCTGTGAAATGGGGACTTGAGCTAGTCAGCCTTCCTTGGTGTGTATGTCAAAACACCCCCAGATAAAGAGCCTCAAGGAAGGGGAGGGTCTATTTCTGCTCATGGCTTCCCAAGTTTCAGTCTCTGTTCACTTGGTCCTGTTTGGGTCCATGGTGGCAGAGTGCATTGTGGGTGGAGCAAATGATGGGGGAGGCGGCTCACCTCATGGCAACTGGGAAGTGGACAGAGACTGGAAGGGGACTAGGTCATAGGCACACCCCCTGTGTTCTAACCTCCTTGTCCTCTTAGGCTCACCCTCCCAAGAGTCCCATGACCCTCAGTGCCATTACTGAGTGTTAAGCCTTTACAGGGGCATTTAAGATCTAAGCCATCATGGAGATTGTCCATTTCCCTAGGACAGAACCGAACTCTGTGGTACCATCTGACCCTGTTCCACAACCACCCAGCACCTTGCCTATGGCTGCAGTATAGATCTCGGTGGGTAGGTGCTGTGGCCCGCCTGGTGTCACTGCTTCCTCTTCCCATGAAGGGCGTGCCACTGCACGACTTGTGTGGCCTCTGGAAGCCTGTGTGCTCCTCTGAACACAGCTGAATGTGTCACGTTAGCGTCGAATGAGGCAATGTTTACAGAGCACCTAGCAGGTGGCACACGCTCAATACACAACTTAAACGTTTTCCAAACTTCTCCTGGGTGTGCTCACCACACCTGTACCCAGAGACACTAGAAGCATCCAATCTAGAGGAGGAAGCCAGGAAGTGTGTGTGTGTGGGGGGGTGAAGTTTCTGATGTACCTGACAATGGAGCTGTGGGATCCTGGCCCAGAGCCGAGAACAGGGAGCCTGCCTATTTGTTTGTGGGGCAGCCTTCCTAAAGGTGCTGGCGCTGACCTGAGCTGGGCTTTGAAGGACGATGAGAAGTCCACGTGGTTGTCTGTAGTGCTAGTAACACAGGCTGGAGCATAGTCACTGAGGCCACATGTAGAGGCTTGTGGACTTGCTGTAATGCCACAGTACGTGTGAGGAAAGGCTGAGAGTGGAGCAATGGTGCATCCGTTCATTTATAGTAGTTACCACCTGCCCGTGATCATCTGATCAAAAATATTACATGGGAAATTCCAGAAATAAATTAATTCATGTTCACGTGTTTTCAGTTTTATACTGTTCTGAGTAGTAAGATGAAATCTTTTTGTGAGTGAGAATAATTTTTTATAAATTTTTAAAACTTGTTTTACATACTGACCACATAGTTTCCTGTCCCTCCTCCTGTTCCCGCCTCCCAAATACCCCGCCCCCCATCCACTTCTCTGTCTCCATTTAGAAAGGAGCAGGCCTCCCATGGGCATGAACAAAGCATGCCTCACCAGGTTGTGACAGGACCGAGCTCCACCCCTGCATCAAGGCTGGGCAAGGTAACCCACCATGGGGAACAGGTTTCCAGAGGTCAGCCTAAGTGCCAAGGACAGGTCCTGATCCCACTGCTGAGAGCCCACCAAACAGACCAACTGTCACATATATGCAGAAGGCCTAGGTCAGTCCCATGCAGGCTCCCTGGCTGTCAGTCTAGAGTGTGAGCTCCCATGAGCTTAGGTCAGCTGTCTCTGTGGGTTCTTCATGGTCTTGACCCCCCTTGATCTTGATCATACAATCCCTCCTCCCTCACTTTAACAGGACTCCCAGAGCTCAGCCCAGTGTTTGAGTGTGGATTTCTGCATCTGCTTCCATCAGTTACTGGATAAAGGCTCTCTGATGACAATTAGGATAGTCACCAATCTGTTTAGAGGAGATGGCCAGTTGAGGCACCCTCTCCACTATTGCTCAGAGTCTGTGGTCATTCTTGTGGATTCCTGGGAGTTTCTCTGGCACCAGCTCTCTCTCTAACCCCAAAATGCCGCCCCCCTATCAAGGTAGTAAGATGAAATCTTGTACTGCTTCGTTTGACTGAGATGTCATTTTATCCTGGGGTGGAGGGGGAGAGAGAGAGAGAGAGAGAGAGAGAGAGAGAGAGAGAGAGAGAAGGGCAAGATCGCACAGGTGCAAGGCCAGTCCATCACTCATGGCATCTTGGTTGGATGCTATGGAGATGACGCTGCTTCTGTTTAGGTGACCTTTATTTTATTTCAAAATAGCCCAAGCGTGCCAGAGAGATGGTGGAGTTTTAAGATATGCCAAAGAGAAGCCAGAAAATGCTTTATTTTACATAAAGAGTAAATCAAACCCCTCACCCCGTGTGTGTGTGTGTGTGTGTGTGTGTGTGTGTGTGTGTGTTAGGGGACAGTTTCTCTCTTTAGCCTAGGCTGGCATCAAATTTCTCATTTATTGGAATTTGTTGAATTCCAGGTTGACTTGGAATTCGCAATCCTCCTGCTTCAGCCTCCCCCCCCCCAAAAAAAAAACAAAAAAAAAACAAACAAAATATACACTCAGGTGGCCAAGACCTTTGCAGTGTCTCCCTGTGCCTGCTTTATAAATTGAGTTTATTGTGCATGTAGATGTATAGGAAAAGCATGGTGTATATAAAGGTTTCAGGCAGCTACTGGGGATTTTGAAGCACCTGGTCTGTGGATCAGGAGAGCTGCTATGCATGTCTTCAGAGAAAGTTTGCTCTACACCAGGTCTAGGTGGAGGGCCTGGGACACAACATGAACAAAGCCAGAGGAGAAAGTGTCCTAGTAAATCAAGGAAAACACTGGCAGGCTAGAGGAATTAAGAGTGTCTGGGTCACAGTGGGGCCCCTCTGAGTGGATGGCATTTAGGTATGGATCTGAAAGAAATGGGGTGACAACTTTATATGTCAGGGGCAAGATCTGAGGCCAGAGGAGTAGCAGGGGCTGTGGCCTCAATATGGAGGACGTGTGTTGTGTTCTGAGACTGACCCAGAGACCTCAAATGCAAGCTGGACCTTCCCGGATAGACACCTGAGAGAGGCCCTGCCTCAGCCTGTCTTCTATTGCTATAATAAAGACCATGGCTAAAAACTACCTGGGGAGGAAAGGGCTTGCTTAGACCTTGTGTCCTGATCACAGCCTATCACTGAGGGAATTCGGGGCAGGGACTCTAGCAGAAAGACCAGACCATGGAGGAGTGTGGCTTACTGGCCTGTTCTCATGGCTTGCTCAGTCTGCTTTTCCATACAACCCAGGGCCACGTGCCCACCCATAGTGATCTGGGCCCCCTTACAACAATCATTAATCAAGGAAACACCCCTCCAGACTTGCCTACAGGCCAATTTCTCAATTGAGGTTTTCTCTTCTCCAATGACTCTAGCTTGTGTCCGGTTGACAAAATACCTCCCCATTACAGTTCCTAAGTTTGTCTGGACCTAGTGCCTTTATGAATGATTGGGAATGATTCCGTAGATTGCCCTGAAAGAGCCTGCTTTGTAGCTCTGGAAACAAGATAGAGCTCTGTCCTGCATCCTTGGGGTGTGGGGTGTGGCCTGGGTACAGGAAACTGGGTACAGGCAGAAGGAAGCTGAACTGTTGGGAAAGCAGCAGTAGAAGCTGGAATGCTGCTCAGCTGTGCCGCTCGCCGATGCAAATGACAGACAGACCTGTACCCAGACAAAGGCCCCACTAGGGCCCTCCACGTTGTAAGATGTCTTCTCACCTCATCCTTTACATTCTGGGTGGGTCCTTCCCAATAAAGACTCATGGGAGCTTACAAATTGGCCAGGAATCAAGGTTTGTTTCTTTTGTTTGTTTGACAGCAACAGAAGCCGCTTCTTACAGGTATCAGTTTTGGGGCTGTGCTTATGCTTTGTCCCCTTTCTGAAAGCCTTCTCTGGGGTGTGTCCATACTAGCTACACATAGCCCAAGCATGCCCCTGGAAGCACCGTTTGTGATGGTAAAAAAACAAAGCAAAGAGACAACAAAACCACTTGTGAAATGTCCCACGAGTGAAAGTATGCAGCAACTATAAAAAATGGGTTGGCACAGAGAGGAGCTACTCTTGGGGTGTGGGAGGGTGAGGTATGGGGAGAGGCATATACAGGCTGAGGTGCTGTCATCTTAAATGGCCCCCTTTCTTGGCTTCTGGAGTCTCTGCATAGCCATATTGGTTAGTAACGGGACCAGAGTCTAGATATGAAATTATTTATTATGAAGATGTACTTAGTACACAACCTAAAGGTAATTTGATGTTCTTTTGGGTGCTGGCCTTTCAATCACAACTTGTCACGTGAGGTCTACTGGGGAATGCTGGTGCTCAGAAAGTTTCATATGGGCCTGGGAAGATAGCTCAGTGCATAAAATGCCAAGGGCCTTAGCTTCAAGGTGCATAAAATTGGGTGAGCATGGTAGCCCACCTGTAGTCTTAACACTTGGGAAGTTAAGACCCTGGGGAAGCAGGGTAGCTACATTCAATTGATCATTTCTGGGTTCAGCCAGAGACACTGCCAGTAAATAAAATGGAGAATGATCACCAGACTTATGGCTTCCACATACATGCAAACACATGTTCATGAGTACCTGCACGCACACACACACACACACACACACATGCAAACACATGTTCATGAGTACCTGCACGCACACACACACACACACGCATGCATGCACATGCATGAATATGCATGAGGAGCAAGAGAGAGTTTATGATATAAGAGCATTTAGTATTTTAAATTAGTTTTCAAAGTAGGGGTTGCTCCACCTGTATTTATTTTCCCCATAGACATATCTGGGAAGGTACACAAGATGCCATTTCCCCGTAGACCTCCCAGAAGTAGAATGTGGAGAAATGGAGTAGATAGTAACAGTTTTCCTTCCCTGCTCTGTGTTCTCCCCTAGTGTTTGAATGTTCAAGGACAACAAGCAGCATGGTTATCTCATAATAAAAGCAGGACTCATGGTACTGGTGACTAAGCTGTCAGTCATGATCCTCTTTGCTTGAGTGGCAGCCCCACTTAGAGCTCTGGCCCCATCATGCTAATACTGACTTATTATCTTATTCTTGTTAATATTAACTCATTTAAGTCACACTCAGCCCCAAGAGGTGGGCAGAGGACAAATCTCTATCTTCCCATTGCCCCAACTTATGGTCCTGAACCCCAAAGCCGGTCCATCATTGACTCTCACCCAAGAGGACCTTGTCTCTGCTGCTATAGGCCATGTGTGTGCAGAAGACTCACCTGTTTCAGGTAGATCTCTGCTTGTCATTGTCCCCTCCGTGAGGCACTGGGGACCCTTGGATACAGCTGAGGAGAACAGAGAAGGGGTCAAGACATTTGCCAACCCAAACCAAAGTCACTCTCTGTTGTTCCAGCAGGGTTGCAAGCCTTTTTATTCTAACAACTGAATATTTAACTGGTTGCAACAATAGCAAATGGAGTTTTTAGTGACTAAAATATAGTAGGTCTGCATTTCTATAGTAGATTGTAAATCACATATTGTTTCTCAGCCCCTAAGAGATCACACCACTAACAATTCACTCTTCCTGCCCCTGGGTTCCTGTGCTGCTGAAGCTGTTCTGGATTTCTCACACCCAGCAGAACCTCCCTGCTGGCCCCCACAAATTTCCTTGTGGAGCCAGCCCTCCATTCTACTGCCAGTGGCATTTGAGGGCCAGAGAAGGCCCAAGGGAGACCTCTGCTTGCTCTTGTATACAATATGAAGCTAAGTCTAAGCCATCTGCCCTAAACCATCTCCACCAGGATTGTCTCCTGACCCAAAGCTCTGTCTCAGGAAGGGCCAATTTGTATTCTGACACGGTCTGAGCCCCACACTGAGAGACTCATTGAAGGTCAAACATTGCTTGTACAGACAGTTGTGAAAAACTGTTTAATGCCATGGTGTGATATGGGGATCCAGAGAATCACTGTGCTGCGGCCTTAGGCTTGCTACTTATAGCTGCTGTCCCAACCTTTGTGTAGAAACTTACCTTAGTAAGCTGTATAGTTGGGGCCTATTCTTGTATATTTGTGACTATTCAGGCAAAAAATACTCCTATCTTAAATTAGCCAAGAAGGCACTGGCAATTTTAACTGACACCTTTACCCTATATAATGAGAAGGAGCCAGTTGCTTTTCCTGTGGGTGTAGACTGGTCTTTGGTTTCTCAGCTGCCCAGACCCGAATAATAACACAGAAATTATATTAATTACAACATTCTTTGCCCATTAGCTTAGGCATATTTCTAGTTACCTCTTACAACTTAAATTAACCCATTTCTTTTAATCTGTGTATCGCCACAATGCTGTGGCTTACCAAGTAAAGTTCCAGGCATCTGTCTCCTTCAGCAGCTACATGGTGTCTCCTGACTCTGCCTACTTTCTCTCTATATCTCTGTTCAGATTTCCTGCCTAGATTTACTCCATTGGTCAGCAACATGTTCTTTAGGGCTGGAGAGATGGCTCAGAGGTTAAGAGCATTGCCTGCTCTTCCAAAGGTCCTGAGTTCAATTCTCAGCAACCCACATGGTGGCTCACAACCATCTGTAATGAGGTCTAGTGCCCTCTTTTGGCCTGCAGGCATACACACAGAATATTGTATACATAATAAATAAATAAATATTTTTTAAAAACAAACAAAAAAACATGTTCTTTATTAACCAATGCTAATAAAATTCATAGCATACAGAGGGGAATTCCCACATCATCTCCCTTTTACTGTCTAAATAAAAAGGAAGGATTTAACATTAATGTAGTAAAATTATATATAACAAAACAGGTATTGAGCAAGAATTACAGTTACAATATCTATTTTATTTTTTATCATAACTAAGGAAAACTATATCTGCCTTCAACTCTTCAAAGACACCAGAAGAATATATTAAGTAAACAGGAAGTGCATTGTAAGCAAATTCCAAAACTTCAGAATTGACAGAGACATCTTGCTGCCTGGAAAGCTACCCAAAGTTCTTCTGTAACATTGGGGCATCCATCTTCAGCCTTCAGGCCCATAATATCCAGTAGACTTTCCCATAAAGCAGGAAATTTGAAGGTCTGTTTTGCCTTATAATGACAAAGTTCATCAGATGCTTTCTTCTGTGTCCTTCAAAATGTCTGGCAGGTTTTTTTATGAAGCAGGAACCCCAAAGTATCATCTCACCTTCTTTTGAAATGTTCAGCAGTCACTTTTCTGGGGGTCTTTCATGTCCATTTTAAACAGCATACCATCAAGCAGTCCATGCAAGAGCAGTTTCTTACCCAAAAAGTAAGAAACTAGCAAACTCCTTAAGAAGCCTCTTTGATGTCGATCATCCTCTTGAAGTAATTGGTGCTGCCAGAAACAGACATGTCTCATTGTTAAGAAAAATTTATATTCTTCAAACATTTAAATACCATATCTGTAAGTCTTTGAAAGGTTTGAAGAATACCTATCCATCTGAAATTTATCTCTGTACATCTATAAACCCTGACATGACTACAAGCTTGACTATTATAGATGGCTATTAACCTGTATTTCTTAATTATACATTATATTTTTAAATGAGCTGCATAAACACAATACCTTAATCAAGAGCAGAAATAAACCTATAACAAAATTGACCTTAAATTTGTATCAATAAACCAAGATCCATACCAATACAAAGTATTCATCTCTATATTATATCCCCCATTAAATGTAAACAAACATTTATAAACAATCATTTAGGGAATTTGGGTGTTTTTCTCTAGACAACATTCTGTTGATTGGAGGCACTGTTAATCAGGTCTTTCATGGGGTATACTGTGTGGTAGATTCATCTCAGCCAGCAGTCCTGAAGTTGTCATGGATGCTGGATCATCTGGGCCATTGCTTCAGGGGGTCTCGTTTGATCAAACCATATTAGCCAGTAAGGAATCCAAAGCTTTCTTTTCTTTATGGAAACAAAAGCAGAACCTCTTTTGCAAAGCAACATATCCTTAGACCCAAATTTTGAAGTCAAGATACCTTTAATATATATATGATATATATAAGATATAATAAGATATATATACATATATATATCAGCCCATACAATTATATGTCTTTCTGTACTTAGCTTATTCACAGTTAAAAAATTTTTTTAAAAAACATAATAATAAACATAATTCAGACTCTCTGTGTATTTTCTATCTTTACGTGTCTTATTTTTCTTTACTCCTTTAATCTATGACTGTCCAAACTGTCTCTTTAAAGACTTTCTTTTATTTTTTAAAACTATTTATTTCTTTTTATAACTGTCTATATTCTTTTTCTTCTCTCTCTCAAGCCTACATATATATTTTTTAAGCACACTGTGACTAGTTCAGAGGTTTATTTCGGTCTGAATCTGTTTTTATTGCATATCTGTAATTATTTTCTGACCTGGAGTGCTTTTAAAATGGTAATCAGTTTGGTTTCAGTGGCACTGGATGCTGGCTCCACCTCTCTCAGTCTTCCAATATGGCAGTGGTACCTTTCCTGCCAGCTCTGGGACCCTCACTTGTAGAAGGAGCTGCGGGCTGCGTTCCTACTGCCTGGCTTCTGGCCACCTGGCTAGTTTATGCCCCAAAATAACAACACACAAATTGTATTCTTTTAAACACTGCCTGGCCCATTAGCTCTAGCCTCTTCTTGGCTAACTCTCACATCTTGATTAGCCCATTTCTATTAATGCATGTAGCACCATGAGGTGGTGGCTTACCGGGAAAGATTCTAGCCTACGTCCGTCTTGGGTTGGAGAAGCATAGTGACTGCCTCACTTCCCTTCTTCCCAGCATTCTGTTCTGTCTACTCTGCCCACATAATTTTCTGCCCTATCAAAAGGCCAAGGCAGTCTCTTTATTAACCAATAAAGTAACACATAGACAGATGACCCTCCTCCATCACTTACTCACCATCTCAACTCTGGTAAGCAGTTGGCCCATGGCTGCCACCAAGTAACTTGCAGCATGCTACCCACAAACCCCATTCAAGTGTTCCACCTGATGAAAGAGCCAGAGCTGTTTGTGCAACTAGCATGGACCAGGAAGCCCTTTTAAAGGAGCAGCACAGTTTTTGCTGCTACTGCTGAGTCAGGAAGCCTTCTCTTAAAGGAATTATGCATCTCTGCTTGTTTCTAGCAAACAGCCCAATGGAGAAAATGCTGCTACCATGAAACTGTGCTTAACCCCCCTCTCTCTCTGTGTTTTTAAATATGTATTTATTTATTTGTTTATTATATATACAATATTCTGTCTGTGTGTATGTCTGCATACCAGAAGAGGGCACCAGAGCTCATTACAGATGGTTGTGAACCACCATGTGGTTGCTGGGAATTGAGCTCAGAACCTTTGGAAGAGCAGGCAATGCTCTTAACCACTAAGCCGTCTCTCCAGCCCGTGTGTGTGTGTGTGTGTGTGTGTGTGTTTTATGTGGATATAGTTGGCTCACGTTGGCATGCCATTATATAGGCAGAGACTGCTCATTCATTTCCAGCCACCCAGATCCGAATAACACAGAAACCATACTAATTACAACACTATTTGGCCAATAGCTTAGGCATATTTCCAGCTAACTTTTATATATTAAATTAACCCATTTCAATTAATCTGTGAATCACCACAAGGCTATGGCCTACCAGTCAGTTTCTGACTGGTGGCTGGTGTCTTTCCCCTTCAGCAGCTACATGGCATCTCCTGACTCCACCTACTTTCTCTCTTCTCTCTCTCTCTCTGTCCATTTTTCCCACCTGGCTTTACTCTACTCAGCCATCAGTCCAAACAGGTTCTTTATTAACCAATGGTAATAAAACATATCTGTAGCATACAGAGGGCAATCCCATGTTGGTTCCCTTTTATATACTGACACCTATAGTAGGGAAAGAGGGGTTACTTTTAGATAGCCCCAACTGTGTACCCTACTACTACCATGGAGCTATCTAACCTTGTTCCTTCCTTCCACCACCTGATCAGAGAATTATTCGCATGTCTCGGGAAATAGAGAGGTCAGAGGTTAAGGAGCTTGTCTGCAGCACCTCTAAGTTAGGTCAGAGCCTCTGATCACCACTTGTGTCCTCCTGCAATTGCTCACTCTTCTCTGCTGCACCTGAAGCATTGTCAGCTTCCCACCGTATCTCAGCACGGTGTCTGACCAGCGTGTGCTTCCTGCAGTTTGACAGCAACCCTATGCCATTAAGTAGGACATGTTCCTGATAGGAAAGGGAGAGAGGGAGGCAGGAGGAAACTCACAAAAGGCTCCAGCATCTGTACTGAGCAAACACACCTGGTGTTTGTGATTTGTCTTTCTTAGATTCTAAGGGGCTCCTGTAGGAAGCGACTTGTAAAGGTACCTCAGTGTCCAACTGGGCCAGAAGTAGAGTGTGAGAATAGTCCTAAATGTTACCCATTGGGAAGATGGGAGCTGGTGAACTGATGCCACCTCTGCTGTGCCCTTTGTGGCCCTCTCACTGGTGGCACGAAGCAACAGGGAATAAATGACTTTAGTGCAGGGTCAGAAGCAGAGTGGCTTAGATGTCTATTCCATCATGACTTCAGATTTTTTTTAACGGTTATAAAAGCATATTACACTGTCAAGATTTGCATGCACACGCACACACACACACACACACACACACACATACACACACCTACCTCTGTTCCCTTGTGCTCTACGGTCCTCCCACTGCGTGGGCAAATGAATGACATCCAGAATAGGGAGGGGTCCCCAGAGCTTGAGCCACCCAAGGCTCCTTCATAGACCTTGAGGAAGTAGTTCAGACCCTCAGGTTCTTCCTCCATAGCATGGTGTCTGTGGAGACACCCCTGGTTTCATGACTGTTTTGTTTACCATGCTCAGCTTTACAGGGTGTTGAAATAGTGAACATTCATAAACTGTGCTTTGACTTGGGGCCTGAGGTTTGTTCCCAGCTTAGAGATGTGTGTCCTATCCTGTCTCTACATGGAACAGGACAGGGGCTACAGCTTGAAGTCAGCCTGCAGTCTCGGGGGTAAGTGAACAGTACTCACAGTGTGCTGTGTCACACACAGCTCCAGGATGCTCGGTAACTGTGCCTAGCCCTCCTTTCTCTCTGGGTGTCCCCAGCTGTCAGTAGGTTTATCAGATGCAGCCCATTGTCCATGGAACAGTGTTTGTATTCAGTGAGGTATGGAAGCTGACATGGTGGTTCCTCTTGGTTCATCTGTTCCTGTCGCTCCCAGTAGCCTTTCCACCCTCACTTTCTACTTAACTGTCAAAGGAGTGAAGGAACAGGGCAGAGGTGGCCTCTGGCAGACCACTCCTCATTGCCATTGACTGTGTGTCTCTTGACTACTGTCTGGCCATCACAACTGTGGCTCTCCGCCAGCCTCCATGTAAAACCTGCTCTGTGAGTGAGGCGAGCACAGGAGGCTGAGTATCCCTGAGCTTATGGTTGCTCACTAGTACAGAGCAATTATGGGCATAACTGTGGCTCGGACAACGCCTCGAGCTCCCCTAGTCCTTCTGAAAAGGGTGGGAGAAGGATCCTGGTTCCAGACAAACAACCTTGAGGTCCCATGCATGAGAACAGATTTCATCATTAAGGCTATAGTGAGACCCCAGAATCTATACAGTCCTCTGCTTCTCCATCTTCCCTGGGTGTCCTTGTCTTGGGCCTTTAGAACTCTCTCCACTCCTCCCAAGGAAGGGCAGGCTTTGGGGGCCTGTCTCTGTGTCCTTACTGTCTCGAATGTGCCCACTACTAAACTAACTAGCCTCATCTCACAAGTATTCAAACACATGAACTTAGGGGCAACATTCTCATTCAAACCCCCATAGCAAGTCAAACGTGTGTGTGGTATCTATACTTCTTCTGAATGATGGTTGTAAAACAAATGACAAGCATAACTTTCTGGGGTTCTGTCCATGTCACACCCAATGCTATAATTGTAGTAGCCCCCTTATTCTTAAAGGACATTCTCTCAACCACAGAGTTCCAAAACCACAGGAAATTTGAACCCTACAGATACTGTGTTTTTCCCTACAGACCTGTGATAAAGTTTACTGGATAAATTTGGAACAGTAATTGACAGCAATAACTAATAGTAACATCAAATAATAACACCACGACAAAGTCACCAAATCCCCATTCTTGCACTTCGTGATCCTTGTTAAGGAAAATAAGGCTAGCGTCTCAGGTGGGTAGCATATGGACTGTGGATGCGTTGATCAAAGGGGCAGTCTTAGACAATATGGTAGCCGTACAGTGAGAGATTTTGTTGTGCTACTCAGAGTGACATACCATTGAAGGCTTACAAGTTGTTTATTTCTGGGATTTTTCCATTTAATATTTTCAGACTATGGCAAACCATAGGTAATTGAAACCTCAAGACAGTTGGAGACAGCCTTGGAAAAGCAGAAACTTGCGAGGGCACTTCCTCTTGAACAGTACAGCAGATTTGTTGAGGTACAGTTTACATGCTGTAAGTTGAGACCATTTTAAGCACACAGTTCAGTTGGCTTGAGTAAACTTCCAGAGGGAAACATCACAACACAAGCGTAGACTGTTCCCATTTCCAGGCTAGTCTCTGCTGTCTACTGCGTGTCTGCTCCTGCCTCCAAGCTGCTTCTCATCTGCTTTGTCTCTGTGAACTTACCTCGTCTAGACAGAGTATAGAAATGGAGTTGGGTCTTTGGTAATCAGCTTCTTTCATGTAACTGTCTTGAGGGTCTGTCTGTGAAGCTACATCCAGACTCAGTGCAGGAGGGATGTTCTTAATCTGCACTGCTAGACAGTGAACAGAAGTGTTTCAGACTTTGTAATTCTCCACCCTAACTTTTGGAATATCTACTCCAAGTTTAAACGCAAAATCATTTATGTTTCCTACACAGCTGATACAGACAGAGTGAAGGTAACTTTGTACAATGTTCCTAGAATGTCTGGATTTTACATGGACCTGTTTCTGTAAGGCCAGGTGTGGAGTTTTCTACATCCAATGTCAAATTGCCACACCAAAGGGTTCTGATTTTGGAGCACTTTGGGTTTGGGGTTAAGAATCCTCACCCTGCACCTCATTCCTTTTATTAAAATAATAAAACCTATGTGATATGAACACAATGCATTTTGTTGGTGTCTGTAAGTTGATGAATGTTTGAGTGGCTTCTCCGTGGGGCTGCGAGGACTAAGTGCTGTTGGGAAAATTGTGTTTGTGGCTGAGCCTATGTTTTCTACTTCTGGGTGGTCTATAGAGTGAGTTCTGGGACAGTCAAGGCTGTTACACAGAGAAACCCTATCTCAAAAAAAAAAAAAAAAAAAAAGTCAGTTCTCTCCTCACGCCGTGGTTCCAGAGATTGAACCTGGCCCATCAGGTTTGCATGGCAAGTAATTGCTTGCTAGCCTGAATTGTTAGGTTTTTGTGTCTAACTTTTTACAAAAGTGCCACTCTGCTCCCCATGGCCACTGATCTATGCTGCAGCTCTATGATTTATGAGACTCTATTGCTTCTGGTGATGTTTGTTATATTCTGCCTTTTGCATTGCAGCCGTCCTGCTGGCTGGGGAGTGGGCCTTACTGTGGTTTTGCTCAGCATCCCCTTGAAGGATGCCTTTAAAGGCATCTGGAGAGCACTAGGTTAGACAGTGATTGGGGTCTTTATTTCAGGCCTTCTAAAAGAGTCGCTCCGGAAGTCTGGAGTGGGCAGTGTTTTCCTGAATGAGGTTCCACTGTGGGCTGAGAACTCTGAATGTCTTGGAGAAGTCACAGGGGTCAGAAAGCTACTGGCCAAGTCCCTGTTTCTGTAAATAAAGTTTTATTGGCAGAGAGCCACGTTCACTCATTTGCAGATTGCCCCTGGCAGCACCCACACTGCAGGGACAGAGCTGGTGGCTGGAATGGAGATAGATGCCTTGCAAAGCCTCAAGCATTTGCTCTCTGACCCTCCATGGAGCTGTGCACACACCCGGCACACAGTGCTACATGTCAGCACCGTATGTGGATGGCCCTGCTGTGGGAATGGGAACAAGGAGGCACGGAGAGGGGTCTGTGCTAGAGTGTGTGGGGTGGGTAAAGCTTTGCGAGCTTGGGGGAATTGAGAAGAAGACTCCCTGAAGAGGAAGCAGCAGAGTAGAGACAAGCAGAGAGCTGTTGGAAGACTTGGATAGCTATCAGCAAGGTTCTATGGAGACCGAATAGACTAGAGGCAGCCCCAGATACTCCATACCAAGTTCTTTCCTTGATTGTGTTCTTTCTCTTGGATTCTGGGGGTTCTAATGCCGCCTACAAGATGCACTTCTGATCTGGCTGCCCCCCCCCCAAGACAAGGCATCCTCATGGAGGAAGAGTCTCCCTTTCTATTCCAGCTTGATTGTGGGGGGAGGAGCTGGGCTGTGGACACTGTGAGAGCCCCCAGGCATGGGAAGAGTGGGAGAGCTGAGTTCGTTCCCGGAAGAGTGGGAGCAGAATCTTGGCAGTAGAGTCCAGGAGGCAGCCCTGGCTCCCCAAAGGGGCCAGGGAAGCACACTTGTTTTGGTGATAGGCCTTTTTTTTGTTGTTGTTGATGCTGGTTGCTTTGGGAGACCAGCACTGCTATTTATAGCCTAGCCCTTTGCGCCAGTTTTTAAGGCCGTCTCCACGTCCCTGCCAGCACTTTCCCACATGGCAGGTTAAAGAAAGGTGATCTGTTCCCAGGCTCCGTGCGGGACATGAAGATGAGGCATCCCAGGGGAGGATGGGAGCTGTCCCTTGCATGGCCTTGCTCAGGCTCTAATGGAGGGGGGGACAGAATGAGAGAAGGGAGCAAGTGCTGGTCTCCAACTCTGCAGCCTCTGGTCAGATCCACTTCATCCTCAGAGACTGTTGCCTTCTTCCCAGAGCCAACACACTGGGTAGGTGAACCATCTAGAGGTACAGGAGAGGGATGCTGGAGGAACCCAGTGGGAATTCCAGATAATTCTTTTAGACCCTCAAAAACAGAATATCGAAGCCCAAGACACCCTCCCCTTGGTAGGTCTCCACCAGGTAGCTGGCGTCAGCCAAAGAACTTGATTCCAATCCTACAATCCCATCCTGGGCAGTTACCTCACCAGCCTGGGCCTTTTATGAGTGCGGTCAATGCTTATGTCTGGGTTCTGAATCTCAGGTTTCAATCACAGACTGAAGATACTCAAAAAAAAAAGAAAGAAAGAAAGAAAGAAAGAAAGAAAGGAAAAAAGAAAAGGAAAAAGAAAGAAAGAAAAGAAAAAGAAAAAGAAAGAATTGCATTGGTCCCGAAAGGATTGATTTTTCTCCCGGTCATCAGTCCCTAAGCAGCATAGATCAGCTGTTCAGAGCCCTGTACCCAATGAGGCGCTATCTGTACTTGAGAGATGGTTTAGAGCAGGCAGCAGGCCATGCCAGGTTCTGTACAAATACTTCTCCATGCTTTATGGAAGGGCCTGGCATCTGCGGGGTCAAGAGTCGATGCTCCATGAACATAGAGGATGATGGCGCTAGCTCCCTGGCAGGAGTTGTTTGCTGTGAAGACGAAATGAAGTGAGTGGGTGCTCCTAGCCATAGCACCTGTCACAGCCCCTCCACTGTCAGTTCTTCCCGCCCTTTCCCTCAGTCTCTAGTAGGGAAGCACACTGTATGCTCTGGGCCTGGTTCCTCTCACCTCCCTTCTCTCTGTGGAGAGGTCCTTCCCATCCCTCCTCTTGCGCCCCTGCCCCTGCCCCTGCCTCGCCGTCCTGTGTCTGGAACTCTTTCCTCCCTCATGGCCTCTTTTCTGACAGCCTTTATGCTGTGTGTGCCATTAGCTCCTGTGCTCCTCTAAGCCAAGAGCGCTGCTCCCTGAAGGAGCCGCCTCACTGAGGGTTCGCTTCCTATCCGCTCCCCATGGGTCTACCCGCAGAGTGAGGCTCTCGGCCTTGACGGTGGCCTGAAGGCAATTTCTGTGGGACATCTTCTTGATGGATCATTAATGAAGGAGGGCCCAGCCCACTGTGAGTGGTGCCAGCGCTGGGAAGGTGGACCTGGGTTCTATAAGAAGGCAGCCTGAGCCAGCCATAAAAAGCAAACCAGGAAACAGGACCCCTTCATGGCCTCTGCTTTAGTTCCTCTCTTCCTTCCATGGTGGACTACAAACTGTAAGATGAAATAAACCCTGTCTTCTCCAAATTGCTTTTGTTCATAGTGTTTTGTCACAGAAATAGAAAGAAATCGAGCACTGTCTTGTCTTAAAGAATGATGGTCCGCCACTGCTTTCCCCCTGTTGGCTTCCCTTGTCTCGCTGCCCTTCCTCTGGGTCTTCTTCCCTCCTCATCTTTGGGGTCCATGGCCCTCGTATTTCAGGCAGTCACCTTTTGCCTCTGCCACTTTCAAACTCATTCACCCATCATGCCCGATGCTTCCTACCGTGATCCCAACAGCACCCATTTGCTTTCCAAACTAAGGTGAAGTCTACACCAGGCACCCCATGTGGCCCCATCTTTATAATTCTTTCTTCCTGATACAGCTGGAGCTGGGTTTCCAGAAGCACCTGTCTTGCCTAATAGGGAATCACCCCTCTTTAGACTCTTCTCAGCTCCCACCACCCTTGTGGGATGCAGCCCCACATACTGTAAGGCACATGCTCTGCCTCCCCCGCAGCTCTGATTCCACACACAGCACAGGCATGCGCTCTCTCTCTGCCTTCTTTGCTAACTGTCTTCCTACCTTTCGGTACCCCCACCTACCCCCATGTTCTGATACTGGTGTTGACCTTAGTGACAGTGTCCCACTGTGCCTTAAGGCTTCACTGTTTTCTTCATGGCGGGCAGTTTTCTTACCTCTCTTTCCCACTGGGTCCTGAGCTCTTATGTGACCTCTAGACTTGACGCAATACCCACCATCCTAATGGTGCTCAGTAAGCACTTGAATAGAGTGATCCTTGCAGTAGCTCTGGATGGGAGCTGGAGTTAGTAAGGCTAGAATAAATGTAGTTGTGATGTTGGGGTTCTGGGAGACCCAAGCGCTAGCGTGGTGACTTCCAGGTTCCTACCCAAGCTCCATCACTTGTTGATGTGACTCTAGCCAAGTTCCTTAACCTGGCTGTACCTCAGTTTTTCCATCTTTAAATCATTAATAATGTGTCCCTGCCTCAAGGTTTATGTGATGGGTTAGATGCTCTTATGCCTGAGCAGCCTTTGGAGGGAGGTACCATCAGTGCCTTTTTACAGATGAGAAAGCTGAGGCCCAGAGAGGTGATGCTCTCCAATCAAGGTGGAGCACCTGGCTGGAAACAGAGCTGGGCTTGAGTCCAGCTGTTTGTTATGTGCCAAGCGCTGGAGACACCTGTCCCTATCCCTCTAGGCGGAGGTCTTAGCCTCCAGGTGGAAGTCTCCAGAAAGATGCTAACAGGAGCTCTCTGGATCAACTCCAGTGCCATTGCCTAGTGCTCAGTTAGTGTGACTTGCATACACTCATCTCCCCAAGCAGCTCTGGCTAGTCCTGAGTGCTGAATGCATCCACTCCGGGCACAGTGTCCAGAGGTCCGGTCCTGGGTCCTTGCCGGCCAGCATGTTGGCAGCAAGCTCTTCCTCATTCAGCCGCCTCTTGTGCTCCAGCGCTTTATGGGGGAGGGTCATTAAGAAAGCTTTTTCCCAGGAAGAGCTGTGCCTTCCCCGAGTCTCTGCTGTGGAGTGCCCCAGCCCCCACACTCTCAAAAGCTGCCCTTGTGGGTTTCAAAACAGCCCCACAGCCCAGCAAACTGAGAACCCCATCTACTGAGCCCACTTTTCTCCAGAACCTTCTGGGTGACAATCAGCACTGGTTCAACGTAAAGAAAATAGTTTGAAGATGTTTTCCAATAGAGTCTGATGAGACAAAAGAGCAGGGCATCCGCTGTGGCTTTTTGTGTGCTGCCTCCCAGTTGGGAAATGAGATTGTTCAGTTAAGAAGGCACCAGAGGCCTCCGAGGCTTGCAGCTTCCACAGTGTGAAGAGGGGTGTTCTGCCAGGTCACTCCTAGCAAGTCTACTTTCTCTTTCCTCTCTGTCCCTGTGTGTTTTCAAAATTCAGATCCCCAGTTCATCAGATAAGTCCACCAAATACACACATACACACACACACACACACACACACACACACCCCTACTAGCTGGGTAACCTGTATGTATTTTCATGAACTGTCCCAAATTTTGACTAGTCAGAGGGTCTTGTATAGGTGTGTCCTCCTCTCCAATTAATGGGTTTCCCTTTAGAGTAGCAATTTATATGACAATAGATTTACACCTACTACAGGGTTCCTAATATGCAGACAGGAGAATCACTAGGCACCCCGAAATTACATGCACAATTTAGGGAGTGGTGACATTTCTAATGAGAAATTCTATCCCTGCAGTAATGACTCAAAGAATATCATTGCTTCCTACCTTTGAGATCTTTGGGGGGATGCTTGTTACTGTGGCAAAACTCAGCCTGTCCTGACTGCTACTTGAGCCCAAAAAACTTCCTATAGGAAATTATGTATAAAACATACTTTGAAGGGTAAATAGAACTGAGCCAGGAGAAGAAGGGAGAGGAAATTTCATCCCCCCAATTCCTGTAAAGAAAATGGCAAAGTTAAAAATGACTCAGATAGCAATTGTCACTTTCTTCTCCATTGCTGGGGTCCTGCTTCTCTGAGTCCAAACCTTTCATTTGGTGAGAAGTCCACAGAGGGCCTGGTCCAGTACTCGAAGGGATCTACTGGGCAAAGATGCTTCTTAGTTTCCACGCTAGACTTTCTTTAAGGTCTTTGTGAGATCTTCCAATAAATTCAAGTTGAAGACTGCTAAAGCGTTAGAAGCAAGAACCGTGGTTGTTGGGACTGGTCAGTCAGCTCATTTCTTCTTACTTAGCTTGCACACTTCCTTTGCCCAGCTTAGGCTAGTTAACATATTGACCCTCTATTCTCAGAACCGAAGGTAGCACCCAGCACGTAATAGGCCCCTAGGAGAAGTGTGCTGAGGGTTGCTCCTGTTTCTTCTAGCCGTGAGCTGATTTCTAGTAACCCCATGGCTGCCCACAGTCTGATTTTGTTTGGGGGCCTGCCTGATCTCTCCAGCAGGGGCTGGGGCTGCAGGGAGCCTGCTGACCAGTGCTAATTGGTGTCATTGAGTAATTAATGCAGAATCAGACCCGAACTGATTCCCAGGGAGACAGACACTGAGGGTGGCTTTCATGCTTGGTGGGATGGGAGTTCCTTTTTCTGGGGACATTCTCAGAGCACTAAAGGCGACTGGCACCGTCTGGTGGGGGTGGCTTGGCAGCCAGAATGGGGTTCGTGGAGCAAGTGTAGAGGGGGTTTGTGCTGGTGCCACGGTTGGATACAATATGGAGCGTGGCGAGTTTGACTTTAAAGAAACACAGCCCCGGGGTGGGCTCTGGGAGCCAGGCAGGCGTCCACTCGGAAGGATTGATGGGCCCTTGGAGAAGGCCATGGTGGAGGCATTTACAGCATATCTGTAATCCTTGTTGCTGTATGACCTTTTGGTATGGGCACCTTTCCCCCTTAGCATGGGTCCTCTTCTCCCTTGTCACGGATCCCTCCTCTGTCTGCTCCCACCATTCCGTCTGCTCTCTGTGCCCTGTGTCTCTGTTTCTCAAATGCACCACACTCGTGTCTATAGGTTTAAAGGTTTCACTTGACCCAGAACGTCTCCACGCCTCCCTTCAGACTGTAGATCCTACACTCTTTCTCCCAGGGAGCTTCCAGGGGCTCCCGCAGCAGCAAGGATTGGTTGAGTTCGGTTGCAGTAATATAAGCACTCCAGAGATTGGGTGGTGCAAATCAGTCTTTACTTACTGCTTGCGCTGTGTCTTGGGCGGTCCCTTAGGAATGGGGCCACTAGAAGTCTCACCATGACACTCTTCCATAATCACAGCAAAGGGAGAAAAGGAAGCTGGAGAACCATGGCACCTGGCTCTGGACACTTCTCTCTGATTTGACACGTGTTCTATAGTGCTGTGGCCACCCTTGAGTTCAACAGGAAAGCAATATGTAATCTCTTAAAGACTATTTACATAGCAATGCAGTCTCCTAGATACACCAGACTTAATGGGGTAATTCCTAAGTCCATTGTACCACAGATTTTTTTCCCCTATTTTTTTTTAACCATAGCATGGTTCCACAAAACCACCGGTTGGGTTCTGTCTTTCACAGAGGCCTCTTGCCCAGCCCGGTGTCTCACAGTTAGTGAATGACAGGGTGCTGGGTGGTCGTATTGGAGGACAGCTCATCCTTGTTGCGCTATTGCTCTGGCTCTGCTCCAGGCAGGGGCACAATGGGACATCTTCAGTCTAGTGACTCCCACCCTCTCCCTACAGACGCCGGGTCTTGGCTATATCTGATGGCATTGAGCACATTGGGAACCTCCGTTGGGAGCTGGCATTGTGTCTCCTGGCTGCTTGGACCATCTGCTACTTCTGCATCTGGAAGGGAACCAAGTCTACCGGAAAGGTAAGAGGTTAGCTGTTGCGCAGCTGGCCGCACATAGAAGATGGTTTTTACAGAAGCAACCGAGTGACCTAGATCACCAAGAAACTCATGTTGGAAACAGCATCTCTAAGTTGAGAGGTAGGAAGATCTTTGGACAAGGAGTCCACCTGAGAGCCAAGAGCCGAATTCTTCACACAGCTCTCTCCACTTCAGGGCTATTCTGCTTTGCTTTAAGCTTTGGTTTTCTCCTCTGTGGAATAACAAAGCCTTATCCCACCTCTCTGAGTAAGTCAAGAGTCACATAAGGTAAGGTAGGATAAGATGTGCTAAAAACCGGAATATGCCCAACAGCTAGGACTATAATTCTTACCCTGCCGAGCCTGACTCCGGTTACATACCAGGCAGACAATGCGCCCTTTCCCACCAACCACCCTAGCTGCCTATGTGTCATGTCCCTGCAGTGTGGAGGGGGAACAATGACTTCTGTCTGGTAGCCCTGCTGCGCCATATATAGCCCGCGGTCTCCAGGGTCATAGGAGAGGAGGAAAGGGAGATGGAGGTCAACTCTGAGCTGTCTGGGAATTGTATGAGTCCCCTCCACTTGAAGGCTGCTCGTCAGAATCTGGGCCACAGCCTCTTCCAACCACAGGGGAGCTGGAAAGCACAGGGGCCTTGGGTCAGGGTGCAACATAGACTGGGCTATTGCAAGATTGACAGAGGGCGAGAAGTGTGACATTTGTGGCCATGTCCAGCTTGCTTGTATGGTTTTCAAAAAAAAAAAAAAAAAAAAAAAAGGAAAAGAAAAGGAAGTAAGGAAGGAACTGAAAGAAAAGTTATTCACTGGCAATGTTTAGAACTCACTGTCACCCTGCTGCTCCTGTTCCTGTGGCTGAGCATCGAGCCCATTGGTCTCTTGGCTGTAACTCCTTTATGTTCTTACGAGAAATAGGGAAGGAAATATTCCTTGTACCTGAGTCTGCCTGGCCCCATCACTCTTAACGGATGTGGGTGACGTGTGTGTTTAAAGTTCTTGCCTGGGACAAGAGCTAGAGGTGGCACCTCCGAGGACAGAGGGACCCGCAACTCTGAGTTCTGTTGTGAGGAGCTGTGGGCCGCATCCCTGCTGCCCCAGCTCCCGGCCGCCAGCTAGCTCTAGCTTATGCCCCAAAATAATTACACGGAAACTGTATTCTTTTAAACACTGCCTGGCCCATTAGTTCCAAGCCTCTTATTGGCTAGCTCTTACATATCAATCTAACCCATTTCTAATATCCCTGTAACACCATGAGGTGTCTTACCAGGGAAGATCTTAACCTGCGTCTGTGTCCGGTAGGAGAATCATGGCGACTCCCTGACTCAGCTTTCTTTCTCCCAGCATTCTGTTCTGTCTACTCCGCCTACCTAATTTTCTGTCCTATGAGGGCCAAGGCCGTTTCTTTATTAGTTAACCAATGAAAGCAACAGATAAGATACAAGACCTACCTCCATCAGAGTTCCTCTGTGAAAGCATCTCCCCTGAAGCCCCTCAGGTGTGGGTGGGATAAAGAACCTGCTAGGGCGTGGGAGGCAAGGTGGCCCACAGGAGGGAAGTCAGGAGAACACAGAGAACGCAGGCAGGAGAATGACACATGAGTAAAACAGCATGTGCCGAAAGGCTATCCAGAGGCACCGGGGAATCCCAGCAAGAAGAACAAGGACCTTTGTGTCCCTGAAGCCATGTTGATCAGTTGGCCTTGGCCTTCTGTGGGTTATGATGCCATAAAGACAATAGAATTCCCCTCTTTTTGCAAATAAAGATTGCCGACACTTTTGCTGTGCTTTAGATTGTCACCTTGCTCTCCCCTGTGTCCCTCCTTTAGCTGAAGAGGAGGGTAACTGGATGGTTAAGAGCCAGTCTCAGTGGCCAAAGAGCTGGCTATGGCTAAGCAGTTGAGAGTACGTGGTGCTCTTCCAGGGGACCTGAGTTCAGCTACCAGCATCCATGTTGAGTGGTTCACAGCCTCCTGTAACTCCAGTTCCGTGGAATCTGGCACCTCTGGCCTCAGCAGGCATCTGTGTTTGCACTGATGTTTACACATGTGTGTACATGCACGTGCACACACATACACACACACGCACACTTTTAAAAATAAATCTTAAGGATGACAACAACAACAAAAACTCAGGACTCAATCACCATGTCCGTCGTTCACTGACTATGTTCTAGGGTGCCCGGGTTCACGTCTCTGAGTCCCAGTTTCTCTTCTATAGAAGAAGGTAATGTGAGTTGGCTGCATGATGAGATCACAGGGTGCAAGGTTCTTGTTAGGGCTGAACAGTGCAATAGTCTGCGGGAAGTTCTGAGGGAGCAGAGGTTTTCAAGAATCCTATATAAAGATAGACTATTATTTAAGGAGTGGTTTCTGAGCTGGGAGTGGTCGTGCACACCTGTACCTCAGTGCTTAGGAGCCCGGTTAGGAGAACTGGGTTCAGAGTCTGCCTGGGCTGCCCAGCAGGACCCAATTTAAAAGAAGAGGAGGAAGAAAAGCAAGAACAGGAAGACAGGGAAAACGAAAAGAAGAAAAATGTTAAAATTGGTTTCTGAGTCCTGCTATAGACTAGCATAATTCAGTGGGTTTCATGTTTCCATTGCGTTTTTCCTTATCTATGTGTTGTGTGTATGTGTTTGGGGGATGGGGCATCAGAGGACAGATTACTGGAGTTGTTTCTGTTTCAACTTTCAACAGTGTGGGTCTGAGGAATCAAAGGTGCCTTGTCAGGCTTCTCAGCCTGCTTTCCCTGCTGAACCATCTTCGCAGCCCTCAGTAGGTTCCTAGAAGTGAAGACAGTGCACCCTGCACCATGCCCAGTAAGCTGGTGGAAATGCCTCAGGACGGCCACAGATACTGCCTCTTGGAGCTTGTGCCCAGCTCAGTGGGCTTGGCTGGTCAGCAGTGATGTGTGGCACAAGGATCACTGAGCCGCCTGGGGTTGGTTTATGTACTTGAGCTGCCCATAAGAGCCCAGCATGCGGCCACAACAAGATACATTTGCCCTCAACTCTTGCACAGACTATGTGCTGTGGTCTGGGGTGGTGGGAAGCCCAGGTGTCGGAGAACTCCTACTGCGTGACTGGGCTCTAAGAAGGGCAGGTGCAGGCTGGGGAATTTCAGATGAAGCTGCCAAGGAAGAGGAGGAGGAGAAGCAAGCACATCTTTAGCTATGTCTTTTCTCCTGGCCCTTCGCTTGGTGCGGGATGGTACATCTATCTGCCTTGGACACCTCACTCCTCCTTTGGGGAATTAGTGTCCTGTTTCACAGGTGGAGAACCAAGACTGAGTGATCAACCAGCCTGGTATCTTGTGGCTGTGCCTCAGCCTCCCCTCAGAACTTTGGCCTCTACTTCTCCAGCACTCTTTTTGTATGTGTGTGTGTGGCCTGGAACTTTCTGTGTAGTTGAAGATGACCTTAAACTCTTGATCCTCCGGCCTCCACCTCCTGAGTTGGGATTGCGGATATGTGACACTACACCCATTGGCATACCATTAATGGGCATGTAGACTATTTTAACATCACGAGGGCACAGCTTCCTTGACCCCCTTGCCACATCTTTGATAGAAGTGACAACCACAACTACAGTCATAACCAGAGTTCTTGGCGAAGCAATGCCATTCACTGTGCTGGGTCTTGTGGCTGTTCTACTCAAACCTTGGAATATCCCTGCAAGGTGGGAGCTACGTAGCTCTGTTTTCAGAGGCAGCAGATGGAGCCGCTAACTCAAGTACCCTCAAGCAGGAAGCAGCAGATGGGGCTGAAATCCTAGCACTGGTGACCCTACAGCCCATGTTCTGCATAAGGGCACAGTCACACCATCTGCAGCATCCTGAGGACTGTGATGGCTTTGTTGTGACCTAATTAGGAAGAGGTTAAAGAGACTGCTTAGCACGTAGTAGGGAATATGAGGTTGCTGCATATGTCTGAACAAATGCTTTTCAAAGCAGTACCGAAGTTAAATCTGGTGAGCTTATAGCCCATACTCTTACAGGCTGGGGTCCATAGGAACTCCCTGTGTCCCCAGGGCCTCAGTGACATGCAGAGTGAGAGCTATCTTGCCAGAACTAAAGTACCAAGCCTGTGACTTTATGCATGAAAAAGCTGAGGCATGGAAACAAAGGTGGGACCTGTCCAGTGTCACAGACCAAGTGTGTCAGGCCAGGCCCTCAGCTTTTTATGAATGGGGGCATTCCAAGGTCACACCTAGCAGCTTATGGAGAATGAGAAGCCCTCTGTTGTCGGGTACACTTAGTGTGTGTTGGGTGGGTGTGGTATATGGCATGAACTAGCTTCTGTATTTTGCCCACTGCATCTTGGTTATGAATCTGGAACCTAGAAGTCTTTTGGATTCTGTACAAAAGCATCTAGAAATAAAACATGGGGTCATCTGAGATGTCCTATGTAGGCAGTGGTTGCCCCTGGACCCAGCATGGGGACCCTGGCCAGAGCCGTTCGCAAGACATTCTCCAAGGAAGGAGACATCCATCTTCTCTGGACTGTTAAGGTCTCTGGATAGGTTGGTATCTCCTCTGCATCACCTTCCTGAGGATCCAGCGTGCCTCCCAGAATCAGAGCTCAGCAGACACGTCTAGCTGACATGCTCATTAATGTGATTAAAGTTCCTGGTCCCTTCCTACTGGCTAAAAGCTGCTCCTGAGTGTAGCACAATTTGCTCAGTTCTTCCCATAGTCAGGGGGGCAGATACGACTGGCATCATGGCCTCATAATCGATGCATTAAGGAACAGACCCCAGGGGAAGCTGTGGCATACACAGGCCAAGTCTCTGTCACTGTACAACAGAGACAGGGTTCAGGATGGCCAGGATGAGACACAAGGTTTCTCTGGCATTGGTATCTCCCCTAGAAGATACCTGACACCACAGAGGCCAGCCCTCAATATCTTCATGGGTTCAGTGAATAAACCCAACCTCAGAAGATACTTCTCCCAGCGGAAGGGATGCAGGAAAGGGCTCTGTCACCCACTTGTTGCTTTATAAGCCTGTTGGAGTGCCCAGATCCCACTCTGTGCCAGTGAAGACAGTGGATAGTGTGGTCCTCAGTGAGCATGCAGTGTGCAATCCTCAAGGGCAGGTAATATGCAGCCTGTGGGAGTGTGCATGCTAATATTAGCAATTGTAATTGAGTGCCCGGATGTTGATCCTCAACAAGTCAGCTCCTAAGGCTTTCTAGAGCCTCTAGAATTCGGTACGTTCACCTCTGGGGGCATCTCTGTTTTTAAGGCAAAACTCTTCCAAGTTATGGATGACCATAAAGCTGTTCCAAGGCCGCTCACTGACAAAGAACATCACTAATATTCAAATTCATGTCTTTACTTGTTCTGTGCCCTCAGTGAGGAACAGTGTGCAACAGATTCAAGGATAAGACCTTGAATCTGAGCCGTGGGAGCTGCTCATTCGTCACTCTCCTTTCCTGCCTCAGAAAAATGGGATTCCATCTTCTCTTTTGATACTGTGGGAGCTCCAGAAGTTTCATATGGATTAAAAGGAAAACTAAACAGTTTGTTAATCATCTTGTAAGTCCTTGATGAACAAGGCTGAATCGGGACTCGTTACTTCCCGGGTGATAAAGTGTCACTGTGGAGGACTAGCACCAAGGACCCAGATCACTGATGTGACTTTGTGGGTTTTTTGTGTCCATGTTTTAGAAATCTACCAAATTCACCATGCCCGCCTTTCCTCTCAACTCCCCTTCCTAGTCCGAGAGGCACGAAACCACTAAGTCATTTTGGTCAACTCCACTAGCCTCTCATCCAGTTATCAGCCAAGTCAGCTGACAACCTTTGTACAGACAAAAACACTTTTGTGCGTAGACCAACACACTCAAGTGCTGTGTGTCCATGAAGCACAAATTGCAAGTGAACTCTCGAAGCCCCTCTTTCATGCCATCCAAGTGGAACACTGTGTGCGTGTGGATGCAATGGCTTGCTGTTGTTTTGCTTGTAGCTCTGTGTTTTCCAAAGCTTTCTGTCTGCATTCTTCTGGGGTGGCTTTGCTAGGCCTTCATCTAAGCCAGCAGTTGGCCCACCGTGGCTTCAGCAGATCTGACCCACTGCCTGAATCTGGAAGCTACACCTGATCATTCCAGTGTTAGCCAGCTGCTGTATGTAGTGGGACTGAGGAACCTCAAGTGGCCCACAAAGACTTCACTTGTAGGCTGAGCAACCCTTATCCAAACATTTGAAATCCCAAAATATTCCAAAATACAAAGCCTTCTGGAGACTGATGTGACACCTGAAGAAATTCCATATTTTGCAACTTTGTTTCATATACAAATTTATTGAGATATATATACATACATATATATATAATTTCCCTTATGCTGTGTATTTAAGATGCATAAGAATATAGTTGAATTTTGTGTTTAGTCTTGGACCCATAGCCAAGTTATTATGTCTATAATATGTATAATCATCTAAAATATGTACAAATAACCCAACCTAAAAATATGAAGTCACAAACAGTCCTGGTTACAAACATTTTAATAGCTTTGATAAGTAGTTCAATAGGATAGTCCAGTCTAAACTGGTTCTGTGAACTATTTCCTTTGTAATAAAAGGTGACTGAAAGCTACTGTCACCTAATGCATGGGCCATTTCAACCACTCAGATGCGACAGTGACTGTGAAGGATCACACACACACACACACACACACACGTAACTGCTATATGTGTATGTGCACATACACAACACACACGAAAAACATGTATACATATATAGACACATATACCCAAGTTCACATATATACATATGCACATAAACATATATATACATTCAGGTAAGCACATACACATACATACATACACAGACAAATATGCACATGTCCACACATATAAACTCATAGACATGCATGTACATATATACATATAAACATGCACACAATACACATATACACACATGTGCATACTCATATACACATATAGACACACATATATATGCCCATATGCACACATACACAAATGCACACAGATACATACATATAGATATATACAATCATATACATGCATGTGCATGCACACATACATATACATATTCATAAACATATATGCAAATGTATATACAGGCATACAATGCACTATATAGACAGACACACCTATATACATATGCATGCATATACACAGACACATGCACATATGTACACATAGATACAATCACATACACACATGCATGCACACACATATATACACATGCATATAAACATACACGCATACATCCATGTGCCCACACCTGCACTCACAAACACGCACTGCTTGTTTTGGCTCCTCGTACAATAGCTCCCAAGTTTAGAAGCTCTTCAACGTGTTTGACGTTTAGTTTGTCATTTTGTCAATGTTGGGGTACAGCCCAGAGCCTTAGGCTTGGTAGGCAAGCTATTCTACCATAGAGCTCCCAGCCCAGCCAAGTACTTATTTTTTAGGGGGCCTGATCCTTCTGTCCATGCCTTCATAACCCACCCCAGCAGGTGTTGGCTGTGCACCCGCTGTGCACTGCACACTAGGTGGGGACTCTTTTCAGTGGCAAGTGGCACAGTCTATGGAACCTTTGATTTCTTGCAGAGGGGGAACTAAGTGACAGGAATTTTGTTTGATGGGTGATGGGGTCTGGTAGAAGGATGTGGAAGGGGCCTCCCAGAGACAGCATGGAACAACGGCCGGGGTTCAGGCCACATGTTGCAACTCCCCAAGTGGGGAGGCCCTGATTGCTAAGCTAGGGCAAGAGTTGATAACTGACAGGCAGGGAGATGAGCAGAGACTTGACTTCCTGCACTGTGCAAAGGGGTGGGACGAGGAGACCTTTGGAGCAGAGGAACATGGCTGACTTTCTGCCTGTTGTTAAGGGGTTGGTGGAGGAGAGAATGAGGTCATCACTGCTCACAGATGAGCAGGGAGGTAGTGGCAGATGCATGGGGCAGACAGATTACATCAGAAACCCCTTTAGGGTGACATTCTTGCTCTGCATGCATAGGATACTTGAGCTCCTGCTGTCTTCCACCTCTTGAGCAGGGGTGGCCAGCCCAGCTTCTGGCTTAGACACTTGGTTTTCAGTGGAGAACTGTCCCACCCAGCAGATACAATGCACCCTCCGGCTTGTTCCAATGCCTCCTCTTCAGCTGGCATCCTGTCCTTCCCTGTTTCTTCTGTCCTTCACCGTGGATGATTTATGGATTTTTCCCCCTCATTTCCTGGTCTCCAGGAGCAGTGGTTGGGAGGGGAGGACCTATAAAAACAATTCTGGTCCCTTCCCACCTCCCCCTGCTGTCCCTTCAGAGGAAGCTGCAGGATTAGCTGGGATTTGAAGAAGAATCCTGCCTTTTCACTGCTCTGGGGCTCTGTTGTTATTCTTTTCAAAGCCCCAGGACACCAAGGCAGAGGGAAAAAAGTTAAAAATAAATAAATAAAAGCCACACACACAGACACACACACACACACAGACAGACACCCTCACCCAGAACAGCTGCAAATAGCCTTGAATTGAGTTTGTTTTCTTTCCCTCATTCACCCACAAGGAGAGGAACTGGAGGTGACACAAGGACTCCCAAACAGACCTTGTCCTCCGTCTAGTCTGGATGTTAGTAGTAGTGAGGCAGATGACTGAAGGGCGCCTCCTTCATCCAGACTCTTAACCCATTCTGTCCTCACACAAATCTGCGAGGAGGGTGCTGCCATTGTCCACACTGTGTAAATCAGAAGACAAGGTTTCAGAGGCTGGAGCCTTCAGGTCCTGGAGGATGCTGTCAGCATCAGAGTCCATGGGGCTCTGGGAGGAACTGGCGTATGGAGACCTGCGGACACAGGTTTTGTAGATGGAGCTGCAGATGGAGACAGCCTGAGGGGCTCAGAGGACTCTGCCCTCCCCATCAACACTGAAGCATAGCAGACAGCGAAGACAGGAAGTCCTACATGAGTGGTCTACGCGTCAGGAACACCCTGTAAAGTGCCTAGTAGGTTTAGTGGGGCATGGAGGAGAGTGAACGGGGCAGGGGAGTTAAAGAGAGAGAAATGTAAGAGAGCAGAGGACAAGCCCAGAACCAGACCTGGACAGCCCTGCCTCCCAGTCCTCAAGCAGCCTTGCTTTGCGGTGGGGCTGCCCCAGTGGCGGGTGATGTCTGCTTTCAGAGAGGAAACTGGAGCAATCATGAGAAGCATGCAGAGCACCCCAGCAGCTGCCATGTGAAGATCCCAGCCAGGGCCCCCCAAACTCAAGGGTCCAGAAGCCACACCACAGTGTCGGGGTGCTACTCACACTGCTGCACTTCGGGAGAGGGGTAGATTATGACGTTAAGTCAAAAGAGTCTAGCATCCAATTCAGCCCTTTCTCTGGTGTTGAATAGCTGGGCTTCACCTTTAGCGGGACGCTGGCAGCAAGGGGACTTGGAAGAGAGGAAGCTTTGCTACTCAGTAATACCGTCTTTATTAAACCACAAAGGCCCCCCAAAGTCCGAGTGATTGCTGTGGGGAGGGTGTTCTGCAGGCCCAGCCAGCTCTGGAGAAAGCCTACAGGAGCTCAAGTGGGGCCTGAGGGGAGGTAGGCACTGTTAACCCTTTCCAGTCCTACTTTGGCACTGGGCACTGTGTGGAGTCTTAACCCTGTGTGGGTTGGTGGGTCTCCTAGGGACATAGGGCACCATCATCCTACAAGGTGGACACAGAATAACCAAAAAGACTTCTCTCGTCACAGACAGGCACTGCACTGTTGGGAAACCAAGCCAGAAATGAAGGGATGGTAGACGTAATTGTCCCTTTGCTTTAACCATGTTGTTACTCCAGTCTCGATTTCCTCCTCTGTCAAGTTGAGTTTAACAAGCGCGGAGTCATGGAAGGGTATTCTCTAGCGTGTAGTGCAGGGTAGGAGAACAATGTTGTGGGCCAGCTCTGTGGGTGTGGCGGGACCATAGTAAGGAAAAGTCATGGGGGCACACAGGGTGAGTCAAGATGCTTGCTAGGGAGCTACAGATGGGTGACCAAGTCACAACTGGTGCCGTGGGTGTCCCCCCACACTGTCACCTGCAGACCATTGGCTAGCTCACTCTGTGATAAATGGGACCTGCTCCATTGAGGGAACTGCCATATCCCCCTGTTTTGGCCTCACTGTCGCCACCGGGGTTAGCCTGCTCCCTCTCAGAGAACAGAGCTGTGTGCTGCACTTTGATGCTTTAGTCAATGAGGAATCACACCACAGTGGCGCTGGAGATTAACGGTGAGCTGCTAGGTTCCTGTCGGTTATATCAGAGGCACTGTCATGTCACAGCCCGGATGATCTCTCCATGCAGATGCTGGTGGTGGCCCTAGCTGTATAATGTCTAGCATGTTTCACTAGTGATGAGGATATATACAGCTGCTTTATGGTTTCCTATACTGCACATTAGATAGCAACTTTCAGGTGTTTTCCTGTACACAGAACCAGGCTAAATAACAGCCTTCCTCCTCTTTCCTTCCTCCTTGTAGACAGTGAGAAAGATCCACCACGTGCAGGTCAGGGATGCTGAGAGCAGCCATGTCTTTGTCCGCAAAGCAAGTCACACCGAGGCACCAAATGATACGGACTGATTCAGTGGTCCGAAGAGCATGAGATGCCTATTGTGTGCAAAGACCTGCTGTGACAAGGTGACAAGCCACAGCATTTCCTGGGCAGTCGCACGTCAGTCCTTCCCTCCCACTCTCCTGTACCCACAGCGGCTCAGGAAACAGTGTGGGAAATGCTGTCTTGGGGAAGAGGATGAACGTGGGCAAAAGTGGGTGAAAATGTGGAGTGGGTAAGAATGTGTGTGAGACCGTTGTCTGAGAACCAGCTCTTAGCGGAGGGTAACCACTGAATGAGGGGGAAACAGACCCATCTGACGGCAGTCACACCGGCCTAGGATCCAGGTTCAGGCCCTCAGAGCTAAGGAACATCATTCTAGACAGCTACCGTGCTCCTGACATGGAAGCGTGACAGACACTCTGCTGTCCTGTGATTCAGTCTTCACAGCAGATGTATGAGTGTAGGCAAACCCACTGTAGGAATGGCACTGAGGTCCAGAGAGGTCAGCCACATATAAAGTCACACAGCCAGCGGATGACTCAGGGTTCAGCCCATCTGCCATGATGCCTGGCTAGCCAGTGCACTGTACAAAATCGCATTGCTCATGAGCACACGAGGAAAGCAGAAACCCAAGCGCTTTGCCCCTGGCCCCTGGCCGATGTTTTTTTAAATGTAACTCTGCCCTCCAGGGTGACCACTGGCCGACCCTTCTTTGCCTCCTGAGATGTAAGGAAACCTATCATGAGGTTTCTAGAAGGTGCTTCATGTAAAATTGCTCTAGGCAGGCGTAGCAGGTGTGATGGCTAGGTTCGCTGGAACTGTGAATTCTCTCTGCCTTGCTGAGCTCATTCTCTGGCTCCATGGAGGTAAACTTGAGCCCCTCACCTGCGAGTATTCACAGAGCCATTTAGCGAACAATAACTGATCATGGCTGTTAAGCAGAAGTGTGTTTTCAGACAGTGGAGGTGACGTGGACAGGCCTCATGCTGTGCCCTGTACTGTGACAGCAGCTGTCTTCCTTCCTGTGTGACAACGTCAGGTGTGTAATGAATGAGAACCCCCAGTGAGAACATTGGGGTACATGACAGTTCACTCTCCAGAAGCCAGCAAAGTCTCCCCCAGTAAATCATTTGTGTTTGGCCCGGTGTGCTGATCCTAGTACCTGGAAGCACTTGCGCCATGCCAGGCCAGTCCAGATGTTCAGGACACCTTAAAGGGCTCACAGCTGCCAGTGCTCCCTGCCTGTAGCAGGGGCTTAATAGCACACCTTACCCGGCCTTGAGTTCTGATTACATTTTTGCAAGCCTTGAGTTCTTAATTAAGATGAGAAAGAAGACAACAACAAAACAAAAAGCAAAAAACAAACAAACAAAAACTAAACTAAAAACCTGGCTGTGTGAGGCCCTGGCTTCAATCTTTAGCAGCCCCAAATAAAATCTTTCAGTTTCATGTCAAACAAACTTTAAGCATAGTGGTTAGAACTTCCCTGCCTACATGGCTGCTGGGCCAAGCCTGGAAGCTTGGCTTTTTCTCATGAATTGGTACACACTGCAGGGTTCCCTAGTCCTTGGGTTTAATGCAGTGATTTGGTCTCTGATTTGGCCCTGAGGAGGCAGGACTAATGTTCTGTAACCACCAACTTGAACTGCACTACTCAACCTCCCCAGCATTCTTTAGCGTGTATAGATGTGCACACCTGCATGCTATGAGGTGCCAGCCGGAAGAGCTGCTTCATTTGAGTCTCACGACGGAAACGAAGCTTGTGAGGTTGTTTCGTTGTTTTACGCAGCTGACCATCTTGAAGCGGAGTCCATCAGCAAGTGTTAAACACCTGTTCAGCCCTCGGGACAGTACAGGGTGGGGAAGCCTGGATCACATTCATACACATGTGGCCCAGGTAACCCAGCTCGGACACGTCTGGAAGCTATGGCATGTGAGTAGGTGTGGGTTATCATGGAGGGAGTGCAGCTCAGAGACGGTAGATGGCTTGAGGTGGAGAGAAGAGGGTGAGGTTGGGAAGGGCCCAGAGTGTGAACCCTCCTATCTCTTAGTGGTAGGTTTGGGAGGTAGAGAAACTGACGATGAAACCCGGGCTGCAAGCTCTATGGTCAGAGCCAGGTGTAGTACCACTGGGAAAAGGTGAAATACACTAGGAATGGAGGCTGGAGGAGACAATTCATTCCTCTGAGTTCTATCAAGATTGCAGTTGCCCATGAGAATATACGGGAACATGTCAGGGATGTCACTGAGGTGTCTGGGCTCCGAAGAGGCATGTGGAGTGAAATCACCTCATACATGTTAGGATTCTTTATCCATGGGGCTCTGATGGACCCCTAGGAATTCTATAAAAATCATGGGGTGTTTTACGTGTGTGTACTTTTTTACACTCAGGGTCCATAGCTACCATCTGATTTTTGGTTTGTTTGCTTTATGAGACAGCATTTCTCTATAGCTTTGGGGCTTGACCTGGAACTCACTCTGTAGACCAGGCTGGTCTTGAACTCACAGAGATCCGCCTGCCTCTGCCTCCAGAGTGCTGGGATTAAAGGCGTGCGCCACCACCACCCGGCTCCACCATCTGATTTTTATTTTGTATTCCACTCCTAAAAGGACAAAAGGCTGACTGAAATATTTCTCCTGAACTAACTTGTACCATTATTTTATGCACTGAAAAGTGCACTGTGCCTCCCATCAAGATGGAACAGAAGTTAGGAAGTCGGTTGGTGCTATGCCACAAGAGAGTCTGGCACACCAACATGGGCACTTACTGCTGTGAAGTTTCTCGCACAGGCTCCTCAGCATGGCTGGCCTCAGATTGCCATCCGGCACATTATCAGGCGGTGTGTGCTTAGGCCACAGAAACAGACCGTGCTACATTCTCCTCTGCCCGCAGATATCTTCTTTGCTTGGATCTGTAAAGTACTGGGTTGCCTCAGGAAAATGTTGAATTTTAAAAGTGGACTCAACATCATACTTCTAAAGTTTGCTTTTCAGCATCAAATTCCACCAGCCTATTTTGATACCTTTCTGCAGAAAAAAAAACATAGTGCCATCTTTTAAAGACATTTGAAGTGCTTTATCATAGATTTAGTGTGTGATGTGCCACGGCTTGTATGTGGGGTCAGATAACAATTTAATGGAATCCATTCTCTCTTTCCGTCACTGGCTTCTGGGGACTGAACTTGGATCCTCAGGCTTGGCATCCAGTGCCTTTATCCATTGAGCTGTCTCACTGACTGGAGACATTCTAAATGTTAAACAAGTGGTCTAAGTTATGTTAAGTTATTTTAACCAGGCACCAAACAGATGGTTCAGTGATTATGAGCACTGGCTGCTCTTCCAGAGGACTCAGGTTATGTTCCCAGCACCCACACAGTGGCTCACAACCACCCCTAACTCCATCCAGTTCCAGAGGATCTAATGTCCTCTTCTGGCCTCCAGAGGCACCAGGCATGCATATGGTAGGCAGATATAAGTAATTGTAGGTATCCACATAAAAAATTAAAATTTAAAAATTTACTATTTTAATTAAGAGAATGTGTGGCTCATGTATAGTTATAGGGGTGGCAATGGTCTTGGTGCCTTGCAGTCTAATAGTTTGGTAGAGGACTCTCACTCCCATATGCATCCTGCCATGACGTCATGAGGTGACCAGGGCCAAGCTGATGCAAGTGTCATTGCCCTGGTATCTCCTGAACTGCTACCTTCATTAGCCTCTTCTCTTTATGAAGTTAGTGTTTGATGATAGTAACAGAGAACGGGCAAATGCAGCGATTCAAAACCATGTGTTATAGAAGGTGGGCGGGAAGCTATGTGAGCAAGAGTTGCTCAGGAGGAGAATGCAGGAGAAGGTGGAGGAGTGGCGGTGAGCTTTGGAAGCACCAAGAGTTATGAGATTTGGAGGGGAAGGAGAGTGAGGCCCAGAAGACCAAGGTGTGAGTGTGCACCAGGGCTGGCGAGCCCGGTGAGGGCAAGAACCAGAGTGTGGAGTTCTGTAACTTCTGAAAGTAGCAGGTTGTGCTTCGTCCATTTCCAAAGTTTAATTCAAGTTGAGTGGGAGAAAGGAAGCTACAGTCAAAGGAGACACGAGTGGGCAGGTAGACAGCATAGTCCAGTCAAAGGAGACACGAGGGGGCAGGTAGACACCATAGTCCAAGGAGAAGGTGGAAGGAGGTGCAGGCTTCGGGGAGAGTGAGGACTGCAGGTCGGAGCATACAGATTTTTAGATCCCTGTGGACTTGTGCAAAACCCAGGAAGATGCAATCATAAAGGATTTGAAAATATAGGTCTTAAACTCTGGGGTTCCCACCAGCTGGTGAGTGCGATTAGGAGGTACTGGCCTATCCACAGCCTCAGAGACCATAGGAAGAAAAAGAGCTGGGGTGTGGCTCAGGAGAAGAGCATTTGTTTGGTGTGAGTGAGGCCTTGACTCGATAGTAACACACACACACACACACACACACACACACACACACGATCTGGGTATGGTGGCACACAGCTTTAATCCCAGCAGTCCAGAGCCATAAGCAGGTAGATATCTGTGAGTTCAAGGCCAGCCTGGTGTACCTAAAGAGTTCCACTCCCTGCAGGGCTATAAGAAAGGGGTGCAAGGAAAGAGGAAAGTGAGGCATCTTACTCTATTTTCCATGGCTGTAATTAAATACTTGAGGCTGACATTTATTTATTTATTTATTTATTTACTTACTTACTTATTTATTTGCATTTGTATTGGTTGGTGTGGATGTTCGTGTGTGTGGGTGCACATGTGTGCATGTGTGTGTAGATGCCAGAGGTCAACCTCATGTGTTTCTCTTTAGGAGTCATCTATTTTTCTGAGCCAGGATGTCTCTCTGACCTCATGCTTCATGTTTTGAGGGTGGGCTGGTTGACCAGCCAGCCTCAGTGGTCCAGTTGTCTCTACCTTCCCTGACCTTGGATTAGAAGGTGACTCTACTGTGCCAGCCTTTGCCATGGGCTCTGGGAACCAAACTCAGGTCCTCGTGTTTGCACATAAGTACTGTGACGGCTCAGCTGTCTCCCCATACCTGAGACTGAGCACCTTACAGAGATTTTGCTCATCAGAATTGGTTGATTGGTCCATTATTTAGTTGATTAAAAAAAACACATTATAAAATGAAGTGGGGCCAGAGACTTTTCAAATGGGAGGAGAAGCAAAACAGAAGGATAATGAAGGGAAGTTTTAAGTCTCTCAAGACACAATAGAATCAGAACTAAGAAACTGTCAGGCTGGACTTTTAAAGATGAGCCTGGTGTCTTCTGAGATGCTCGCTGAGTAGCAGTGGGGCAGAAAACCAACTGAGACAAGAGTGGTGCGTGAGATGCCATTCTTCTCTGCCATGGATCTCAAGAGAGCCAGGACACACAGAGTGACACACACGGCACTGACAGACAGGCACACACACACACACACACACACACACACACACACACACACTGGTAAATCCACTCAAGGGAATATGTGCTCTTTCTTGGGGCACTTGGTTGCTATGGTGACAGAAGCCTTCTAGTCCAAGAAGATGGATAGGGCTTAAATCATTATTAGTCAAGGTACTAGGCATGTTTTTCAGGCAGTAAGCAATAGCTCTTAATACCAGAGTAAGCCTGGCTGGGCACAGCGGCATATTTATGTCTCTCAGGCTTGTTTTGAGATTGTTTCCATTTCTGTAGCCTTTATGGTGGAGATGTAAAAATCAATAGCACTGTCTCTCTAGCTAATCTTAATTCGCCATGAAATAGGCTTAAACCCTTGGCTCCCGGATCTGGTCATCTTTCGATACCCTGTGGACAAGGGTTTCAATTGGACTCAGCTATCCTAATGAGCGTGCAGAAATGCCTGCTGTTTCAGCACCGTGTCACCCAGCATGCTGGGCTCGCTTCTGTCCTTGGAGGTGGCGTTTTCCCAGGCTGACACAGTCTGCCTTGCAGGGATTTGCTCCCAGTGGTTTCTAGATCAGGACTAGAGCCACAGAGGCTTCCTATGACCCTCAAAGCCTACCTCTAGGAACCCTGAACCCTACTCCCACAATGCTGTGGATCCCCACAGCTACCTTCCCAACATGGCGGTGTCTATTCTAGAGTCTCTCAAGGATGAGGGTACCCCAAGCTCAGGATTGAAACTCAGCCTCAGAAACAAGCTCTTAGAAACAAACACAGGGTTTGACCACAGTGTGCCCAGCAAATCTGTGTAGGTAGAATTCAGTAGAACAGTCTCAAGCGGCAGAGTGGGACAGCCTCGGTTCTATGCTAAAGCCCCGCTACAGACTTGTATGGTTATGTGTGTGGTGCTTACCTGTCCTGAGCCAAGATCTGAATTTCATATTAGTCTAGTATTTACAGACTTAGCAAGAACAGCGTCAGAGCCTGTGAGGATACATACAGCCCTCACAGCTGAGCAGCTCCGAGGAAAAGCGCGGCCAGCTATGTCAACAGCTGCTGCAGTTTATACCTTAAATGGCCCCCAAAGGCCTGCACGTTAAAGGCCCAGTTATCACCATGGCAACATAGGGACATGGTGGAACCTTTAGTAGGTGGGGCCTAGTGTAAGGAAGTTAGGTCATTGGGGGTGTGTCTTTGAAAATGATTTTGTGATTTGGGGATCTAGACTTCTGCCCCTCCTCTCTCTGTACTCCCTTCATCTTCCTTCTCTTCACTCTTTCTTTCACTCTTTTCTCTCCCTTTCTCTCTCCTCCTCTTCCCTGACTCCCTTTTCCTCTTTCTCCCCCTCCCTGACCACAGTAATGATGTAAATGGGTCTCCTCATCCTCCCTCATGATGTCTCTGCAGACCCCATATAACCAGACCAAACCACCACAGGCCAAACCTTCTGAACCCACGAGTCAAAATAAACCTTCCCCCCCTCTAAGCTGTCTGTCTTGAGTGTTTGATCATAGAGTTGGAAAACTCAAACATCAGCTAACTGTGTTATGAAGCAAGATGAAGCAGAGATGAATAAAACAAAGAAAGTTACCATCTACCATAGCTGATGTGCCAAGGTCTGGTGCTGTGTACAGATTGGCTGGGTTAACTTCCAGAGTTAGCATAGAGGTAGGCACTGTCCCGGCAAGAACCTGAGGCTCAAAGGACAGAACCAATGAGTTGGGTTACTGTCCTCACTGTCAAAAGAGGATGGAACCCCAGAAAAACAGCGACTGGCAGGAGTCCAGCTGGTATACACACAAGCGCGCACACACACACACACACACACACACACACAAACACGCACACATACAACCAGACGTTGGGCATGTGTGTGCGTGTGTGTCTGTGTTGTATTACTGTGCTCAGTGTTGTGTGCTGTGTGAGGGAAGTTCATATAGCCTGGGTGAAGGTGGCCATGATGAAGGAGACCATAAGAAAGGGTAGGACAGAAGCAAAGGCCTCTGGCAGGGAAGCGCAGGAAAGCATGGGTATAAAGATTCTAATTGGATCACAGGGAAAGACTCTCGTACATGTGGCCGTCAGGGGACCGGGTTTAGAGTCAGGAGGATCTGGCCTGAAATCCTGTCCTTTCCTGGTTGTGCAAGTGTGTTTCCTTCTGGACATGGTCATAGGCTTTGTTTCATGCAATTAGACCACATGGCAACACTGTAGATAGAGTGGATGAGGAGGTTAGTGCCATCGTCAGTGGCATCTCTTGAACTCAGCACATTCCCTTCTCAGCCTTCTACTTCTGCCCAGAATGGCCTTGATTGCCGAACTGTGGATGCATGGAGTTCAAGGTTAGAATGAATCACGGGTGGAGGCAATTTTTATGGTCCAAGCCATCATAAAGAAGACAGCATTCCCCAAGCTTCTAAGGGCCGGAGCTCCTTGCCCACTTTTTCCCAGGCCCTGAGATTCTGCGTGGAGCCCTGCCACCTGCCACAGTTGATAATTCTCACTGGCAGACTGCTTGGGCTGATTTCTCATGCCCACCTTTGCTTCATGCGGAGTCAGGGGGTGATGGCCATGCATGCATTTCTGTGCTGTGGATCACCTCCTCTCCTGGCCCTTTGCCCCTAGGCTTCCCCAGCCAGTGAGTTAGCCCCTCTTTCCAGTCCCACCCCGAGTCTTTTAGTGAGGTGGTCTCCTAAGGATTTTCCAGGACCACTGTCCTGACCCTCTCATAGCTGAAATGGGACTAATGCAGTCTCTGCCTGAAGTCTAGAACCCTGCTACATTGTTCCCTACACACAAAGGCTACTCGTTTGCTAGGATGAGAGGCCACTCCAGCCTTTCTCATGATGGAGTGGTGGTAACCTCTGATCTATCTTCATCATTTGTGTGGGAATTGACCTCTCCTCGCAAACCAGGAAGATGTAAGCTCAGAGAACCATGCTCATACCTTGTGCATGGTGAGGCACCCTAAGTGCAGGTCCCCATCAGCACTGCTCTTGAACCATTGGCAGAGAAGCTTGAGGCTTTAATTTTATAGCTGAACCCTTCTAATTTGTTGATATTCATGGTTGACTCCAGAGGTAGCAGATGGTCACTCTCAGTGGCCTACTTCTGGGATTCTCGGGTCATCGTCAACATCCCTGTATGTCTGTGGAAGGGGCATATGATCTTCTTAGCCAGTGCCTTCATTTAATAACAAAAGATAAAGACCCAGAGTGGGAACAGCAGCACCTTCCCAAGGTCAGAGAGGTAGCTGGTGCCTAGTTACATTCTGTATTGGGCTAAGGCGCTTCCCTCTCACCAGATGGGCCAGCCACAGGGATCCAGCCTTCTATTCTTCCTCTTGCCTAACTTAGGGTATTCCCCCACAGTTTCATAGCCTAAGAGACCTTGTCTTTATTCCAGCCTACACAAAGTCAAGGTGGAAGGGTACTGTCTTGCCCTTTCCTTCATGGGCATCTCTTGGAAGTGGTTCATAGAACTTTCATTTGTGTCTTATTGGTCAGTTGTTATCACATGGCCACCTCGCTGTGAGGGGACTTTAGGATTAGGCAGCCATGGGGTCTGTTGAAAATGAGGAGTCATGGTCTGGGGAGATTTTTTTTAGCCAACGAAGAATTTGGATTCCAGCACCCAGATAAAAATCTTGGTGTAGGAATTTATGCTACAATCCTTGCAGCGGGAAGGTAGAAAAGGATGTCAAAAACTTGCTGGCCAACCAGTCTGGCCAAATCACTGATCTTGATAGTGAGTGACCCTATCTTAAAAAATAAGATAGGCAGTGATTGAAGAAGATGTGTCAGCACACCCAACACACACACACACACATTCACGCTCTTAAGAGAGGTCTCATTACTGCAGAAGAGGGAGTAGATATTAGGGGTCCCTCATGGCATTGCAGTGAGTTCCAAGGTCTGATCCCTACACTAAGCTGGGCCCGTCTCTGATGCTGTCCCACAGCACCTTCCTCTCTTCCTCCTTCACCCACTCCAGGGATGCCAGTCTGGGATGCATCCTGAAGTGGCCCAGTGTTTAATGAAGTCATTATTAAAACACAACTAGTTGGTTGTTGCTTAGTAATTCTCTCTCCAACCGCCCAAGGAAATACCACTCTTGTTAAAAATACATTGCTTCCATAGGGAAATACCCTTATTGTCTTGTGAAAACATGACACTATCTATTTCAGATTTAGTTATTTAGAAGTATGTTTTCCCCAACATACACAAATTTTGTTAGAATATTCTTGGGAAATAGCTCTAAAAGTAATAAAAAAAAATGTGGGAAGCCAACTATGTTTATGGCAGCCTCCACTCTTCAGATTCTCAGCTTCTTCACTTCTTCTCAAAGTCTAACAAGTCCTTAGTGGCAGGTATGTCTGACTACTTGGGGACTGTTAGAATATACTTCCATGGGAATTCTGGGAGTTGTTCTTAGAAATCCAGGTAGGAGGTCTAGCAGAGATCTAGTGACAGTCAGAAGAGTGGTTGTCTAATGACTGGATGTTTAATGCTGTGCTCTCTAGCCTACAGGACAGGCAGATGTGCTGGAATGACCATCTGAAGAGGGAAATGGGCAGGGGCATTGCATAGGCTTTCTCTGACCAGAGGTAGTGATGATGAGTTTCTGTCAAAATACAGTCAAGCCAGAGGCTCTGGGTTAAAGGCAAGCGTGGAAAGCATGCGGAATCTTCAGCATGAAGGTTAAGGCCAGGCATGGAAGGCTTGCAGAGGCTGAAGCATGGTGCCTAGGGGCAGGCATGGAAGGCTTGCAGAGGCTGAAGCATGGGGGCTAAGGGCAGGGATGGAAGGCATGCAGAAACTGCAGCATGGACAGGTCAAACTTCCTAGTGCTTCCTGCTGTGCCCCAAGACAAGCCACCTCCCTAATTGTTGAGGAGTCAGTCTTTAGAGTATAGAGAGAAACCCACATAATCAGTGTCAAAGGCAGGTTAAAGATGACAGTGTGAGCCATCGCTGGCACCCTGAAGGTCTCAGCTAACCGGAGGCATTGCCCAAGGCTCTGTACAGTTATTGCAACCCAAATCAGTGTCCAGGACCCTGGAGAGCGCCACGGAGTCCTGGTTCTTAGGGAAAGCTCACACTTGACAAAGGACTAGTCTCTTAGGAATGCTGAGACCTAAGGAGGATCTCACATAGCATCCGTCTGATCTTTCACTACAAACATGGAAGGAACTCTATTGATGGCGAGCCTCAGAATGATCTTATCCACATAAAACACAAATAAGGGCATCCAGTCACATTGTGAGAGTCACTTTCTTGGCTGAGTCCAGGAGGGGTTGACTTAAGGTTAGTGTCTCTCAAACCTGTTTCCCTTTCTTTAGACACAGACAGAGCATCCCAAGACAGGCTTGGGCCTGAATTTATTCTCCTCTTATTTAACCACATTTAATTTTACAGTTGCCGTCCCGTTGGACCCAGAGATAACATGCTACCCATGGCAGCAGTTCAGTTTCCTCGTCATGTCTGGTAACATAAAAGACACACTGATGTTTAGAAGATTCAGGTAAATAGCAAAGATTAGTACACATAGGGGAGTCCAGTTGTGGAGTATAGTGTGGGAGTGACTGGAGCTTGAGTTAGCCTGTCCTCATCTACTCTGTATCATGCCCTCTCCCCTAGTGCAGAATGGAATCAGCCTGAGAAGCCCCGCATTCTGCATCTGCTGACCCTGTGGACCTAGGCCTCTGTCCCCACATCAATTTCCAAACGCCCTTTGAACAGCTCTCCACTTTATAACTCACCCCATTGTCCTGAAAAGCATAGGGAGGGGAGGCCTTTCTACAAACTCTGTGGCATTCCCAGTGACCAGACAGTCTCCCTGCTATGGAATAAATAGCTGTGTCCTGGAAGTAGGGGGAAAGGCACCCCAGGATCCCAGTATTGGGATGCAAATGAGCAATTAGAGTCAATTAAGACAGGATACAGTGTAATTACCACAATTCTGCGACCTTTCTGTGCAGAAGGAGGTGACCTGATGCAAGGGGATTAAATAATAGTGAAACTCTTCATTAACCTAGGGCTGTGCTTGGGGCACAGAGGCCTCATGGCCTAGGCCTAAGAAGGCTGACAAATGGGACCCTCCTCCCTGGGTCTGAGCCACTGCTGGCAACAGCAAGGAACAGCCTGGCTGGTACTACCTTGTCAAAGAACTTACTGTGCCTGTCTGAGACACCCCATCATCTAGCCTAGGCCCAAGTGTTGTGACCACCTCCTGCCTCTTCCAGACATATCCTGGGTTCCCAGATGCCTTCAGAGGAACCCTACTCCTTGCCAGGGAGTACCTTGATCATGAGACCCCTGACTCTCAGAGTCTGACCTGGGGGATCTGTTACAAGGGAATTCCTTGATAACTTTCCTTATAAACACACCTAAAATCCAACACTCACCAAACCCAGTTCATCTGGCTTCAGAGTTTCACATGGACCTAGTGCAAAAGCCATATTTTAAATGATCTACATTCTAGACTAAGTTCGTGGTTCTGCTCTTCCAGCCAACAAACAGGGACTGTGTCCATCTCACATGCCCCCTATACTCCGGGACCTGTGGGTGTAGCAGAAATCACACATAAAAGTCCATTCTTCCATTTTAGAAGTCATCACCTTGTAAGGCAAGGCAACCCTAGTATTTGGTGCTAGAGAGAGCTGAGTTGGCTCAAGTGAAGGGTGACAGCCATTGTATAGGAGTGAGGACATGGCAGTCTTTGTAACAACATCTTGGCTGGCAGTTTTTGTTTGTGGGGTAAGAGGTCACTTCTGAGGTAGGCAGGGATATTTTAAGTCAACCACTGTGAGCATCTGCTTCCAGAGTGATAGGAGAAGCTTTGTTAACCAATCACCTCTAAGAAATGGAACCTAATTAAGGAGGGGCTACTTGGAGCCCAGGAAGAAAAACTGGGATGGGCCAGGTGTCTGTTCTCTCTGGGTGATTCCTGCAGGACACAGAGAAGCTTGGACTTCCCATTCTCGTGACATGAGTTATAATTGTTTATCTTCAAGTTAACATTTACAATTGGCGGCCCAATGTGGCCAACTAACTCCACTTTAAAACCCGAGAGAGTTTAATTTTAAACACAAAAATACAATTTAGCACAGTCTTTTGCTGTTTGCTGCTGAGCTACGGATCTTTTCCCGAGAGAATGTTGACCTGGAGCTTGTTTTCTTCTTGGCAAAACTGTCCTTTGGGCAAAGAAATGCCCATACCTCAACCACTGACAAGATACATAGTATCCGTAAATAGATAAAACAGGACTGTCAAATCCTGCCAAGACAGGGTAAGATTATTTTAAAATTAAAAAATGGTCTGTCAGTCATTTTAGGCCTTAGCCAAAGTTGGTTGCTTCAATGTTGCAAATGAGACTTTGGGTGATTGTCCAAGTAGCCAGTTGTCTCTGTCATTTGTTGCACATTTTGGAAGTTGCTTGATTGCACTTCCTGCTTACTCAAGTAATATTGTTTCCCTTCTCAGATCTGCGATGTGGTTGAAGATTAGATAGTCGTAGTTACCTTCTTCATGATTTAGCCAAGCTTATTTCCGATGCAATAAAATGTTTATTAAAACTTTCGTTATGTGTTCCTTGCTTAATATTGCTTATATTGTTTGTAATTTTATATTTGGTATCTGTTCCTATTGTATATAGTTATATTGGGTTTGGATTGATCTTGTTTAGACAAAAGGGGGAGGTGATGGGAGAAGCTTTGTTAACCAATTACCTCTAAGAAGTGGAACCTAATTAAGGCGTGGCTACCTGGAGCCCAGGAAGAAAAAGTGGGACGGGCCAGGTACTTGCTCTCTCTGGGTGATTCCCGCGGGACACAGAGGACCTTGGACTTCCCATTCTCGTGGCATGAGTTTCCCGTTATAATAAGTAAAAGTATAACTGTTTATCTTCAAGCTGGCCTGGTTATTTCACAAATCCAGTTAACATTTATACCAGAGCTGTGAGATGGGACAAGAACATCCTGGTGGAGGGCAGAACATGTGACCTAGAGGAAGCTCAGCCAGCTGTGTGGGGACTCAGACACACAGAGGATGAACACTGTGGGTGGCCTTGAGCTGGCGATGGACTCTGTGAACAAAGGAAGGCTGGGAAAAGGCAGGGGACTTGGAAGAGCCTGGCATGCTCCCTAGCAGTGAGGAACTGGCGGTGGGGATGGGTGAAGACTTGCCAAGTCACACAGCAAGAAGCAGGATTGGATGCTCACACTCGCCACCAAGACTCGACCCTTTCACTGCACCCCACCTTGAGCAGTCTGCTGGCTGAGACTCACAGGACAGAGATGAACCAGATATTTGTTGCTGAACCTAGCAGCAGTGTGGACAGCACTGGACTGTCACAGTGACCTAGAAGGAAGGAAGTGAGGGACCCTTGCTGTGGACTCAGAATACAGTGAATGGGCCAAATGGGAGGAATTGCCTTACTGGTATATGGGGACAGCTGAGGAAAGAGCATAACTTCCCCATCATCCCAGTGACCACCTGAAGCTTCTAGATGTTCAGAAGGCATATTCTGTGTCTATCCCATATCCCTGGCCTCTGCCACTCCTTCTTGCCCAGGAATGCCCAGATCCAAACTACTTTAACAGATAGGTCTTAGAGATTTGGGAAGCGCTTCTCTCAGCAGCCTTCTTTTCCTGTTTGACCCTGCAGCACAGTATCCAGACACTGGGGACTCAAACCCACGTGCACACAAGTCTTTCATTAAGAAAACTGGAAATGCACAGTGAGACATGGAGTGTCAGGCATAACAGATGGGTTGCAACACAGCTGGCGTACTCCATGGGTTGCTCTGAGGCTGTGGGCAGGCTCAGCTGCGACGAATGCTGTGATTGATTAGTAGTGTCTGACAAGAGCACAAGTGGGTGCCAGCACATGTTCTTTGTGGGCAATCTCTTGACTGCCAGATCTATGTGCTAACCGAAACAGATGCTCTCAGGGGAAAAAGTCAAAGACAACACAAATACCTGGAGTAACCAAAAATAGAAACACATCAGAAGGGATTTGGGGAGATATTACATTTCCAACTTTGACCTCTGTAAGTGGAGATTGCTCTTATATTTCCAGACTACTCAGACCCAAATGATCACATGAAACAATATTAATTACAACACTGTTTTGCCAATGGTTCAGGCAAATTTCTAGCTCTTATATCTTAAATTCATTGTTTTCTTTTAGTCTATGTATCACCATGAGGCTGTGGTGTACTTGTAAGGTTTTGGCACCTTACTCCTTCAGCAGCTACATGACATCTGCTTGACTCTGCCTTCTTTCTCCCAGCATTCAGTTTAGTTTTCCTGCCTAGCTATATTTTCCTCTGCTACAGACCAAAGAAGCTTCTTTATTACCAATGGAAATAAAACATATTCATAGCATATAGAAGGGAATCCCATATCATCTGCCCTTTTCTGTCTAACTAAAAAAGTAAGGTTTTAACATTAGCATAATAAAAGTAAATATATCAAAACAGGTATCAAGCAAGAGTTAAAATTACAATATTTAGTCTGTTTGTATTAGGCAAAAATTAAAGAAAATATTCTATCATCTATCTTATCTTTGTGAGCCTAAAGTTTTGTATCTAATTTATCTTTTATTATAACCAAGGGAAACTAACTGTCTTCAACTCTATCAAAGACCCCAGCAGGATATAATATTACCTAAGTAAACAGGAAATGCATTGTAAACAACTTTCAAAGTTCAAGAAATGACAGGACATTTCACTGCTTGTACAGTCACCCAAAGTTCTTCTGTACCATTGGGATATCCATATTTAACCTACATACCCATAGTATCTAGAAAATTTTCCGTGAAGCAGGAAATTTGAAAGACTGTTTTGCCTATATTGGCAGTTTGTCAATCACTTTCTTCTGTATACTGCAGAATGTCTGGCAGACCCTTTTATGAAGCAAGAACCCTGAAGGGCTATCTCTCCTTCTTTAGGCAAGTTCAGAAGTTGTTTTTTGTGGGTCCTGCATGTCCAGTATATATAGCATACCATCAAACAATCCAGGCAAGAATAATTTCTTGCCCAAATGGCAAGTCTTGTCACATGGAAGGCAAATTTCATAACAAGCTTCTTCAATGTTCATCGACCTCTTTTTAAGTAATTGATACTGCAAGAAGTAAACATGTCCCACTGTCAAGAAAAGTATAAGTTTTTAAAATATTTTAAATGCCATATTCTGTAGGTCTTTGGAGAGTTGAAGATTATCTATTTAACTGAAATATATTTCTAACTAATGTGATTAAATTTTGATTATTATAAATGACTATTAATCTGTAATTTTTAATTATACATTACATTTTAAATGAGATGCACGATACCTTTAACAAGAGCAGAAATACATATACACAGCATAACAAAATCAACCTTAAATTTGTATCAATAGACCAAGATCCATCCCAATGCAAAATATTTATCTCTACATCATATCCCCCTTATTTTTTGTTAGAAGTTGACTTTGCCCATTAATCATTTATAGCTATCCCTTTTAAAATGAAAAAAAAAATTGTAAACAGTCATTTTGGGAATTTGGGCATAGTTTTCTCCTAATTTCTTCCTGCTGTTTGTTGGGTGAAGTATTTTTAGGGTACATGGAGACCTTTTGGGGGGTCTTGTCCCATCAAACCATATTAGTCTGGAAGGAATCCATAAGTTCCCATCCTCTGTGGAAGCAAATGCAGAACCTCTTTTCCAAAGTAGCATATCCTTAGACTCAAATTTTGAAGTCAAGATACCTTTAAAAAAATGTATATATATATATGTGTGTGTGTGTGTGTGTGTGTGTGTTGGTTTAACAGCCTTTACAATAAAATGTATCTCTACTTAGCTCATTCTCAATCAAAAAATTCAAGAAAAATACAATAATATACATACTCCAGACATTTTCCATCTTTATGGAAATTTTCCATCTTTATGGCTTAATTTTTTACTCTATTACTTTTTAATATTTAATTATATTTACTTTTTTAATCTATGACTCTCTGTACTCCTTCTTCTCTCTCAAAAGCCCATGTACATTTATTTAACACTTGACCCATTCAGAGTTATTTTTTTGTCTGAATTTGTCTTATTGTGTATCTGTAATCATTTTCTGACCAAGAGCACTTTGAAAATGGTAAGCCCTTGGTCACAGTGGCCTTGGATGCTGACTCCGCCTCTCTTGGCCTTTTTATATGGCAAAGATACATTTACTACCAGCTCTGCCATCCATGCCCATTGCCCCAGCTCCAGGGATGCAGCAGATCTATGTCACCACTAAACAACTTGTAGCACTCTGCTCACAAACCCCAAATATTTTGTAGCAGAAGCTCCCAAAAGAGCCAGAGTCATTCATGCCACCAGTACGAACCAGGAAGCCATTTCTTAAAGGAGCCATGCCTCTGCTTGCAGCCACAAACAGAGCCTACCTGAAAAAACATGCAGCTACCAAGAAGCTGTGTTTGGCTCCTGTTTTTGTGGCCCTCATTTTTTTAAGCTTTTTTTGGGGGGGCTTATGTGGATCTATGCCAGATGGTAGGCATCATTTTGTAAATGGAGGCTACTTTTTCATTTCTCGACCACCCAGACCTGAATGATCAAACAGAAATTATATTAATTATAACTGTTTGGCTAATAACTTAGGTATGTTTCTAGCTAACCCTAACATCTTGAATTAACCCATTTCTATTAATCTATGTATCACCATGAGGCTGTGCCCTACCATTAAGTTTCCAGCATCTTTCTCCTTTGGCAACTACATGGCATCTACCTGACTTCACCTTCTTTCTCCCAGCATTCAGTTTAGTTTTCCCACCTAGTTCTACTCTGCCCTGCCATAGGCCCAAGCAGCTTCTTTATTAACCATTGGCAAAAAATAAAAATAAAAAAACATATTCATAGCTTACAAAGGGAATTTTCATATCAGACCCCACTCACACCTTGTGTATATTGTATAATGATGCTCCCAAACCACCTTTTGTATCCCTATTGATACTGTCAAACTTTGGCTTATGAGTGAATCTTGGGTAACACATATCAGCCAGTAGTTTCTCTCTGCCAGTAAACTTGCCTTCTTGTGGTGTGTGGGTAGCTCACTTGCACATTATCCTTCCTTTATGGTTTTATTAAAAGTGTAAAAATGGGTGCTGAGTGGATCCAGACAGTGTCCACCACAAGAGACGTTTGGGTCATTGCCAGTCCAGCAACTGTCGCAGCGGCAGCAGAGACAGTGATGACCGCAACCACAGCAGCTATTATTCCGATATCACATTTTTCTCAATACAGAGTCACTTCTGCTCGAATGGCCTTCTCTCGGACCAGAAAAGGAATGATCACTGGTACACAAACTAACAGGGCAGCCGAGGAGCTTCCATCCCAGCAACTGCTCAGGCTGCAGTCTCTGGAAGAACAATCAAGAACAACATCTCTCTCCCCCAAGTACTATTCCAAAGTCAGCAGGCCCATGGCCATTCCACCACATGCTAATACCACCTCTTAACAAATCTGGACTTTGGCTGATACACTCTCCCCAAAGCAAAGCTCCTTGCAGATCAAAGTTTGCTGCTGTAGGCAAGCAACAGGGAGCTGGGGTAGGTCCATTATCGTGTGTCATATTACTTTTTAAATCCTTCTTATTTATGGAATACCAAATTTTTCTTAGTCCCACAGCCTTGCTATATGTAGCATTTGGAGTAAAATCAGATATGGAAGCATTACTGAGTATTACACAGTGATGTAAAAATGAAGGATTTTAGGAGTGATTCTGTACCTTAACAAGACATAATATATCCTGAAGAGAAGAAGTGTCATTAACGGGAGCTTGTTCTAACAATTGGTGGAATAAAAAGATGGATATAAAGGAGTTAAAACAAAAACAAAAAAGTGAAGGTATGGACCTCAGTTGGGGAGCATGGCTGTCCTAATGTAATACAGAAACAGAACACCTACTGGGAGCTGCAAATTGTGGCATTGCTTCAGAACCATTGGCCATTTAATGGTCACACCACCACCATTGTGAGGCTCAAGCTACTGTCTATACTGCCTGGGCACAGTGAGGGTAGTACATTTGGTCAGGTCTTAGGGAGTCAGTATTCCAATAACTCTATCCACTCTATAGAGACATCAGAGGAAAACCGACAAATTCAGCCTCGCCAAAATGGCCTCACAGACTAAGGGTAAATTCCTATGAATGTGAGTCATCCTTATGGTTTACATTCTCATCCTTCAACTGTGTAAGCAAGGACTCATGGTGGCTGAGCTGGAGGAAGAAAATATGGGGAGCCTGGGACATGGCAGCTCCTGGCCACTGCATCTGATCAACACATGGGTGTTACTAAAACAGAGCAGCTAGGTTGTCACTCTCCACCTGGCTTGTAGATTTAAGCTCACTGAGTATAACCCAATAGAATCATACACACACACACACACACACACACACACACATACGTACGTACATATATACAGGAGCCAGTGAGACTGCTCCAATAGTAAGGGTGCTTGCAGCCAAGCCTGACAACCTGAGTCCAATCCCTGGGATCCATGTGATGATAGGAGAGAACCAGCTCCTGTAGATTGTCCTATGACTTATAACCCACCCTCAGCATATACCCATAGCCACATCCACATAAAATAAATGAATAAATCAGTATTTTAAAAATATTTAGTTTTTCTTATGTTTTATATTATGTATAGATATGTGTATGCATGTGCACGCATGCGCGCGCACACACACACAAGCATATGGATACATAAACACGAGTGCAGGTGCCCTCAGAGGACAGACAGGTCAGATCCCTAGGAGATATATACAGTTGTGAACTACCTGATATAGGTTCTGGGAACCAGACTGGAGCCACCTGGAAGAGCAGCAAGGGCAAGTACTCTTAAGCACTGAGCCATCGCTCCAGCCCTAACAAATGTTTTAGAGAATAGGCAATGCTGAATGTCTCTCATTTACAAGGTCTAGAAAGCTATGTGGAAAAGGAGTTGTTTTTTTTTTTTTCAGCAATCAACTCACTGGCCAGCAACCAGCCATCCTTGTTGGTTGACAGCTGACCTTTTTCTTACTGTTAATATCCACCGTCCACTCCAATTGAGTGTCTGACTCACATACTCTTTCTCTGGGTTACCGTATGTGGCGCTGTATATGACAGTAAGAGAATGCATTGGTCATATGACATGCCTGGGAGCACATGGTTTGTTGGTAGCCATGATGCAGGCACTGGTGGGCTGAGGGCTGGGCTATAGGCAGCACTATTGTTGCAAACCAGAGATAACATCCACATAAAGTGATCCAACCTTCCAGATGTGTCCATAAGATGCATTGTTTCTGCCCCCTGCTGATCCTGTCCTGTTGTTTGAGGGCTGTGTTTAAACCTGTGCTTTGTGCTAACCATATGACCGAGCTTCTCTCAGCTGGGAAAATTAATGTGGAATTTTTAGGAATGTCATGATCATCTCATGTATGGTGGGGTGTTCAGGTAAGTGACCTTGGGAACAAGCTGATGTGGTTATGAATGCACACCCAGCCTTGATTTATTAGCTGGGTGATTTGGTCAGGGTACTGAGCTCTCTGTCCTTTCTCATATATAAAAGATGATAACTCTCCATGCTTGGAGCACCATCTGCACTTGCCCAGTGTGCAGCTATGTGTGGTGAGCAAAGCCAGTACTGCTATCATGTACACGTATGTGTGCAGTCATGAGAGTGTGTGTGTGTGTCTGTGCAAGCATGTGAATGTACATGTATGTATATTTGCATATGTGCCTGTGTGCATGTGCCTGTTTTGTGTGTGGATATGAGTATGCTGTGCATGCCTAACATGCAGTAGAAATTCCATTTTCCTCTTCCCACCATCCCTGGTTTCCATGTCCTAAGCTCCTACTCCTTTAGTCTGGGAGAAGCCCACACTGACTTCACCTTTCATGGACTGCTGTCTCTCTGTGTCTACCATAGAGTACATTATCTGACTCTGTGTCTGTCTTTTCCACTAGCTGGAAGCCTCTTAGGGCAGAAAGACCCGCTGCGTGACTCTTCCTCACCTGGGCATAACTCGGTACCGACCGCACAGGAATGGCTTTAGTGTTGAGAGACTGGATAAAGAATAAGTTAGAAGGTGAACAAAGGAATAAGGTGAAGGACTGGAGCCCTGGCCAAATCAGACCCAGCCTGCACAGAGCGGGAGGTGGTAGCAGAGGCAGCCTGCTCAGAGCACACGCTCTCCCTGTGATACCAGCAAGCCTGTGATGCATCTGTGTGTGCTGGGGGATATGCAGAGCTAAACTGGGATCTAAGAATGTCCCTGGCCCTTGAATGCTGATAAGTTCCCTTCTAAACAGCACGGGGGAGGTCTCAAGAAGGGACAGTGCAAGTGATTGGGGAAGAGAAACTGACAAAAGAAAAAAAGTCTAACCTGGCAGACACTGGGTCCTGCAGGGTCCTCCAGTGAGAGGAGTGGCTGGCACCTATGGCGGGGTCTGGAGTCTGGCGTGTGTGATGGGTTGGTCATCTCTACATGAGCAGAATTCAGAATGGGGGCTCCAGGAGGGCTGTGTGCCTGCTCTTAAGTGCACTGTCTCTGTTCCCACATGGATCTATGGTTCAGTCTCTCTTAACTTCTCTGGGTCCAGGCATCTGCCTCCAAGCAGACCAGGCCCAGGGAGTTCCAAACAGAGCTGCATCCTTCCCACTCCCTCAGCTTCCTACCCCCACCCCCGTCTCTGCCCATACGACCATCTCCCCCACGTCCCAGCCTATCTTTGGTTATTAAAACACTGTTTGCTTGTTTGTTTGATTGATTGATTGATTGATTTTGATTTTTTGAGACAGGGTTTCTCTGAAGCAGTTCTGGCTATCCTGGAACTCACTCTGTAGACCAGGCTGGCCTCAAACTCACAGAGATTCACTTGCCTCTGCCTCCTGAGTGCTGGGATTAAAGATGTGTGTCACCACTGCCTGGAAAAATTTTATTCCTTTCAAAACTGCAAGTCTTGGCCCATTAATAAGTTTTGAAATAGATTTAAGAGTCCTGGCCAGGTTTAAAAAGAGGAAATAGAAGCCCAGCAAGATGGCTGAGAATAGGGTGCTTGTTGTCAGCCCGACAAACTGGGTTTGATCCCTGGGATCCACGTGGTCAAGGAGAGCACTGATTCTTGGGAATTTTCCTCTGGCCTCCACACCTGTGTCATGCCATGCACACAGCCACACACAGTAAGTGTATATCAGTCTTAAAATGACAGAGTCTGATAGACAATATTAGCAAGTGTCCCATGTGGAAGTGATTTGGGAAACTTCCTTTCCAGAGCTCCAGGAATGGGGTTGTGATTTCTATTTCTTTCAGTGAGTTTGGCACCCACTGCTGTCCAGCTCCTCATATGCCCTCATTAAACACTCCCCTGAGGAGTAGGTAGAGGGAGACAAATGGGTATATGTGGACTGGGGGCCCCTCTCCTCTTGGCTCCTAGTGAGGCCCGTCACTGCCATTCCTTCTTTTCCTAATTCTATTTATTGCAGTAAGAATCTTAACATGGCATCTCCCCTTTCAGTAATGTTTAAATTCAGGACACGTTGTTGCTGACCATGTACAACCTTGGATGATGCATCTCCTTCTCATGTTCATCTTGATGGACAGGAATGTCACATTCAGTATGACAAAGATAGCAATGGAGGCACCATCATCCCACGCTTTGTTTCTATGAGTCTAGTTTAAGTGCTTCCTGTCAGTAAAGCCATATAGGAGCCACATCCGTGAATTTAAAGAAACTCAGAAAATACTCAATGGAGGTTTGCGTTGGAACTGAATGTGTAGACGTTTTCCTCGTCACTCTTCCCCAGATAACGAAGAGTGCCGATTGCCTGGCGCTTGCATTGTAGCAGGTATTGTCAGTCATAGGAGATGACTTGCTATACACAGAGGATTGTGGGGCTCTCTGCAAACATAGTGTCATTTGATGTGAGAGACATGAGCATCCATAGCTACTGGCAGCTATGAAAACAAGACCCTGTAGATGCTCAGAATCAACTGCCTTGCTGAGCCTGGGCTGTGTAGATGGATACAGAGAACATGGTCCGTGCATCTAATCAAATTCAGGGCAGCATTCCTAAAGGACAGTCTTCAGCATGCAGCAGCTTGAGGGATCAGTGCTGAGAGAAAGAAGCCATCATTTCCCCTCTTGCCTAACTCTTTTCTCTCTCTCCTCCCGGGTAGGTTGTGTATGTCACTGCCACCTTCCCCTACATCATGCTGCTGATCCTCCTGATCCGAGGTGTCACATTGCCAGGTGCCTCTGAAGGCATCAAGTTCTATCTGTACCCGGACCTCTCCCGGCTCTCTGATCCACAGGTAAGGGTTGTAGCTTAAAACACAGTGTCACCATTAGTCAATGAGGCTCGATGGCCAGGTAAGTAGGTGGAACCCTGTGGCCTCCGGGATAATAATTGTTAACACATCAATTAAACACATAGGAAAGCAGATGTGGTAAAACACTGCTGGAGAACATTTAAAGGTGACTGTGTGGCCTAGTGCCATGGACAATTCTTAGTGCCTTCAATGCAGCATCCCACACAGGACTGAGAACTGCAAGTCAAGTCACCCTTACCTGCTGTGCTTAGGATCAGGTATTTGGGATTTGAGACTTTTCTGAGTATTGGAATATTCACATATATTTGATAAGCATCTTGGAAATGGTACCCAGTTGTAAGCATAAAGTTTAATTGTTTCATGTATGCCTTGCATATGTGCTTTTAGTTGTTTTGCATGTAAAATAAAATCTCTTGCCATGGTATGTCTACATGCTGGAAGTTTCAGACTTTGGTTTGTGGGATCAGAGATACTCGTCCAGTACCAAGATTTCAAAACAGCATTTATCATGTTTTTCTTTTACTTATTTGTTTGTTTTGAATTTTGAATTAATTTATTTTTAATCACGCTGTGTGTATATATGCCACATATGTGTAGGCTGGAGGAGGACAGAGGTGTCAGATCTTCTGGAAGCTAGAATTACAGGTGGCTGTGGGAATTAAATTCCGGTCCCTGGGAGCAATGTGTGCTCTTAACCACTAAGCCAGATATCTCTCTAGCCATCACCATAGATATTTTAGCTAGTTATACCACCATTGTATCTAGGCTTTCTTTCCTGAGGGATCTGTGGTTTGTTGACAGCACTCATGGTCACAAATGAAGGACATGCTAACCTCCAGTTAGAACTTGATTTAACAAACCTTTTTTTCCCTGCCTGATGTTACAGACCCGCCACAGAGGATCTTGGTGAGAAAGTAGGTCCTTACTGTGATTAACTTTCTTTGTTGAAAAATTCACAGCAAACCCACCCCCACCCCATACAAAGACTTGGAGAAACTGATTCATTTGTCTCCAGTCCTGAGTCAGGCCTAGATTATCCCAGTCATAAGTAACACGTGTTTATGCCTGAGCCCCTCTGAGTGGGCTCATGGTGAAGTGTCTGGGAGCGTGTTACACAGAGACCCCTCATCGGCCAAGCCCTCAGTCTCTACTCCATGCCAGAAGCCTTCAGGGAGTTTCCTAGACTCTAGGCCAGACCCCCCTCTACTGGGCCCAGGTCCACAGTAATTCCAGCATATAAAGCCTACTTGCTCAGGGTTGGCTGTGTCCACCAGGAAGTGCCAACTTAATATAGAAACAAACACATGAATCACACAGAACTGGTGTCTAACTTCCAGAGTTTGAAGCTTCCAGGAGATTTCAAGCCCGTGACTTTGGGCTCCCTCTGTCGGGGCAGTGTGGATGGAAGGATCTGCAAAGCCCTGGTTGTTCAATGCAACTCAGAGGTTCTGTGACAGTGAGCGATGAGGCCAGGGGAGAGGGGCACATGCTCATCTTTGCCAGATTGCCCTGCCTCCTGTAGCACATCCCAAATCACAGGCAAGATCCCCAGGAAGAAGGGAATTGGCTCCTGACTGCTGGCCTGGCCAACTATAACTCTGACAGCAGGGGGTCTCTACTGAAGCAGCAGTTTGGGGCTACACATAGTCCATCATGGGTCCATCTTCTCTTGTTCGGTCTACACTTTTGGTATCAATAGAAGACAGGTTCCTGCCTGTGTTCTCTGACCACCCCCCTTCTTCCACCTTCAGCCTTAATGTCTATGAGCCATGACCACGAGCATCCTCAACGTGACATATCTAGACCTTGACAATCATCAGGGGGCTTGGAGTTTGTTAAAGATGCAGGCTCCTGGGGGTTACTTTCAGTGAGTCTGGGATGGCTACAGGACAGCCAGGTAGGTAAGGAGCCTCAGAGATGATTCTGATAACCAGAAAAGGTTGGGGAAATCCAGTTGCCACTTCCTCAGAGCCCTACATTCACACACAGACACACACAGATATACATATACCAACATACATACATATATATAAACACACATACATACACAGAGATGCAGAATACAAATATAAACACAGAGACATACAGACACAGAGAAAAACCCATATGTACACAGATAAACATGCATACAAATACACATATGCCCATACAGATGCACAAGTGTACACACATGCAGACAAAGGAAACATATGTACCTCTACACAATTGTACATGCAGAGAGAAACACATGCGTATGCACACTGATGCACACACAGAACTTGTATACAGATGCACACACTTGTATACAGATGGACATGTTCAGACATATGTTCACAGATGAGTACGCATGGACAAACACTCTGAGAACATGGATAAATCAGAACACACACAGTCTGAAAACACAGATGAACCAGAGACCTAGGAATCTGCTCAGCTCTTCTCCAACCATCTCGGGTTCCCACTGTCTTCCCTTCTAAGCTTTAGTTGCTCCACCAATGACCTGAAAGGCTGGGTTGTAACCTCCTGTAGTCATGAGCCATTAAAAGATCATTCTATGGCTATCTATCTTTTCTGAGAGCCAAGGAAGAAACCTTAGGAGGGCAGGGAGAGCCTAGAGCTCCAGGTCATTGTCAGGTCAAGTTTCCAGTCTCTGAGCCTTGGCCCCAGGCTGTCCATCCAGAGCATCAGGGTTTGGGGGCTGGGCTATTGGGTGAAATGGTCAGCAGAGGAGTGTCTCCTGGTTCGGAATCACGGCAGCCCCACGAGCGGCTGAATGATTGCTGAGAGTTCTCTCATAGAGGCTGCAGGCCTGTGCACCGCAGTGTGCATTGTGCTAGATCCTGGTCCCTGGAGTCCTCAGCTTGGGAGAGAGGACTGTCAGGTCAGGATACAGTGAGATCAGAGACCTTCATCCTCTTGGCTCATGGTTCTCACCTGTCTATTAGGGTAAGAATGTTTGTCTGTCATGCAGGGTTGCTGCAGGCACAGTACATACATGGGCCCGAGCTCTTGCCTTTCTCATCTGCTGCCCAGCACCAGGCCTGTCATATAGGAGGACCCTGGATCATGTTGGCCTATATCTGGTTCTGAGTAGGACAAGTCAGAACCCCACAGCCCAAGAGGAGGGTGGCTTTGAACTAGAAACCGAGGCTTTTCTTGTGGATCCAGGAAATTCAGTTTCTTGTGAGGAACTTGAAGGGATGTAGCAGCTCCCTCACTGTGTGCCTGTGACTTGCATTCCATGGTCAGTGCTTTCTTAACATCTGTCTGTCTTCACTGTCAGCCTTATGTTTTCTCTGAAGTGTGAATTTTTCCCCCTTACATTTTCACTTTCTGTCTTTTCCGTCTTTGGAGAGCCAAAGGGATCTTGCATTGTCCCTGCCCCAGATTTCTGCTGCTCTCGCTGGTCATTGTGTTTCAAGTGTGTGTTTTCAGGGCGAGAACAGAAAGGCTTGTCACAGATCCAACTCCCGGGTCTGCTTTCCCAGGAAGGGCTCTGAAACACCACTTCCCTGTGCAGCCTCCTTTGTGGAGGAAACAGAACCTGAGGATGAGGTGTTCAAAATCCTGGGCCTCAGAACAAGACATCTCCCCAACTCCCCATCCCACAGGAGGACAAACCAGACCACAGGAGGAAGACAAGACCCTGGTTGGAAACCTTCTGAACCCTGAGGAAGACTCTATGAGATCACTGCCACCTGGTGGTAATATTCTCTGATTCCACATCAGGACCCAGAATAAAAAATGGCCTCTGGCCTGAAACATTTTCAAACCAAAATATTCATGTCTCCAGTGACTTAGAGATAGCAGATTTTTAAAAAAATGAAACATCACTGGTGTGTAGGCCACTCCCTGAGACTGGAAGTCCCGCAAAGTTTTCTTTGCGTACGTGTGACTCTGTATTAAGTGTTTGTGTATCACGTGGTTTGTCATCTTCGTCAGGCCTAGCCAACCCATCCCACAAGGCTCTTATCTTCAGGGAGGTTCTTGTCTCCTGGGAGAGACATGATTAGGTCAGTAATAACAATGGGGGGCGGGCATTACTGTGGATTGGAACTGGCCTGTGGGCACATGTCTTACCTAACCTCCTGTCGAAAGACAGCAAATCTCCCCTTTTGCTTGGCTCACGGAGTCAGAATTGTTGGGCTCCTCCTTGGGGTTCTGTGTACCACAGAGATGCCATTAAAGCGTTGGAGCCCCAGGTCTTCTCAGGGTGAAGTTCTGCGGTCTCTTGGCCTGTTCAACAGTGTTGGGGTAGGAAAGCTGCTGCATGGCCTTCCAAGAAATGATACTGAAGGCTGGAGCATGGCACAGATTAGCTCGCCACCTAAAACTGATGGTTTTCTACTGAAGGCTGACCTTCTGCCAGTCCCCACAGCTGTCTTGTCTCTCGAAGTCACTCAGTCACCAAATCATTACTGGAAACCATCTTGTTCTATGTACGGGCAAAGTTCTCACGGGGTGTCAGCGTAAAACCCGATTTCACAAATGAGGGAGCTGAGGCTTGAGGTTTTATATCCATCCCTGAGTCCAGTGGCTTGTGACCCAGCTGAGCAAAGGGCACAGTGCCAGAGCCACCACCTGGCTGCTCTGTCTTCCCAGTCCCAGCTGCCCTTCTTGATTCTAAAGTCACTCTTTGCTAAAATTTCAGGTGCTTCACATAGGTAGGTTTTGTCCCCACCAAGAAGCCACTTCCCGTCCTGGGCCAGCAGGCTCCTTCCCTGTAATTTGGAGGAATTCTCCAGTCACTCTCTTTCCAGTGTTCAAACAGACAGACAGACAGACATTTCTTCCTTCCTTCCATTTTCTTTTTGCTTTACTACTCTGTGTTGCCAGTGTCACCCTAAGGGTACTCATTGGGCGGATTTAAGTTCAGGCTAAACAGTGAAGACAAAACCATCCCAACAACGGGCTCCTTCTCATCACTTCCAACCCTTTCCTCACCGGCCCTGCAGCATTCTCAAGGAGCTCGGTGGGGAGCTGGGTCACCAGATCACTGCTTTGGTGTCTTCTTTAGTTCTGACTGTTATCTAGGGTCACTGAAGTCTATTAAACACAAAGCCTCTGAACTAGAGTAAAGCCTGTGTTTTCTTGTCTGCTTGTGTGCTGGTAGTTTCTGATTGAACACTGAGTGTTACAGAATTGGTGTAAACACTAGATTCTGTTCTCCGCCTTTGAAGCGTGCTGGCCTTTGTCTTTATGTGCATTTTAGTCCAGGTATGGACATTACCTGAACCTTGAGTGGGCTCACCCTCACGTTTTCTCAGTTCAGATCGATGGAAGCCCATGCTGACCCCAAAAGACACTCTGATGTCATCGGACTCTGTAAGAGGTGATGGGCTTCTGAGTTATGCTTCTCCTACAGGTCTCTTCAAAGCTTGGCTTTAAGCCTGAAGAAGGCGAATGGATCGATTTCCTTGTTCTAGAGCAGTGTTGTTTAGCTGGGAAGTTCTGCTTCCTAGAAGACATTTGGCAGTATCTGCAAATCTATTCAGTCACTGCATTGGACCTGGTCCTATCTCACATGGCCCTCATTCCCAGACCACAATGGGTCTGGCTCCAGCTGCCAGGGCGTCATCATCCCCGACTCTGTCTCAGTTGTTCTTTCTCTATACCATCCCATCGCTGGCCCCTCATATGTTGCTGGTCATTATGTTCCCGTGTCAGGACCCACTCAACCCCATGACCTTAACAAAACCCTGTTGTTGTTTTAATTCATGGAGCCGGTGGTTGCCTGGCATAATCACTGTATTCATGGTTAGTATTATCAGTTAGAATTTCAGCTCTACATAAGCAAAGGATGTCTGTGTGTTATCCGCTATTAATTCCCTGGTATCTGAGCCAGAGCCGAGGACATGAGAAGATCCTACTCACTGTGAAATGGTGGATAGATGGGCAAATGAATAGATGGACAGATGGATGGATAAGTGGATGAGTGGATGGGTGTAGATGACTGTGGATGGTCAGAAGATGGATGAATGGGTCATGTCTAGGCAGGAAAATGGATGATGGGTAGCTGACCAGATGGATGGATGGACTGATGGATGTAGAAGGGTCAGTTAAATGGACGGATGGTAGGTGGGTAGATGGTCACATGGGTGAATGGTAAGTGGATAGCTAGGTGGTTGAGTGGCTGAGTGGGTGGATAGGTGAGCAGATAAATGGATTAATAGGTGGATGGTAAGTATGTGGGTAGTTGGATAGATACTGTTCTGGAGAACAGATGAGTAGAGAGATAGTGTGTAGATGGCTAGCAGGAGGTGAGCAGATGGAAATGAATGGGTGGGTGAGTGGGTGTGTGAGTGGGTGGGTGGGTGAGTGGGTGGGTGGGTGGATGGATGGATGGCTAGATGGATAGATAGTAGGTAAGCGGATGGGTGGACAGATAGGAGGATGGGTGGATAGAAGCAGATGAACGGTTGCCATTGGTAACTTATCTTAAGGAATATCAACAGTCAGAAGTGAATAAAAACATTCTTTCTTTCTGACTTCAGGGAGCTTTGATTTGCTGTTTGAAGGAAGAGGAAAGAAAGGTTGTTTGAAAACAAGCATGGATCAAAAGAATGAATGTCTGCATACATACAGGAAGTGGCAAGAGAGCCACGATTACAGGCAGTAATTGGTGACTAGCAACCATATCTGAGATGGCTTTAAAGAATGAAGGGTTGTGGTATCCTCCCCAGAAATGGTGGCTGTCAAGCCAAAGCATTCTGACTTCCTTTGGTGGTCTGTGGGTGGTGTGGAATGTTCCAGAGTGAGAGGTTGATTACTGAGAAGAGAGCTGTAATTTCAGAAGGCTGTCCAGCTCAGGGCAGACTGAGTGGGTTAGGGACGCGACTGCTTCTGAATCTGCTCTTTGCTTTTCCTGTGTGGCTATGGTTTGGAAACTTTCCCCTCTGACCTTCAAGATGTCCCCTTGTGTGCTTCTAGTCGGCAGGGACCCCCTTTTACTTATCTCCTGTCCCCGTGTGGATATTGTCAAGCTAGAGGAGACAGCGAGTGTAAGCCTCTTCCAGTGTCTATAAAAGATAGGAGGACAGTGAGGAGGGGGAAGAAGTGGAGCCACATAGCTGAGCAGCAGTTGGGGCTTTAGTAAAGAAGGCATCTGTCTGCTAAGGATGGGGGTGGGAGCTTGGAGTCCCAGAGGGTCACACACACACACACACACGCACACACACACACACACAAACACACCAGCTATAACATTATAGGTGGCTGTGGCTGAAGCTCAGAAGGCTTGACAGTAAAGAGGTAGCATGATCACTTTCAGAAAACACCCAAAGCCCCTCATGACATGTGCTCAGTGGTATACCTGACAAGCTGAGCTAGAGCTGTATCAAGAGAAGCATATCAGCCCTAGACTGGCCCTCTGGTTGGATCCTCCCTGAGCTTATTCAGACAGAACATATTTATGGAGTATTGTCCCTGATTCTGCTTTCATAAAATAAACCTGCTAGCCACTGGCTGGCAACTGTGGGAATGGGTGAAAGAGCAGGTGGGTAGATATAGTTCCTATTGTGGTTTTTAATTGGGGAGGGTCTCTGATTAATATGTTTTATTTTTTGAGAGTTAAGCTTCCAGAAATAGAAATCAGAAAATCCAAAGGACTCGTTTTCCTAATACCCCAAATTTTCTGTCGTTGTTGCGGTGGTTCACTCCCCAAAATTATAGAGCCAGTATTGATGCCTTGTATTCACTGAAGCTCATTATTATTTATAATTTAAGTTTATTTGTGTGTGTGTGTGTGCACATGCACAGCATACTTGTAGGAGTCAGAGGACCACCCATAGGTGTCAGTTCTCTCTTTCCTCCATGTGGTCCTGGAATCAAACTCAGGCCATCATGCTTAGCAGCAAGTGCTTGCACTCTCTGTGTTGGGCATTGTGTGGGGTTAGGCAGCACCCAACACTTTATAGTATCATACAAGTATGCAGAAAGACCATTGATCTGAAATTCCTGTATTCTGCCTGTTCACACCCACTATCTTCCCGACAGGTTCCCTGTATCCATAATTTTGTCTTTTCCAGAATGATCTGTAGTTGGAATGGTGCAAATGTAGGCTTTTTATACTGACTTCTTTTGCTTATACCTTACTACACAAACTGCTTTCAGGTCAGCTACACGGCCCACCTCCGGGAGCTCATCAGAGGTGCTGACACTCAGGTGCCATCATGAGCCTGTTCTGTCAGAGCCCACGTTTCAGCAGTGCCCTCAAGTGACTGGCACACAGGTGGAAGTTTGAAAGAGCCTGGTCTAAGAGAAACAGTCATGTCTGAGACAACATCCCGGGCAAGTGAGACTGTCACATAAATCAGGAAGGGCTCATGTCTGATTAGGTCACAGTCCCAGGGACAGGTAATCCAAGCAAGCATTTCTTGGAACCTCCCTGCCCACTCTAAGGTGGGAGGCAGTAGAGAAGTGCCCCAGGCTTTCTGAAGGTGGGATGTAATGGGTCCCCCAGAGGACTACACCCCCTAAAGCTGTGCTGTCCGTAAAGTAGCCACAAACCATGTTTGCTTTGATTGACAGAAACTAAATCACATAAACAGTTCAGTGCCTCAGTTTCTCCGACAAGTTTCAGGTCATTAACAGTCACCTGTGACCAGTGGTCACTAAAGTGAGGAGTGTATTGGTCAGGGTTCTCTAGAGCAGCAGAATTAAAAGCAGGACCACATGTTAAAATGACACTTGTTAGGTTGGTTTACAGGATGCATTAGCATAGTCCAATAATGGCAATCTCATACCAGAGAGGCCAGCAGCCCGATAGTGGTTCAGTCCACAATGCTGGACGTCTCAGCAGTCCCAATCTGGTGCTGATGGCCCTGAGGAGTCCTGAAGAGCTTCTGGTCTTTTGTTTTTTTATCAGTGAAGGAATCAGCAGTCGTGGAAGCTCCAGGCATGCAGAAATCATGAAGGCATGCAGAAAAATGCAAAGCTTCTTTCGTTGTTTACCTGTGCTTCCAATAGGAGGTGCTGCCCACATATAAGGTGGGGCTTCCCATTTCAAATAACGTCATCAGGAATATTCCACATAGGAGGCAGTGGTTAAAAACACAGGGTGCTCTTCCAGAGGCCTTGACTTCAATTCCCAGTAACCACATGGCAGCTCACAGCCATCTGTAAAAGGATCTTATGCCCACGTCTGGTGCACAGATATTGTAGCACATATATACAGAAAGTAAATAAATCTAAAGAAAGAAAAAAGAATAGTCCACAAAGGGATGCCCAGTGGCTTGCCCTTTAATCAATTCTGGATTCAGTCAAGTTGATAACCATGAATAGCTATCACAAAGAGCATGGCTATAGAAGGTTTCTGTCTTTGTAGAAACGTCTGTTGGGTAGAAACAATGTTTAGGGCTAAAGGCCCCAAAGCAGAAGAGTCTGTAGAAATTGGCACTCAAGTTCCCTGGGGGTCTAAACATGGAGCTGTTACCGTGTCTTCCTGAAGCCTTGCTGCCAACTCTGTGGGTGCCCTTCCTCTAGCTTCAGGGGTCCTCTGATCTCTAGCAGAGTCCAGAGGATGCCATTGAATTGTCATGGCCAGAACTGTGGCCACTGCTTATCTGGACAAGAAGAACCATGAAGAAGGTTCCCCCATGAGCCCTGCAGGAAACTGCAATGGCACCAGTCTGGGAAGAAAGGGTCTTTCCTGAGCATAAAGGAGACTATGGAAGATGTGGGTATTAATTAGCCAGCATGGTAGTCACCCAGCCTCATACCCTGCCTGAACAATACATGGCAGAACACAGAATTCCCTCTAAATACCACATGCATCATCTCAGTTATTCTTACCTACTTTTAAATTCTGCTGTGTTCCTTTTTAGGAGTCAATAGTTGGATTCTATGCTGTGGTTTAGTGAGTTATTTACTCCCTATCATTTTTTGGTTTTTCAAGACAGGGTTTCGCTGTAGCTTTGGAGCCTGTCCTGGAACTAGCTCTTGTAGACCAGGCTGGCCTTGAACTCACTGAGATCCACCTGCCTCTGCCTCCCGAGTGCTGGATTAAAGGTGTGCACCACCACTCCCTGGCTTTCATTCCTTTCTATAGGATTGCATTTTCCTTGCTAAAGTATATCCTGTACTCACTCTTTTCACAAGAGTTTTTAGAGGAACATAATCCTTTCAACCTGTGTGTCCAAACAGGATTTATTTCACTTTCTCTCTCTTGAGTGATAGTTTAGCTGGGTATGGAATTCTAGGGTGGTAACTTCTCAGTTACTATTGCGCTTTGGTGTCTATATTGAAACAACAATGTGTGGTTATGCATATAAGCGGCACTTGCATGTTGGGTCCTATGCTCAAAAATAGTCTTGTAACTTCTTATTCACTACAGGAAATTCATTTTCTGCCTCCCAGTTCTTCACAGTAATTCACCTTAGCTTCTAGTCATGCCTAGAGCTCAATATTTTAACTCTATCCGCAGGAAGATGTCTAAAGCCCAGGCTCTTGGGCGTCTGTTTGCTCAGACATCCTCATGGGTTGCTGGATCGTTTTTTTCCTCCTCAACTTTCACCTTTGACTTCTTTCATTTCTATCAATAGGGAGGCATTTCTTCCTTCCTCCCAAGACAGACTATGAATCTAAAATGCCAACTATGTATCATTCTTCTGTGTTGTCTGTATCTCTCAAGACAACATCCTTGGTTGTCAGTATTTATCTCTCTTTATCTGCTGGTCTTAAATCTAACATACTAATTCTTTGAACCAGAAATGAGTATTCAGTGAAGTGCTCCCTACTGACGCTTAATTCAAATATAACCAAGAAAAGGGTTCTATTTCTTGGTTGATGATTTCCTAAAAACTGTATTTTGACTGTCAATTTTCTTCTTATACAGGTGCAATTATATTTATTAAGGTGTATGATAAAGATTGCAATGCAGTTAACCTCTCTCCTAAATTAAAAGCTGGGGAAACAGCATCTGGGAGCAACTATTTCCTTGATGGAGAGCACCTGAGTCCCGGAGAGAGGATGTGGCTCATCTAAGACCAGAAAGAACTGGACTAGAACATAGGGCCGCATATGAAAGACCTGTCACCTTTCCAGTTTTCTGAATCTGTCCCCTCATCTGTGAAATGATGAGTCTAGACTGACATGGAATTGAGTCCCGACTCACTAGCTTTGTGACCTCAAAGAGTTTGACATCTGTAGATTTCCATATTATTTGTCCCTGTCCTTTCTACTTCTGTTGGGGATAGAGAATATCAGATATACTGGTAGACTCGCATGGAGGAAAATGCCCTGAGATTTGCAGAGGTCACAGGGAGGGCGACAGAAGAGGCTCTCACCAGCCCCACAGTTTCAATGAGCACCTCGTAGACACAGTGACTTCTGATGATTTCTGATCCAGCGCAGCTTCGTGAGCGACTGAGTTCTCTTTTGCCCATGAGCAGCAAGGTAACGGGGCGTTGATAGGTCCTGGGTGACTGGAATTGTGACAGATGACGTCCTCCTCTGTGCAGATGCACTGGTGTGTGAATCTCCTGCCCCATTTCTTTCACTTCTCATATGCAAGCTGAGCTCTGGAGCACCCACAGGGCAAGCACCGCCCTGCTTTTGCTCACAGAGCGCTCGAGCCTGGCTCCATTCTTTGATTGGAACCTTAGTGACATTCGGTCAGGCACAGGCAAGGGAACACAGCCCCTCCTCCAGCCCGACAGAGGCTTATGTCATTGTCTTGCACACTTCACCTAAAGAAGCTACGCTGCATGATGGGAAACTCCTCACTCAGACTCTGGGGACCCAGCGCTATCACTGACCTTAAACAAGCCACCATCTCTTTGTGTGCCAGAATTCCCTCACCTAGAAAAGAAGGGCACTGAGTAAAATGGCTGGCTTTTATCTTTTCACCAGCAAGAGCCCTTTAATTCTCCACTTCTGACTCTCCCACTTGGACTGCTTCATACCAAGTGGAAATTCCTCTTAATAGCCCCGTGGGTCTGAGTCATAAAAGAAAAAAAAAATCCCTTGGCAAAGCCCAGAGAGATTTTCAGGGAGTCTCCTGGGGAACAACATGGCCTGGAGAAGAGAGGTGATTTACCTGTGGTCCTGTGAGTGTTTTTACTTTACACAGCATCTGAAAGGGGCAGATGAATGTTGGTCTAAAAGAACACATGATTAAACCAGGTTTCACTCAGCCACTGCCCGCACTGACATGTGGACAACATCTTACTCAGCTCTCCTCGAGATGGCTTGTGTGCTGCACAGCACATAGTAGGTGTGCACTATTGCTTTTTGCAGAATCTCAAAATTATGCTCTTTCCTGGAATAGTGAGTGCCGTGGCATTCATTGAGACCTCTACACAGGTGACAGAGCTGGTGGAAAAGTCACACAGTAGACAAGAAATAAAGAGCTCCCTCTGGACAGGGCGTGTCAACACCTGTGGTTACCTGCTCACGATCTAGTCAGTCAAAACAACCCAGCGTGAATGTGGGCAGGGCCTGGAAACCTGTCTTCAGCAGACGCGTTAGGAACAGCTGATGGCCACTGAGGGAAAAAGTGTCACTCTTTTTGGGGAATGTGGCTGATAACCTCTGCCTTGGTGGCTGGCCCCACATGCGTGTGCATATTGGAATCACTCAGTAGACTTAGGATCATTAATAACAAAACAGAAAGACATGGAGTGGGGAGGGTTGTGGGGTGGGGACCCTAGAGAGAGTTGGGGTCAGGGAGTAGTGGATGAGTATAGTCAAAATATATTGGATAAATGTATACAACTTTCCACAGATGAATAAAACATTGTTTTAAAAAGGGCAGGAGGGTCCCTAAGAAAACCAAATTGAGGAAATAGAAACAGCCACAGGCTTCTTTAGTAACTGTGTCCAAGACAGAGATCCCAGACATAGGGTAAAATGGGACCAGGGAAACAAACTCATACTTGCACGTGGTTTGTCCTTTTCTTCTTCTGGATCCCTGGGAGACTGCTTCACCTCATTCAGGAGGGATGTATGGCTGGAAGGGAGGGGTAAGAACCACCCAGGCAGACAGGTGACTTGCAGATGGATGATATTAGGAATTTAAAAGTGTCCTGTGAGATGATGTCAAGGCAGAGATGGCAGAGTCCCCAGAACGCTTTGGTTTTCTGGTCACAGACTGAACACTGATCTTTGTTCTTACCGTTGCCAAAAAGAGCAGAGATTTCCACAGTTTGCCACCACTGGTGCAAGTGTGTGTGTGTTGCATGGCTTTTCCCAGGGAGATGTGAACAAATGTCTGTTCATCCCAGATAGGGTACCGACCACAGACCAAAAGTCCTGATCTCACCCAAGCCTTGCTTGGTGAACCAATGAAGTTACTGGTGTATTTCCAAGGCAGGTGCATCACTAAGAAGTCTTCTCAGCACAGGAAGTCTTACCAGTGGCTCTGCCAAAAAGTCCTTTGCTCCAGAAATTGTTTCTTGCTTATACAACCTGGGGGAGGGTCTTTGTGAGTCTTGTAGACCTCTTTGCTTTCTGAACCTTCTGAGTTTCGTTAGCTTCCTGAGTCCTTTGAGCCTCCTTATTCCTCTAGGAGAGAATGCTTCAATTTAGAGGCAATAGCTACAAGACAGCCCACCCCTTCCCCTGACTCTCACCCCTTCTGAGTTGTTTCCTGAGACTGGAGTGGGTGGTTAGTGTCTTACATTTCTGCCAGAGCACTGAAGCCCTGTGCCCCAGCAACAACCACTCTCTGTGACTTAAATAATTAGCAATCTTCAATCCACTATGAAAAAAAAATTTCTTTCTGTGACTTAGGGTAGCAGCAGCAGTACCGCATGTCAAAATCAAAAATGTTTAAAAGCGACTTGACAGATATATCCATTTAACAAAAACAGTCCTCATAGGAGCCTCTGACCGTACCAGCTATGAACTTTGCTCTGGCTCATAGTGTTAGACTTAAGCTCCTGTCTAGGGAGTGGGTTTTAAGTCCAATTGGAAATCAGTTGGTTGCACCCCGAATAGCTTAGCTCTCCTGTGAACATAGTCCTAGCAGGCATGTGCACCCGAGGGCACATCTTACCTGGCGTGTTGCTAATGTAACAGGTCCATATCCAATGGTAATGTCAGCAACACTGCGTACAAAAGCCAGCCAATAGAGAAGGGGCTTCCAGCTTGGCCCCAGCTTGGGCTCTTTGTGTCCTAGATCTTTAGGAATAGAGTTTTCCATCTAGTTCTGATATACAGCCAAGAGTAGTGGCAACAGCCTGAATTGGGGAAGGGGGAGCTATCGAGGTGACCCCACTGGCTGGCAGCCCATTGCTGACACTGAGATGTTTACCCAATGACTTTATGGCTCCTGGGAGCATCTTCTCTTGCCTGCTCAGGGTGTCTTCATTCAAACTCTTTAGCTGCTGCTTTTGTGCATTTTCAGATGCTGCTGTGAATGTGCAAAGCACTCGAGGCTTAGCATCCTTTATGAAACACATACATAGAGGGTGGGCAGGATCCCTGAGGGCCGACTACCTTCCAAGGCAGTGCCAGTTGGTTTTGTAATCCAGCAACTGGAGGATACTAAAGAGAAAACAGAAATACATCAGCAAGGTCAAATCCAGCATGAAAGGATGATGTCACTATAGCAACCGTTCCGTCAGGAGAACAATGCTAGGCGCTGCAGCTCAGGTACAGGCACTACCTTCTTTAGCTCTCTCTAATCCACAGTCATCCTCCATGAATGTCCAGCTTCCTCGCTCCGATTCAAAGCTGCTATGGGTCTCCCCGCCTGCCTTAGGCTTGGTGGGGCCAGATACTACTGCTTACATGGCAAGGAAGGCCAGCGAGCCGGGCCATGCTGTGCCCTACTGTGCCTGCTGCAGGAACTGATTCTGGGGTTAGATAGACTTCAGGTCAATGTAATAGCTGTTGCCTCTCCATTGGCCACACTTGAGTACAGAAGGGGCCCTGGGCTGGGTGAAGGACCTTTACCCCCAGTGTGCTTTCTTTCAGGGGAGAAAGGTGCATCATATATTCCGAAGATATAGCTGCCTACCGCTAGAACAAGCTTAGTCTCTGTCGCCTGAGCTATTTTATCAGTTATGTCTTCTGTGAACATTTTCTCGGGCTTTCAAAGCATCCAGGTTCCCTCCAGTAAAGTATTTAGCTGTCAGGATTTTTTCCTGGGAAGATTAGCTTTATATAAATCTCGCCAGTCACCTTTGAGTGACCCAGACATGCCCCTCTGTTTTCTATTCTGTCATCTCTTGATTGGTTTAGCACTTTGCAAACCTGATTTGCATGTCAGTCTAAATCACAGGTGCACAAACACCTCTTGTGAAGTTTACAAGGAATGCACTTCACCCCAGAGAAGCCACTGTAACAGCCCCAAGGGCCCTGCTGAAGTAGCTTCTTTCTTTGCTCTTCCATGAACGCAGTCCTCCCAGGCTGGTGAGCTGGGCATCAAGCCCCACCTCGCTCATGCCCAATTCTCTGTCCTTCCTCTGTTCTCTCTCACCCATCGCCCCCCCCCCTGATATTCTTGGGGAAGTTAGCTGACAATGGCCAAGTGTCACACGTGGTTCTGTGAGGCCGTGCATCAGGAACTGATTTCCTTTGTGCTGTGCCAGATTCTGCAGCCTTAGTCTCCAGGGAGGATGGGTCCACGTCCTCAGCACGCAGACTGACCCGTACTCCCACATCCTACAACCTCACAAGCCAGGCTGTGCGAGCTCTTCTGGCTCTTGTTTCAAAGTCTTTCCCTATCCAAGCAATTAATGAGCGTTTCTGATTATCCATGTCCTGTACTGAGCCATCATTAAGGGGTTTTCCTTTCTTCTGTTAGAGGTCAGACCTATGGGCTCTTTTCCATCACTTCTGCCTCTCTCTACAGATACACAATCTGATTCTTCTCTTGGTTGCCAAGTGTCTGTGTCCCAGTAAAGAATCTTCAGCAGATTTAACTCTTCTCTCTTTTTCCTAGACTCTGCTAGCTGTAAGAAATGGCAGACCAGCACCTCCCCCTCTCCCCTTACACACACATATGCTCACACACACACACACACGCACAAACATACTTTTCCTGCCAATTACTATAATAATGTAGAAGGGTAGCATCCATGTCTCCTTATTGTAATTCCTCCTACTCAGGCAGGTTCTTTCTGGACAGGCAGTTAAGCCGCAATTGTGCATCTTATGACCCATGGCAAAGGCTACTCAACAGCCAGCATAGCCTGTATGTGATCCTAGCCTGTGATGCTGCTCTTGGGAATGGCAATATATGCTCTAGTCCTGGCACGAGGGTATCCTCATGTTCATGCAGTGGATGCCACTCCTCAGGGAGGCCTACCACCTAAGATACTCATTGTCAATGTAGAAGGATCTAGACTCTCATAGGAGGCAAGCCATCACTACGGATAGCATCCCCTCCCCCAGATTCTATCATTGCATTCACTGTGTTCTATGCAGCCTGGACCTTCCAGCCCTCTATCCATCCAATTTATTTCCTTTGCAGTTTAAAGTGAGTTGTAGACCTGGGCGCCCTTCTCCTGGGACATATTAGCCTTTATCTCTTGATTTATCTTCTTAATGACCATTCTTAGTTTTGCTGTCCAAGCTATAGGGCTGGGAAGTCACCTATGGAGGCGTAAGTGGATCTCGCTCACTCTCTCTGCATTTTCCCCAAGGCCCAGGACACTGCTACAGAGAATCTTTGGGGATGGTGAGTAGCCATAGCTGCCGCGTCTTCTATTTGTCTTCCTGAAGAAGTCAGCTCTCCTGCATGCTTGCCTCCAGACATTGTTGTAACTGGCAGCAGCACTCCTTCCCCAAGGCTCTGAGCTAGTGGCAGCCAGCTGTGCTATTGCACCCAGGCCTGCGAAGGCTGCATCCTCAACCCTGTGCGTGCCTGGTGGACTGCCATGTCAGTTAGACTCCAAGGTCTCCAACTTTTAAAGCTGTTGCCCTTCTCATCAGATGAGCCAGGAACAGGCCATGTGAGCAGGTGGCAAGGTGGCCTTGCAACTTGGCAAGGATTCTGCGAGCTGCAAGTGTACTATGGAAGGAGGTGGGTGGGTTGCTGGAAGCTGGACTTCAAGAACCATGAGAACACAGAATTTGGGCAAGCAGACTGAGTAGTCCACTTGGGGACTATGGACTCTGCTCTGGGTAGAGATGGCAGTAATTCCATGGAATGCTGAAGATCTCAGAGAAGGCACCAAAAGGACAGGTCCATCTTCTGTGTAGAATCTGAAGAGGTTAGACTCATAGAAGGCAGGAGTCTGCAATTAAACCAATCTCGGTTCAATAAACAAAACTGCATCTTCACTGAGCACGAAGGCCCTTTTCCCCTTATTCTTCTCCTCCAAACATTATACAACAACTTTTCCGTGGGAGTCAAGTTGCATTAGGTGTTTCCAGTTACTGAGAGACAAGTAGCAGGTGTACTGTTTAATTTAAGGGCTAAGCATCCTGGCATTTTGGTATAGGGGGAGGGTCCTGATACTGGTCATCTTGAAAAACACTGAGAGAGAAGATTACAATGTTCTCACCTCAGGCTTCCCAGTGTGTGAGGGAGTGTGTGTGTTAATTAGTTTGATCGGGCCATTCATACTCCTAAGAGCTGCCTGCTGCCTGAGAGACCTGGCTCCAGGGAGACCCAGGGACCCTGAGGGAAGCCTTAGAAGCTGACTTGCTGAGAAGCCCTTAAATTAAACAGTACACCTCCTACTTGTCTCTCAGTAACTGGAAACACCTAATGCAACTTGACTCCCATGGAAGAGTTGTTGTATAATGTTTGGAGGAGAAGAATAAGGGAAAAGGGGCCTTGCCCTTGGGAGAAGAGATGTTGGTCTGCAAAGAAATCAGGGCATGGGTGGTAGTTGGATGCCCAGCCTGCTTCCCTGGTTGAAGCCTCCACAACTAGGGCTGGGGTGGGAACAGGGACAGCTCCATGCAGGACTTAGAACACACTTTCTTCTTCTTCCTCCGCTCAAGACTACACACTCAGGCCTGGACCCTTCAACAGCCCTTTTTAAAGATACATAGTCGTGACCTTTTCTGGCCACTTGGTGTTACCTGTGAGCCCTTTGTGTGAGCACTGCCATGAACCGTGAGGGCAGCCTGACAGCTCACGGCTGTGCCGTCACCCACACAGAGAAACTGAGGCTCCAAGAACTGACCTCTCCAAGGTCTCCCAGAAGAGCTGAGGTTCTCACCCAGTCTAACAGACCCTGTGTCCACCAGGCCTGGTGCTTGCCTGAGTTCCTTTGCCCTGTACACCTGCTACCCTGAGCAGAGGGTCTTGAGGGTCTGACAACTCCTGAATGCTCTTACGTGGAAGCCGCTTGGATAATGGTCAGAAAACATGACTGAGAAAGTCTCCACAGCCATTCAGCTTCCCGGCAGCAGAGAAACTCGGAGATCATCTGCCCAGACTTAGAGAGCAGTGTAGAGGTCCCATCACCTGCTTCCTCATCGGACCCAGTTATGGGGCCTCATCCTGGTCTAGACTCTCAGGCAGGGAGGAGGCTCATTGGCTCCTGTGACTATCTGCAGTCCCCAGCCAACATGGGTCATCTGTAGGAGGCTCCTTAGGGACTTGAGTGTGTTCCCACTCAGTGTCAGAAATCTGTTCATCACGGGATTGAGTAGTCTGTCCCTGTGACCTCCCTGCGAGTCCCATGGGCACATTCCTGACTGGTAACTTTGAACAACTTTCAACCAAAAATGCATTGATAAATTGGTACCTGCTCCGTGGACTGGACTCCAGGGGACTCTGGGAGGCCTGCCTGACCCCACACTCACCCCCTTGCTTGGAAGTACCCCTGCTGGGCAATTCCAGGCCCATTCTAGCTTTCCCAGTCTCTGGGCCTTTGCATCTCTGCCATCTTGCTTCCTTCCAGCCTTCCAGGCCATGCACACACTAGTGACCCACTAACAATGTGTGTTTCTGGGAGCATACCATTGTTTCTGTAATGGGCACAAGGAATTATCTATCACTCCCTTGCCTAAGATGTCAGGGCTGGACGATCATGTCCTGCATTTTGCTCCATTGCCAGCTCTAGCTAGTGGCAGACACTCTTCATCATAGCTGTACTAAGGACAGAAGAGAGTGTGGTTGATTAGTAATGTCTGTCACGGGCAGCAGTGAGAGTGAGATACGCTTGTCACTTACTGGTCATCTTCATTGATGTCTATATTCTTCACTATATGGATTAGGAAACCAAGACTAATGGGGGAAAGAAGAGCTTTGGGATAATACACAAGAACTTCAGGGACTATCTGGAATGGAACCCAGATGCCCTGTCTTACCAGTCCAACAGGTTCCCCACATGGCCTATAGTTAGGATTCTGCATAGACCTCCAGGACTGTGTTCCTGTGTGCCGAGTCTCAAGAAGTGGTGGCTACTGCTCTTGAAAACTGTCCAGACGGGGCACGAAGGGCTGGATGCGCTCATAGAGCTCCGTCCTTCCTCAGGCAGACACACAATGACATGCTGGGAGGTCTCTGCTCTGTGTGCAGGCAGACAGAGCGAAGTGGGCTCTCTTCCACTGGACAGCTGCACTCTGTCTCTCCTCCAACCCCAAGTGAGCCTTTTCTGTAGATGAGACCCCATACTGCCCATGGCCCTCAGAGAGCACAAAACAGCCCTGACTTTGAATCAGTTCCACAGTTATTAGAGGAAAGAATGTGGTCATAGAGGGAGGGGCTAAAATTTCATCCTAGGGCCAGCTTGGCTGACGCAAGAGAGTATGCCAGCTCAGGGCTGGACTTGGGAGCTAGAGTTTGGCTTGGTCCAGGGCACACTGGCCTTGTGCTGTCCGTGGGTGAGGGCTACTGCTGCCAGCCCAGACCCCTGCCAAGGACCTTTGATGCAGGTCATTTAGCTTGGTGTCCACAGTGGTAGGGGGCACCTGTAGCTTATAGTGGGAGCCAGTGAGGATTATGTATGCATACCAAGTCCTGCGTGGGACTGTGCTATCTAGAATGAAGACGTCCTGATGGAGAAGATCTTGGCTTAATATTAGGAACCTCTGAACTCATGAACAAACCTAGGGGAGGCTCAACTGAGAAAGGGTCCTGTCTCTGTACTGTCTCTGCTGAGCCCTTGAAAAATAGGGCTCAGCACCTCTCATGAGGCGTGCACAGATCCCAGGATTTTACTACATAAGACACTAAAGGCCACTGCCATGTTCCTAGTGCCATCCACCACCCATCCACTCCCCCCTCTTCTTTCTGTGCCTCAGATACATCCGCTCAACATCCTGGGCAAAGGTCCAGCCACAATGACCCTTGTCCACCACTGCACACACACAGGCCACCAGGGTCAGCCTACACACCCAAACTCCCCACACACCGAGCCAACCAGCTCCTCACTGCCCACGGCTCAGCCTTCAGCCTGCTGACACTTTACTGGCAGGTCCCGAGGTGACCAAGGCCAGCTGCCCAGGAAAGGGCTTGGCACCCACTCGAGAAGCAACAGAACATGTTTCCAGTGGGGTGCCAAGCCAAGATCCCCTGTCCCTTCCCACCACCACCATCCTGCTGGCTCTGCTGGGCCAGCCAGCCCAGCACATTAGCATTTAAATATATCCGAAGTCAGCACCCCCAAACCTTCTTCCCCATCGAAACCACCAGGGAGGAGCGTTTGAATCCTTCTCCTGGACTCCAGGCCCCTCATAATGGCCATACTGTATTCACTTGCTTCTGTATGTGGCATTAGCAGAGAGAAGGAGCGAGGGCGCCTAGCAACCCCGAGGAGGCTGAGAAAGAGGTGGGAAGGAAGCGATTCTCATGTAATTATTCACTTCCACAAAAGCCGTTGTCAGGTACACACTGGAAACACAGCTGTTTCATTCTTCCCCTAACCTACTTTTAATCCATTCAGAGGCCTTCCTTCCCAATAGAAAAGGTGGAAAGAAAGACTTCGATTCAGCCCTTTTCTGCCAGGCTATATAAGTTACGTTTTCACTTCAATTGAGGACTTCACTGAAAAAGTTTGTGTGCGTGCATGCAAGCATGTGTGTGTGTGTGTGTGTGTGTGTGTGTGTGTGTGTGCGTGTGTGTGTGTCTGTCTGTCTTAAAAAGGAAATGTTCAAGAAAGGTTGTGGGTCACTAAGCCCTGTCCTGGCTCTCAGACCCAAAAGCCAAAGGCCGCATGCGCTGTTGGGTCTGGCGGGTTCCGCATATTGTCTTCGCTGGGCATTGGGAAGGCAGGGAGCCTGGGAACAGCGAGAGGCTGGCTCTTCGCACCCATCACTGGATTCTGCACTCATGACCAAAGGCGACAGGTGTATCTGTGCAGTGTTGATGCGTCTCAGAAACCTGGGCAGTGTGGAGGGAGGTTGGATGTTAGAAAAGACGTGAGAGTTTGTTTCCTTACCAGAGTTGACAAAAAAGAATCAGAGTGAGGGGCAGGTGTCCAGTTCCCCCGTTATTACCTTCTGTTTTTCTGCCATTCATGAATGATAAACCTGATGCCCAGAGACATGAAGACCCTTACCTGTGGTCACACAGAAAGCTAGCAGAAGAGTGAGAACCTGACCCTCATCTGCCCACCCAAAGCTTTTGCGCTGTCCACCAATTCCTGTGAGGCTCAGAATGAGGCACCTGACAGAAGCTCCCCACCAGGCTTTGTCCCCAGAGCCATGTGTTTCCAAGTCCAAATATTCCAGGGTTCGTCTCCCCACAACTGAGTGGGCAGAACTCCTCTTTCTCGTGGCTTGCTACTGGCTTGCCCGTGAAGAATTCCAATGGTGAGAATGAGATGGGGGAACAGTTGGGATGCACTACATGACTCTCCCAGGCCTTTGTGTCCTAGAAACCACTGTGGTGACGAGGGTCACTGTCAGCATACACCTGTTAAGACTGGTGCCTTCGTAAATTCCACTCTGAACACAGCCAATGGCTGACCAGCAGTGAGCTCTTGGCTGACCTCGAGGTATGTTCTGGCTGGGGGTTTCTCTGTGGTGACCCACACCACGCCTTCAAAAAGCACACCTCTTTGTCTCTTAACTCACTCTTGGCTCCCTCACCTACCTGTCTCTGCCAAATATTGTTCCTTCTCCATCTTCATCTCTACTTGGAGGAGCTGGGTGAATTGTGGTCCGTACTGTGGTCCACACTGTCAGAGTTCAGTCGGTATGTCTGTGTTATAGGAAAAGGGATACAGTGAGAGCCTTGATCTTGACCTCTGTCTCTCTCTGCTCTGTCCTGGAGAAGGGTGAAGTCCATTGAACCCCTAGGTTCATTTGACACTATGACTAGGCTGCTGTGTCCCCTATGGATGCAATTTCTGACTCCCTAGGCATAAACCCTGATTCCATCCTTTGTGTGTATGAGAAAAAGAAAGACACGGTCCCTCCCTGTTCACAGTGCTCTGCCCCCAAGTGCCATGGGTTAATCCCCTGTGCCAGCCCCAGGGGAAGATACAAGCCTCAGTGCTGTAGTGTGAACTGTAGCGTGCTATCCCTGCTGACTAGGCCGTACACTGTGGCAGTGTGGCCTCTGAGTAGGGGAGAGAATTTGTCCTCATGACTACAGCTATCCTTCCTGAATCCCAAGGGTCCCACTGGGATTCAGGCAGGTAGCCCCCTGACCCATGTGCTAGGGCTCCTTGGGACCAATTGTTGTACAAGCTGTGAAGGGCTTTTCCTGTTCCCACACAAATCTGCTCTAAAATCTCTGAATGTGGGCTGCCCTTGCAGCAGGGCCAGCACGCCCCCCCCCCATTCATCCTGCAGAACATGGGGAGGATCCTCTCCTCCACTGACCCGGCTTCCTCTGGGTTTGTTTAGTGAGACTGTTTTCCCTTCATTTTGTGTAGGGGGCGGGGATCGGAAGCCATTTCTTCCAGGAGCCTCCATCTCTGCTGCTCCCGGGAGATGCAAGCAGAGGGGCTGATGTGTGTGGTACCCACTTACCTTTGGCCATTCGTTTTGTGGAACTCTGGATGCCAGGTGCATGCTGAAGACCAGCGGACTCTCCTGCCTTTTTCTGAAACATGGACCCAGGAAGCCACAGACTCAGACCTGAGGCTCCTTTAAGAGCTGTTTGACCTGCAATGGGTCCGTTTCCTCTTCAGTTAAAGCAGGGATGCCAGAATTTGCCCATCAAGAACAACATGCAAATCTTCAGATTTGTGCATGGAAGCCTTGAGAACTTGGTCTGCTTTGATCCATGTTAAGTCAAGTCTCTTCCTGAAGCCCCCCCCAACTCCTTGGAGGGGTCAGGAATCTTTGTTTCCCTGTTTTCTTTATCTCTCTTTTCTTTGATTGTCAAATCCTTCCAGGGCCACCATGCTTGCCTTCCTTCCTTCCTTCCTTCCTTCCTTCCTTCCTTCCTTCCTTCCTTCCTTCCTTCCTTCCTTCCTTCCTTCTGTCCTTCCATATATATATGCTTCCTAGTAGTATAAGAAGTACGGGCATGCTGTAATGCCTTAGAGATCGTTTGATGTGGCCTGCTGGCCATTTATTCCCTCTTCTTAGTAACAATTCCCAGACTCCCTTGCCTTTATGTCAGAACCTCATGGCCTGGGCAGAAGTGATAGGAACCAGTCCCCACAGGTCCCAGAAAGTTTCCTGAGGAAATTTCTAGGTTCTTGTCTCTCTGCCCATAGACTGTAGGAAGCTGTTATTGGGTGGCAGGAAAGGCTTGGGTCACCATGTCATGTCATGGTGGAAGAGAGCCCCTGCACAGGCTGCACCTGGCTCTGTGGGGGTGACAAATAGGTTGGTATCTAGCTGAACCCCCAGAAGTCAGTGCGTGTGTGTGGTCCAGCAGTCCTCACCATTACAATGGCAGCAGCTCACTGACAAACTCATTAGCTCCTGTCTACACAGAGTGGCCAGGCTGGCGGCCAGGCACAATGGCATCTCCTTAGCCACAGGCATATCTGCTGCCCCCATTTATTGAGGTGAGGAATCTCCCAGACTCCATGTAAAGACATGCCATGGCTCTCCCCGGGACCCTCTCAAGAATCCTGGCCTGGGCTCTGCAATGCCCGAGATGCATGGGTCTTTAGTAGGAAGGCTGACCACAGGGCTGTGGAGATGACTGGTTAAGAACACTGACTGCACTTACACAGAACCTGGCTTCAGTTTCCAGCACTCACATCAGGTGGTTCATTATAGTTATAACTATAGTTCCAGGGCTCCAGCACCCTCTTCTTGCCTCCATGAGCACTGCATGTGTGTGATGTACATACAGACAAACAGGTACACACATACACATACATACAAAATTAATCATTAAGTAAAACATTTTAATTTTCTAGAATAGTTAATGTCAACATGAGTTTTCCAAATGTGGGGAGGTGGGGAGACCAGTGGGGAGGTTTGGGGTTCAGAGTCAAGAGCATTAAGTTACTGCAAAAATCCAGGGACTTTTCAGCTCTCTAACTTCAGCTCAGACTTCTGTGTTTAGCCCTAGACTTTACAGCAGTCTCCTGGGAATCTCCTGATGTCTCAAACTTGCATTTCCAAATTGCATTCACCCATCACCCCAAGAATCCCCAGCTCACTTAGAAGAGAACCATGGTGAGCTGGAGTATTGCACTGTTTTGCTGTCTGCTCAAATCTGTGTACTCTTCTGTGACCTCCACATTCAAACCTGCCTTCTAAAGATGATCTTCAGAACCAAGGAGACAAGACAGCAAAAGAAAATCAATCAAATACACATTCAAATTAAGTTAAAATTTCCCAGAGTCTCTAACCCCAACAGAGAAGGCAGAAAAGTATGAGAAAAAGCAATTGGCAGGGTCTTCTAGTTGATGAAGTGACTTCATGAACCAGAACAGCAACAACATGGGGATTCTGTGTGAACAGGGAGAAGAGGGAAGGGAAGCTACAGGCTGAACACCAGGAAGCCCCGGGAACTCACAAACACTTGCCCTGAGGAAAGGACCATGCTAGGGCAAACAATTGGTGGTCTATCCAAACTATTCGACTAACCCAAGAGGGTCAATGCAGGATGCAAGTCCCTGGTAATGGGGGAGGATGATGGTGGGGAAGGTGAGGCCCAATGGCAAAGACATGGCCTTAAGGAGAAGCCAGTCTGAGCAGGCAGAGACTAGGACAGAGAGGGAACACAGCCATCTCGGAGAAGAGTGGGGCTAGGAATAAGAAACGATGGCTGCAGAAAGCATCAGTGGTACCACCACCATTTTAAAGACTCTGATAGCCACCAGAGAGGAAACCCTAGAACTACAAAGGCTAGAAAAATATACCCTGGGCCATTGCCTTCCCTCTGCACAGCGACATCTCCTCTCTGCTACAGCAAGGCAGCAGAAGAGGATTATGGTCCCACATCACAAATGGCTGTGATTAGAAAACCATGAGAATAGGGTTCCCATGGGTGAAGAATGTACTGTAAATACATTTACAGCCATAGGACAGCCCAACCCTGTAGCACCCCAGAGCCAACTGAAAGAGACAGAGATTCTAGGACAGCCTACCAGGAAGGGCTGGCCACTCACAAAAGAAAAGTAACTAAATGAAATGAAAGAAACCAAGAGTGGCCATGAGAGTATCAAGAGGTAACAGAACCTAGTAAGGAGGAAAATAAAGATCAAGTCACAGAAATAAAGAGATATGTTAAAATGCAAGAAATGTCCAGCAAGGTGGCTTAGTGCGGGAAGGTACTTACACCAAGCCTGACAAGCTGGGTTTATCCCCAGGACTCACATGGAGGGAGGAGAGTATAGAATCTCTCCCATACACACACACACACACACACACACACACACCTTTTTCAAGTTGTTTCCTGACTACAGGAACATAATGCACACATGTACATCCACACATGCATGCACACAACAAATAATACATAAACCACCAAACAATTGTAATTTTTTAAATGTGAGAAAAATCAATACATATAAATAATATGCTGTCCATGTAGTGGCCCAAGAAGTAAGAGGTAACAAACCACGAGCTTTGTGGTAAATATAAAATAATAGAAATGGGTTGATTTGAGATGTAAGAGTTAGTTGATAAGAAGCCTGAGCTAATAGGCCAAAGAGTATATAATTAATATCAAGCCTCAGAAAGCTGCAGGAGCTAGTGAGCGGGACCTGGTAGGTGGAGAGTAACCGGTCCAGGGGACCAGCACAATGGAGGATATTTGTAGCTACAAGGAGTAAGTTTCCAAGGAGAATGCAAAGACCAGCCACTCTAAAGGAAGAGATGGAGACTGAACTTCCAAGAAAGTTGTCTGCAAGTGAAAATCCCATGCATGGGTTTGGGGGTGCACATCATCAGGGTATGTGGACGAGAAGTTCTGTGAGCTTTTCTAACTCAGAGTTGAGGACTGTGGTAGAAGGATGGTTGAACAGGCCTTTCCACCAGTTTGAGGTCTTCTCCCCTCTGCTCTGTGGAATGCTGAACTTTCAGGACCATTAGCCACAGGCGTGGGTCCCTTGTGATCAGTCAGCCCCAAGCATCTCACAGGACACCACCGGGAGCGGGCACTCTGTGCCCGAGTCAGCATCTGGGCCATGTTCTGCCTCTCCCTGGGGTCTGCATGCTTTTCTGTATAGAAAGAATTCGCCAGGGAGAGACTGGAACATGAGAAAAGCGATGCAGGATGCAGCACTAATGATATATTCTCTCTCCTCAGTCTTCAGCAATTTTTACTCCGCTGGCCCCTTGCTGCCAACGTGTAGGCAGCCTCAAGCTCCTGCTGCTTTGAAGATCCCTTTTCCTTTTCACGACCACTCTCTCTGCCTCCCCATTCACAACAGTGATTCCTGAGCTTTGTGGGGGTTTATCGTTTTTAATATGTTTTTATTCTTTGAGAACTTCATGCAATGTTTTTATCATACCCACCCCTTTCTTCCTGCGACCTCCACTTTGTGTTCTGTTTTTTAGAAGACACTATCTCACAGCACTGACTTGGTCCTCTGGCTCTTACAGTCTTTCCGTGTCCTCTTCCAGGACGTTCCTCAGCCTTAGGTGCAGGGATGTTGCGTAAATGCATCCGCTAGGGCTAGGTACCCACGGTCAGTTGTTCTGTTGTGGCTCTGCGATGGTCTCTGCTACAAAAAGAAGCTCTCATGGGTGAGAGCTGTGCTTATCTGTAGGAGTAAGGAAAAGTGTTTTGACAGGAGCTGGGAATCACACCGCTTTATAAAGTGGCTGTGGTGGCTGCTCCTCTAGGGCTCCACAGCCTCACCAGCTGTGCATAGTTGACTACGTTTGTAGAGCCAGGCACAAGTTCTCTCCTGTTGAGCAGGCCTTAAGTCCGCTTAGATAACCATAGGTCACCCCAGGGTGTGCATGTCATTGCGTCTTTCAGAATATCTTGTTATTCTCATCGTTGTTTGTGTTTATTGGTGTCACAGCTGGGTAGGATTATTGATTGCTTTTCTCGTTGGCAACTTGCATGGCTCCTCTGATACCAGGAGACCAGGAGAGCTGGTCCTTACAGAGGCTTCCAGGTCAGATCCAGACGAATTCCTCCTGTGTTCAAATTATGTGGTGTCCTTAGTAATGGGGTCGTACCTTCTCTTTCTAGAAGGCACCAAGGGCTATGGCAATAGTCTGTATTTTGAGGGGAATTTCATGGACTCATCTGACCATCATCTCAAAAGGAGGCTTCCCATGCCTGCATTGGGGTTGTTACTAGATAGTCTATGGCAATTGAGGGGTTACCCCAAGTGGTATAACTTTAACTAAACTGTGTGTGTGCATGTGTGTAATTTTAAGTAAATACAAAATAATGATTCCTATGACTTTTTTCAAACATTCTTGTGTTCTATTTCCAAATACCCCTCATATACCAGAATTACACACACACACACACACACACACACACACACACACACACACACACACGAATGTTCTCATGGCGTTTCTCCTTAGCTCTTACTCTAAAGCCAGCCAGCCAAGGTTAGAAGAGGTCAGCAGACACTCGTGTCAGTGTCAGAAACACTTCTCATATGTTACCATTGGATGCTTTCACAAATATGAGCAGACTCAGACAGGGTGCCCTGTTCCAATTGGGCGCAAATCCTCGAAAAGGGATCATGCCTGGAATGGGGATGATTTGGGGGTCAGAAGGCTATGGGGCAATACTGCTGTGTGCAAGAGAAAGCTATGGTCTGAGGGACCCAGAATCAAAGCCCAGGAAAGATGAGTTCTCACTTTCAGAAATGACTTCCCAGTCAGAGGTGTCTCAAGAAAAAAGACACATGTCAACTCCCCATCAATGACAGCAGCTAGGCAGACGTCCATCGTAGGACTTAGAAGAGAGTCCTGTTCTGAGGTAGAGATAATGAACAAAGATGCAGGGGATGGTTTTGAACCTCATGGGGGCTGAAGCTGGGGTCTCTAGAAGTCTGTCTGGGTGTGTTCTACCCATCACGCTCCAGTTCCGTGGTCTTGGACAGGTCACTTGTCCTCTTGGTTACTTGGCTCTAGGAGCAGGCTAAAAGTGCCCCCTGCCTAGGGCTGCCCAGGACTGCTGACATTCCAGGGCAGTCTTAATGCAGAGGTTCAGCAAGGTGCCTTGCATACCAGAAGTGCCTAATAAAGGCTGCTACTGTCTGTGTTCAATGCTGAGTCTTGTCTCCAGGTGGCGCTGGATGCTCAGCCCAAAACCAGCTTGAGTTTCAGCTGTGGCTTTCCTTAGAGACTTCTAGGTGCTGAGCTTCGAGCCTGGGGAAGGGAGGGTACTTGAAAAGTCCATGTGCTTGCCACAGTGAGGTCATGCTGTCCAGACGAATTTTAGTCAGAGGGGACTTTGGTAACTAAGAAGCTGCTGGCTGGCTGCACCCCGGGGAAGCAGGCATTAGGGAATCCATTCTATAAGCTAGTGAATCCACACACATGCACAGATATGTGGGCACACACACACCCCTGGTCTGTGCTTGAGGTCAGCTTGTGTCTACGCTTCCTCTGCACAGTTGTGGGACCTTGTCTTCACGGTAATTTCAATTACCAAGAAAGGGGGGTGTTTTTGGACTTAAGTGTGGTGTGGCATAGGAGAAGGACCTGTGCCCAGAGCTCACTGTTGGTACACTCAGCCTCAGAGCAGGCTGACAGGGTTCTTCCTTTCCTACTTGGCGAATGAGGAGATTTAACATTGAGGATGTTAAGTTATTTTTCCAAAATCATACTGTTGGAGCCAGGGCCTTTAATATCCAAATACAGTTTTGGTTGATTGATTGATTGCTTTGTTTTTGTTTTTGGTGTGGTTTTTGTTGTTGTTGTTGTTTTGGTGGGGTGGGGACGGGGTCTCACTCTGTAGCTCTGACCTTGAACTCACAGAGATCTGCCTTCCTCTGCCTCCCAAGTGCTGGGATTAAAGGTGTGCACTACTTCACCTGGTTTTATTTACTTATTTATTTTTTGGAGACAAGGTCTTGCTGTGTATCTTTGGCCAGCCTAGTCACTAAGTAGACTGACCTTGAACTTTTAGAGAACCCCCTGCCTCAACCTTCTTAGTGCTAAGCTTACAGGCTTATGCACATGGGCCCAGCTCAACATCCAAATTCTTGTTATGTTGTAACAATGTAATGGGTTACTAACCACAACCTTTGGAAAAGTCTAGAATTTATTAAGGAAATTTCCTTTTCATGAGGTTGTCCCAGAAATATAAATGTTTTAATAGGATTTGCCAAAAAAGTTAGGAAGTTGGATAGTCCCATCCCAGAATTTCTTTTGGGCGAGTACCCAGAGATCAAGCTCCCTTCTCCCACATCTGACTCTCCCTCCTCCCACATCTAATTCTCACTCTTCCCCCATTGGTCTCTCCCTCCCCTCACATCTGACTCTCAATGCCCACGTTTTTGTGCCCTCCTCCAGGTGTGGGTGGACGCTGGGACGCAGATCTTTTTCTCCTACGCCATCTGCCTGGGCTGCCTGACCGCTCTGGGGAGTTACAACAACTATAACAACAACTGCTACAGGTGAGCCCAGCTGACGGCCACAGCTTCCAAAGCCTCATAGCTGTCCATAGTGCAGGGCCCAGAACACAGAGAGCTGCTCGTCAGCCCGGCCCTGTCCCCAGGATCACATGGACAGAGCTGGGAAATTGTCACATGCAAGCAGAGTCTGCCCTGAATCACAGTAAATCCACACCACAGCCCCAGTCAGGACCACAGTGACAGCGTGTGCAGCATAGGTCCATATACAATAAGTTGTGTGTGGTCACACAGCTAGTAAGGAACCAAACTGGACTCTTTCTGCCTCCTGTTGATTTTCACAGGTCCATGGAGCCCTCTCTTGACCCACCTGGAGTGGCTGGACCCTCCTTGGCCCACAGTTCTCTTGGCTTTCTGGCTACATAGGGTCCAGGCAGGGAGGTGACTAAGGCTGGGGAGCCTCACAGACCTGTAGCCTGAGTGTCACCATGAGGCTGAGACCCACAGAGGACCAGGGACACTCAGCACACCATGAGACAGGCCCCTGGAGAGCCAGGGACACTCAGTAGTGCGTGTGAGGGTGGGGGTGGGGAATAAGCTCACTCTGGGGTCTCTGACTGCAATGACTGTGTTGAACTCCTTACACCTAAGAACCCAGTACCTGGCACACACAGGTGGATACTTGCTGGTGGATGGACAGAGTATCTCACTGTGAGAACCCAGAAGCTCCCTCTGTAGGAAGGAGACTTTGGAATTGTGATGGGGTACCACCATGAGCCCAGCCAGTGAGAAAGTGTTCACCCTGTATCCTAGTTGGCCACAAAGAGAAACTATCCTAAAGTAAGGGATTGAATGCTGATTTGGGGATGTGAAAAGATGGCAGAAAACTAAAATCGAGTCCATAGAGAAGGGGGTAACTGGTGGGACCATGTGAAAATCTACACTGTCTCACACTTCTGGAGGAAAGAGAAAACTATTAAAAATATCACATTAATAAGCCTGATTTTCCCTTTTTTTATTCCTAAATAGTAAAGATATCTTTACTTACTCTAGATATATGTTGCTTTTATGATTAAAAAGAAAATAGAGTCAGAAGAGCCAGGCATATTAGCATACAACATTAGCATGCAAGAGGCTAAAGCAGGATTGCTGTGAGTTCGAGGTTAGCCTGGGCTACATAATGAGTTCCAGGCCAGCCTAAGATACAGTGAGACCCTATCCTAACCCTTCCCCAGACCCATCCCAGCAAGAAAAAATCAAATTAGTACAGATATCATCTATGTATTATTTAATCCCAAATCAAATACACAAATTATTTATTAAATTAGAAGCCATAATAGTGGCATGTATGTCTTCCGGGGCTCAGACCATACATGTAAAGTTGAATGTGGGAGTTTTTTGCAACCAGCAACCTAGCAACCTGAAAATGAAGAGCGTTTGGCAGGTGTGGAGCTAAGAGAGGGACCTGTCTCTATCCACTGCTGGCGAGAGCTCAGCGGGCAGGATTTCCCCTCCTCTCCCTGTCGCTCAGTGGAACAAAGCAAATGCCTGCAAAAATCTGTTTCCAGATTGTTCTGCAAACAGGTCTGCCCAGCAGTCAATTAATCCCCTCTCCCAACAGCTTAGTTGCCTCTGGAGCTCATGCAAGCCCAGCTCAGCCTCCGCTGACTTCAAAGCCCTGGTTACATAAGCCTCCCCCAGAGGTTGCAGGGAGCTGTAGGGGAAGGCATGAGAGGGCTGGAAAAGCCCGGCCAGGCAGGGACCAGCCTCAAGGGGGTGAGTGTGTACTCACAGGTGGAAGCTGGCATCCGAATACAGAGCTCAAGGGGGCAGACATCCCTGAGAAGTCTAATACAAGAAAGTGGCCTGAGAGGCCTCTAGGAGGGATGGGATTTGCAGAAAGCGATGTCTGCCTTCCCCAGCCTGTCTGGGAAGTCTTGATTCTTAGGAAGTGTCATTGAGGCCCCAGGAAGGGAATCTGAGAGGTCTGGATTCCCAACTATAATTTCACTGGGAACTGACAACGGGACCTCATCTCCAGTCTCGGGATTCGGAGGACCTAACGCAGGGCTGGCGCACCAAGGCACCTTAAACATGACGGGAGAAATCCAGAAGGGTAGCCAGCATGGAGTGATGCCTTCCTCTCCAGATCCTCCCATTCTTGCAGCTGGATACGTCAGAGCTGCTTAGGCTTAATGGGACTGTGCAAAGGGCCCCTTGACTGGATTTTGGACAGGACGATGCTAGTTAACGTGTAAGTGGGTCCCTGCTGCCTCAGGAATAATATGGTCCCCTCCTGGACTGGGCTGAGTTTCTTCCCGAGCAAATGGGGCTTTCGATAGTGGAAAAGGTCAGGAGGCAGAGGCAGGTGGATCTCTGTGAGTTTGAGGCCAATCTGCTCTACAGAGTGAGTTCCAGGACAGCCAGGACTATACAGAGAAACCCTGTCTTGAAAAACCAAACCAAAGCAAACAAAAATCCCAGCCCATGAGGCCCTGCTACCAAATGCTTCATCATGGTCAGCCCCAAAGAAAAGACCTGCAGGGAGATTCATAGCCAGGCTCCTAACTTTTTGCCTAGTGCTCTTCCCACTGTGCCTTCATTACCAAGGCCGTTGTGGGTTTGTCAACAACGTTAATGCTACCTTTTCTTCTATTACAAAAAGCATGGTACAAGAATCAGAGAGGAGAGTTCTCAGTCCTGCGTATGAGAGATGCAGAGGGTCTGGGTAAGTCAGAGCGCAATAGAGATGGGTGCAGGATGTGAGCGGGAAGAGAGCCAGAGTGTTAGCTGAGAGCACGCAAGGCCACAGGAGCTCTGAGGCTCGCCCTCCAGACCATTCCAGCCTCAAGCCCCACCGCTGAGCTTGTTGGTGGCCAAGGCAAATTTTTGTCTAATGGAATATAAGGGGATTCTCTGTGGTGTCTGCAGGAGGCTGCATCTAGTAGGAACAGGACTTTTAAACTCCAGCTACTAGGCCAGGAGCTAAGGAAGGCCATGATATCACTCTTCCCTGGGACACCATTGGTCAGGATCACCCAAGTGCACCTCCCACATAGAGCAAGGCACTGACATGCTCCCTGATCTGAGTTGTGAGCCCGCACTACAGAGACTCAGTTCTAGAGCCTGTGGTAGAGTGGACCAAGACTCTGGGCCATCATCCTCATCTACATAAAGTCCATCCCTTGTTGTCTGGTTTCTCCTTGAGTGGGACTTTATGTTGGTGCTTCCCAGTTGGTGAGTACCTCTCAAGAGCAAGCCAAAGCAACTGCTCTGATTGGTCTCCTCTGGGAGCTGGCCCACTGAGCAGAACCTGAGTAGAGTGGAATACAGGGCATTGCTTGGTAGTGAGCTCAGCCAGGATAGGAGCCGCCACAAAACCTCTCCCCTGCTCAGCCAGGAGGGGTGTTACCACAAAACTTCTCCCCTGCTCAGCCAGGATGGGTGTCATCACAAAACCTCTCCCCTGGAAGCTACTAGGGCTGTAGGCCTATGATCCTTAGTCACTTACTTGGCTTCTCTCACCCTCTGAGCTTTGTGCCTTGGGAGCATAGTCCCATCTTACTATTTCGGTCTTTCTTTCCTCAGTAGCCGGAGCAGTGATTGTCTCCTGAGTCTTTCTTCTCCTGGCATACAAGGCCAGACTCCTCTCCTTCTGTCACACCCTCTGCCTGTGACCTACCTCGTCTTCTAGCGATGCAGGGGAAGCTGTGTGACTGTAGGCCAGCTATCCACCCTCTCTGAACCACAGACACACGTCGTTTGGAAACTGAGAGGCTGTCAGAGCGTATGCTTCTCTGCCCACCCTGCAGTAAGCCCCCGTCTCAGGTGGGGAAGCTCTGGCACCTGCCTGTTCTGCCCACACTGACTCAGGCCCTTCTTACCGCTTCCCCCACAGGGACTGTATCATGCTCTGCTGTCTTAATAGTGGCACCAGCTTTGTGGCTGGGTTCGCCATCTTCTCCGTCCTGGGCTTCATGGCATATGAGCAAGGAGTGCCTATTGCTGAGGTGGCAGAGTCAGGTAAGTCTGCAGAGGTGAGATGTGGAAAGCCCAAGCTTTTGGAGGTTTCCGGGGGATGAGGACAATGTGGCCACTGCAGTCTTCCTGTCCTGGGTTTGTTTCTCAGGACGTGGCCAGTCTCTTCACCTGCAGGGGAAGCCCTGACCTTCCTCATTGGGAAGCCAAAGCCTTCATTTACTTCCCAGGCTACTCTGTTTTCTGCCGCCCCCCACCCCATCATCACTCGCTTTGGACTTGCTTCATTCTGTGCCCAGCCTGAAGGTGTCATGTTTACCTAACAGCCGCCCAGCACAGCCTGGACAGCCCTGGGCTGCTGGAGCCATCCCACCCACTTCCCTACCACTGTGGACTGTCCCCTTCTGCGCCACACCACACCACAGACCCTTTGCACACTCTGCACCTGTGCCTGGAGGACCTAACCTCCCCTCCTTTATCCATTCCACATAGAGAATCGTCACACCTGTCACAGCCCGAAGCATAGTTGCTATGTTTGAATCAAACAAGCTGTGGTCAGGGTGATGGTTCACCATGACAACTCCTCCTTGACTTGCATGGCACTTGGATTCTGAAGAAAGCACACTGTAATGAGAAGGTGCAGGGGGTCCTGAGTATTGAAGATATGGTGGTCCTTAAGGAGGGTGGGTCAAAGTAGATGACATCAGAGGTGAGCGCTGCCTTTTGCGCTTAGCTTCTCGGTCCATTGCAGGGGCATTTGTATGCCTTTGTACCAAGCAATCGCAAAGGAAAATTCTTGAAATATTTACAAGTATAGGCGACATACTGGGACAGAGATTAAACCCAAGATAAGTAGGACCAGAGGAATAATAACGAGAATTCCTACAATTAATAGGGAATATTGCAAAAACCAAGAGCTCTGTTATAAAAGATGAACAAAAGTCATAATTCCTTGGCAAAACTACCAAGGAAAAAATTAAAATACGATTCGCTAACATATTAGTGACTTTTCCATTGCTAGGATAAAATGCCACTACTGAAGCAACTTTCGGAAGAGTTTATTTGACTTATAGTTTCAAAGGATAGAAAGTCCATCATGGCAGGAAGGCATGGCGTGGTATTAGGAGCAGGAAGCTGAGAGGTCGCATTTTACCCACCTTTAGGAAGCAGAGAAGCCAGCAGGAAGTGGGGGAAAGGCTATAAACTCTCAGATCCCACCCCGGTGGTGCACTTCCTCTAGTAAGACTGCTCCTCCTAAAACACCCCACAGCAGCACCACCCGCTGGGAACCAGCTGTACAAATGCATGAGTCCATGGGGGCAATTCCCATTCAAAACCACAACCACCATCAACAATGAAAGGGGGGCAGTGCTGTGTAATGATCCTTTTGTGCACTGGGAAGATGGGCTGCTTTCATTGGTTTAATAAAGAACCAAATGGCCAAAGCTACGCAGGAAGCAGTTAGGCAGAAGAGTCAGACTGAGGTAACACTGGGATGAAAGAGGGTGGAGTCACCAGGAGATGCAGAGAGAATGAAGGTGAACTTGCAATGTTAAGAAAGGTCCTGAGCCACATGGTAGAATGTAGATAAGAAATATGGATTAATTTAAGTTACAAGAGCTAGTTAGTAAATAGCCTAAGCTATTGGCTGAGCATCTATAATTAATAAGTCTCCATGTAGTTATTTGGGAGCTGGCTGGTGGAGCAGAAATTTCTGTCTTACACCTGATACACAATGTCCAGGGCCACATACAGCTGTATAAAGCCTGAAAAAGTTTTTTTAAAAAAAGTTCTGGAACACAGAGTCAAATGCAGCTCAGTGGATAAAGGCACTAGCCACGCAATCTGAAGACCTGAGTTTAATCCCTAGAACCCACATGAAGATAGACAAGAACTAACTCCACAAAGATGTCCTCTGACCACTACATGTATTCTCACATACACAACATACATGTGTGCACACCCAATTGTAAAAAAAAAAGTTTTTAATTCTTTTTGAACCGTGAAGGAAGAAGCAGATCTACAGACCCCAGGACTATAATAAACACTAGGGACCACTGTGAATAGCTTCCGCCTGGATTTGATCACACAGGTTATATGAGTGAATATATTTTTAAAAGGCAGTGGGCTCAGACTGACACAGAAGAAACAGGAAAACTGAATAGTTCTGTATCTTTTAAACAAGTAATTTTTTACTTAAAACGTTTTGGGCTGGCTCAGTTGGCAAATCACTTACCACCCAAGCACAAGACGCCAAGAGTGAAAAAAGCTGAGTGTGGAGGAGCTTACCTATAACTGCAGCCTTGGATGGAGGAGAGAGAAGACACGCAGATCTATGAAGCTCGTTGGCTGGAAGGCCTAGCCAGATCAGTGAGTTTCAGGTTCAGTGAGGGACCCCATCCCTAAAGATGAAAGTGAAAGTAAAGACACCCAGCATCCATTTCAGGCTTCCACATACACATGCACACGTGCACTTACCATACATATACAATACTCACACACAGAGAGAGACACATACAGACATGCACACGTGTATGCACACAGTCAGATGCAGGAAATCTGATATGTCTTCTGGCCCCTGAGAGTTGCTGCACTTCCATGATGCTCATAAACTTAAGCAGATGCCCAACACATTATACACACACATATGTATATAAATATACTATGTGAGTATATGTGTGTATATAGTGTAGATAGATAGATAGATAGATAGATAGATAGATAGATAGATAGATAGATAGAGAGGAGAGAGAAGAAAGGGTGTACAGCATTACTACAAAAGGTGGATAGGAATTTCCCATGAATTAGTAAAGAATCACACTCCTCCACATATCAGCTGTGAAATATGAAAAACTTTCAAGTCCACACCCCCAGTTGTTGCCATTTTCTTTTCCTATAACAGAATACCTAAGATTGGGTAATTTCTAGAGTGGGTTTTTTTTTTTAAGCAGATAATAGTTTCTGGAGAAAGGAAGATCTGGTGTTGTGGTATCTTACGCAGCTCCACCACACGATGGAGGCATCACATGGAAGAACCCACAGAGAGTGAGACAGGTGCACAGAAAGAGGCGGGGCACAAAGGAGTTGATCCTCTCTAGCCTTTGCCTATGAGAATCACTCCATTCTCAAAAGAACCAATCCAGTTGCCCAGGCAGACATTAATCCCTCTTGACTTATTCACCTCTTCAAGACTTAATTGCCTCCTAAAAATCCACCTTCCAACACTGTTACCCTGACAAGCACATTTGGATATGAAAACTAGGGGTGATGGTGCCTGACACTGGACCAGAGGAAGATACAAGATAACAAGGATAGAAACAAACCAATACAGAAAACTCACTGTAGTAAACACTGTGGGGAAACACGGAAATAAACATTGCAGGAGTAATGCAAGGTTGGTGTGTTGTTAGGAACTCCATCAATAGTATGCACTGTATTTACAGATTAGCAAAAAACCAATATCTTTATGGATACAGGAAAAGCAATGTTAACAAAATGTAACACCATGTATGTATATTTAAAAATTATCAGGAGGGGGTAGAGAGATAGCTCAGTTGGGAGTGCTTGCTGTTCTTGCAGAGGACCCAGGTTTGATTCCCAGTACCCACATCAGGCAGCTCATAACTACCTGTACCAATAGCTCCAGGGTATCTGATGCCCCCTTCTGGCCTCCATGAGCACTGAACTCATGTGGTCACATAAATTCATATAGGTGCACGTATATGTGCACACACACACACACACACAAGTAATCTTAAATTAAAAAAAAAGTAATCAGGAAAATATCAGTTGAAGGGTATTTTTAAAGTGTTATGTGTAGAGAGCTGGTCATGGTGGTACACCTTTAGAAGCCTGAGGCAGAAGAATGGTGATGCCAGCCTGGGCAAACATAGTCAGACCTTGCCCCCCAAAAAGGTATGTATTTAGCAGTTTAAAATGTAAATATGGGTGTTCTTCTATATACCTCACTGGGGAAAGACAAATGTGCAAGAAAATGTGCATGGGCAACCATGCAAAGGAGGTACGGAGAGGGCTGGAAATCAAAGAGAACGGCTACTGTCATGAAGGGCAGCAAAGGATGAGAGGAGGGATGGAAGGGGCAAGGATGGGCTGGGGAAGGAAGGGACAATACTTCTCAGAGTGTCCCCCTTGTTGGCCTTGACCCTGGGTGATGTTCTCACACTGTAGCCATACTGGGTGCTAAGGAACACAGAGAACAGACACGGTGTGCCGCTTGGGTACTGGAGGCTAACGATAAAAAACAAAGCAATAACTGTAGTGTATTTGTTCAGAACAGGAATCTGAGCTAGAGATTCTGCTGACTGGAATATGTGTTTTGTGGTGGACTAAACTGATAAATGTGTGTAAATCCCAAGGCTGCTATTTTCCTCTGAGGAGCAGGTCCTAGAATGTACTGTATTGGAAGTCATGGGATATGTATGCTTAGACTCCCGGTTTCCATGTGTGGATAGAAACATGTAGACTTGCACAGGAGAGAGGAATTACTGAGGGAGCCATCTGCAGTAACACTCCAGTCAACAGACAACCCCTGTGTTCAGACCTGGGTTTACTAAACATCACTGTGCGCAGTCAGGCCCTTGAAGAGGCAGACGGGTCCAGGGTTAGACCAAGATACAATGAAGCCAAGAAGATAAAGCTGCACTCCAGAGAAGCCTGGGGATGTATCAGAAGGACGCAGAACCTACCTGAAAGAGCCTGCAATGACCAGTGCTGGGACAACTTGAACAGCAAAGGAAGTAATGATCATCTGTGTCATAACCCAGAGAAAAAGACTGAACATTGAGGAGCCCACAGGGGCGCGAACATGTCACCTTGTGAGTGACTTTGCAGACTCCTGCTGAACGGGTGTGGAAGGAAAGAGGAGGATCCATCCTCAGGCGAGCACCATCATAGCAATGACTGTAAAAACAAAGCTCCGATGGAGGTTGAGATCACAGGGGAGGGGTGAGAGGAGCAGGGTCCTGTGTAACCCAGAGGCGCTCCTCCCCTGGGAGAGGAAAGTCACTGCTTCACCATGGAGATGGTGCCAACACCAGCCTACCTAAAGGATGGGGTCACATCAGCAGCCCACGCTGATGTTTCTCTGAGAAGGACACGTGACACTTCTGTGAATTTTGTGTGTGTGTGTGTGTGTGTGTGTGTGTGTAAGCATTGCTGGATTTCACTGAGATCAAGCGTAAACGATTATAAACACAAATTGCTCAGTTTTTGTTTGCTAGCAGTAAATAGTTGGGAAAAATGAAATACTTGAAAAAATTAAAGACAAAAGGGCTGGAGAGGTGGCACAGTGGTTTAGAGCACTGACTGCTCTAAGAGCAGAAGACCCGAATTCAATTCCTAGCACCCATTCCGTTGATTACAACCTTGTTTAACTCCAGCTCTGGAGGATCCATCGGCCTCTACTGACCTCTGTAGGCATTGCACTCCGACATGAAGGCAGACAAAACACCTGTGTGCAGAATAAAAATAAATATTTTTAAAAAATAATAGCCTGAGAGGAAATGTCCACAATGCCTACCTTCCTCCCATCTAACAACAACAACAAAAACCCTGCTCCAACCCAATAAAAAGCAAATGGACCAATAAAGAGGGCATTTGTGGGAATAGTAAGCACCGAAGGTACCCGGAAACACAGATTAAAACCAAAGTGGATGGACAGTGCAAAGTCATTGTTGAGCCCGAAAGAATAACAGTGCCAAGTTCTGGCAAGAACATGGAGCCTCAAATGCTGTTTTAAGATGACAAAATGGCATGACTGCATTTGAAATCAGCATTTCATAGGTGAAGTGTGCCGTTGTTACCCCCAGCAATTCCATCCTAAGCAGCACAAACAGCCAAAATCTAAAATAATAATAATAAAAAAGCTGGAGAGGTGGTTTAGAGGTTAGGGACACGAACTATTCCTCAAGTAGCAAAATCGCCTGTGCCTCCAGCTTTAGGGTATCTAACACCCCCTACTGGCCTCCAGGCTTTCAGATGCACACATGTACATACACACATACTTACACACACACACACACAACTCTTAAAATTAATCTCATTTAAAAAAAAATCCACCGGGTGGTGATAGCGCATGCTTTTACTCCCAGCACTCGAGAGGCAGAGGCAAGCAGATCTCTGTGAGTTCGAGACCAGCCTGGTCTATAAGAGCTAGTTCTAGAACACACTCCAAAGCTAGAGAAACCCTGTCTTAAAAAAAAAAAAAAACACCCCTACCAGTCTTTGCCAAGGATGCTGACGGAGGTGGGATGGAGGTGGTGAGCAGCTAGAGGCAACAGCAATGCTGTGTGTCCTGATGGTAGTGGTGATGTGGACTTGTTTTCAGAATCTGGGATATACACTTACAGTGGGCTCTTATGATATATGGGTTGTTCTGTAACAATTCCTTCTGCTTGGCAGCGTCTCACTATTCTCAGAACCACCTTTAGGGAGACTGTTCCACTCTGGCTCAGCTACTGTCTGGTCCTGGGGAGAATATTTGAACAATGGGAAAGTAGCTGGCAGCAGACACAGATCTGTGGGTCAGAGACTCCTGGCCCTCTGCACAGCGACACCCTTTTCTGTAGGCACATATTAACACCGCACCATCAGCACAGCCCAGACAGGAGATGCCAGTGGGACCTGGGTCCAGTGGCCTGCAATGCTGCCATGTCCCTGTAGATGGAAACACTGGAAGACTGACCTCTTTCTCTCCCCTCCAGGTCCTGGACTGGCTTTCATCGCCTACCCCAAAGCCGTCACGATGATGCCCCTCTCCCCATTGTGGGCCACCTTGTTCTTCATGATGCTCATCTTCCTGGGCCTGGACAGTCAGGTGAGGGGCTGAAAGAGGGAAGGGGATGGTGGGAGGGGGAGGGGAGAGACAGATTGGGAAGGGAGAAGGTACGGGAAGGGAGGAACAGAAGAACAGGGACTAGACAGGCCAGGTGCTACAGCTTCTACACCCTGGGCCCCCTCCTGGCCTCCCACATCAGGCCACCCAGCAGCCCTGCCACTTTCTTGATAGACTCCAGTCATAGGCATGTCCAGTCTATTTGGTGCCCCTCCACTCCTTCTTGTCTATTTTACCCCTAATATGCAGAGGTCAGAGGACAACTTGTGATGATTACTTCTCTTACCTCTCTTCATCAACCATGTGTGTCCCAGGGATGGAACTCAGGTCCCCAGATCCCAATTTGATTTTTTGGGTGGTGTGTAGGTGGGGGGCGTTGTTTGTTTTTCAAGACATGGTTTCTCTGTGTAGCCCTGGCTATCCTAGAACTTGCTATGTAGACCAGGCTAGCCTCAAACGCATGTAGATCTGTTCGTCTCTGCCTCCAGAGTGCTGGGACTACAGATGTATACCACCACATCTGGCCCCCAATTAAACTTTTAAAATGATGCTCTAAGTTCTTCCATTCTGATAAGTGACTCCCAGCCAGGGGTTCGAGGAAAAGCAGAACAAGTCCTAAAAGGGTGGACTGTGGCTAATTATATACAAGGGTCCCTGTGTCCCCATTCCAACCAAGCCGTGGAGCACTTGGGACACAGGAGAGCTAGTTTCCTTCCTCTGGCCCTGTGACGAGGTTTCCAGGACCTGTTCTTGTGATCCTCTGGGTGCTCATCCCCTTCATCCAGCTGCTGTATACCCACTAGGCCCTAGGGACCTCTGTCCTCCCTCCCTCCCTCTGCCACAGTTGTCTTTGGAGCAGTACCTAGGAGTGAATTGCGTGCTCCTGTACCCTCATCCCCTACACCAGCCTACCCTCCCTCCCTGCTTCTCTCTAAGCCCAGTCTCACCCTCCCCTTGGCCTCCCAGCTTGAAGCCTATGGCCTCTCTTGCCCACAGACCTAGAAATACAACCCCTGCCTGTTGCTGAGCCCAGCAGAGAACTGCTTTCAGCCATGTTGGTGGCTCTCAGTAGGGCATCCTGACAATCCTATTCTGTGCAGAAGAGAGCTACGGTTGACAAAGGAAGCAAGCAGCCCTGACCCTCCAGCCTTAGGAGGGAGGGTGGTGCCCAGGTTAGCCCAACGAGCACTGCTCCCACTCACGACCTTGCAAGAGTCACTGAACACACAAGCCCTGGTCTGCGTGTCTATCAATCCAGCCACACTCAGTTTCTCTCTGGAGCCAGAATCCTTCCCCAGAATCCACTAAGCCGTGCCGCAGACACGCCGGCTGTTTCTGCTGATAGCTTCCCCTTCCATTGTTGTCGGCAAAGGCTTTTGGAAATCAGGGCTCTGCAGCTGGTGTGTGACAGGGAGGCAGAGGCTGCTGCCTGATGGAGGAGGTGGGACTGAGGCATGGGCTCTGCTCGTGCCCCTCTGGGTTTAAAAGTAGAAGCCAAGGCTTAGAGGAGCCGAGTGACTTGCTGGGGCAGATGCCCAGGTCTGCTTGCCTCTTACATGTCTACACCCTTAGCTTCCTGGGTAAGCAGCCTTCTTTGACTCCCACCTCCCTCCCACAGGACCTTGGGGGAAGGCTGGCAGTACCAGCCCTTATTGTGGAGGCAATGCAGAGGGCCAGGTTTGAGCATCAGTTCCGAATAGATCCCAGCTGTGTGCCTTTGACCTCCCCTCTCTGGGCCCCAACCCTCTTTTGTATAATGGAAATACCTTGTCTGGGAAGATAAATGTGAATCAGATGAATAGGGTCCCCCAACATGGTAACTAGCAAACGCGCACTCCATAGCACAAAGTTGGGAGACCACATCAGAAGCAGGTGGTTCACAGCTGGGCTCTGCCACCAAAAGGTGACAGAACTAGGTGTGGCTTTCCACCTGTCATAGGACAGGGGACTGGCAGAGTCCTAGAAGTCAAAGACAATGGCAAACAGAGAGCCTGCTGTGAGAGCAGATTACCAAGCTCCCTGGACAGTTCTGAGACTACCGCCTTGCCTTGGGGCAAAGGCTGGGTCTTCTGTAACTCACAAAACCTGAGGGGGCAGGAGCCGGTTAGCAGTCTGGTCTGTGTGCTGAGTGACCCTGGGCAGTAGCTTCTCTCTCTCTCTCAGCACCTTTGTCCTGGTCCATTCAGTGAACCTACTGAGACTAGTCGGGGCTGGGTTTGCTGTTGTTGCCTCTGTAATGGGATAGAATGTGAAGGTGCAGGGTAGGCCAGTAAGAAGGGAGCCCCTGGTATGTGGACCCAGGGTGCCAAAACTGGCCTTTACAAGGGCCTCACACATTGTGTCTCTCCCTCTAGTTTGTGTGCGTGGAGAGCCTCGTGACTGCCGTGGTAGACATGTACCCCAAGGTCTTCCGGCGGGGCTACCGGCGAGAACTGCTCATCCTGGCCCTGTCCATCATCTCCTATTTCCTAGGTCTGGTGATGCTGACAGAGGTAAGTGATGTCACCCGTGCTCCATCACACTCCAGCTCCAAGACCTCAGACCCTGAGGCTGCGGGCAGATCCAGAACCTTCTCCACTACTCGGGAACCTGCTCTTCCTTTCAGGACACTGTGAGAGCAAACACAGACTCTGAAAACAAGATCCTCACTGTGTTAGTGCTACAGGCAGCCATTGCTAGACAGGACAACTCACATGGGCACTTGTCAGACCAGACAGTGTTTCCGTAGTCATCCCCTGGGTGACCCTCCGGTGAATAGAACAATGTCAGCTCTCGGGCCCAGAACAGGCTCCATGTCATGACGTCAAGTTCAATACTGGCTTTTCTGGAACGTCTCTCAGATTAGGCACCTGGGTGGCATTTGCTGTGCGTTCCGGCCTCAGCCTCCTGCGTGTTCCTCCTTCTTCCTGTCCCTGTAGGTAAGGTGGGCTTCTCACTGAGCCCGGATTGAGGAGGTCTTCTAAACCATGTGCTCATTCCACCTCCACAGCCTTTCTGTCCCTGTCTTGGGTCAGGTATCTTTGGAAGGTGAGATATAGGTGTCTCTCTCCCCATAACGCACAAAGATAATTAATGCAGAGAAAGGGGGAGGGGGAATCCATTGCTGAGAGACACAGAGGTTGTGTGAGAAGCAGGGAGGAGTGGGGAACTGGAACCCATCAGGCAGATGGGGTGAAACAGAGGCCAGCCTTCTCCAGAAATCTCTTCCACATCTTCCTACAAGACCATAGTCTCAGGGAAGTTCCCTGCATTTCCTTCCCACCAGGCTCCCTGTCATCTCCCCATCCTGGGTCACTGTGTTCCCAGCTCACTCCCTGTCCCTCTGGCTGTTATAAAGATCCCCTATCAGCCTTTCATCTGTCCTGTCGTCCCCCAGGCCCAAAGGTCCAGGAGAACAGGAACCTCCCCTGTTCAGCCAGGAAATGCTGGAGGCAACTCAGATCCTGTGTTCAGTGTGAGTGACCGAATAATTGCTGTTCTTACTCATTACCACGTTAACGAGAGTGGCAGTCACTGTTGGAGCAAATGAATGGGGTGAGGGTCCAGTTCCTGCTCTCCCTACAGTGGTTCTGCTTCCTGCTTCTCCGAGTGGGGAGGCCAGGCTACAGCGAGTAGGGTCTCATTAAGCGCTGGTTAATTACACAGACTGGAGTCATTTGTTGCATATAAATTGGGGAGGGGATTAACCTGACGCCTTGAAGAAGCTAGTAAGGAGGTGTTGGTGTGGGGATCGCTGACTCCCAGCACAGCCTGCCATGGTTGCCCCTGTACACAGAGCTCTCTTCAAGGGTGCACGGTGACTCCCAGGGGGTCATCAGGAAGCCAGCGCTCCAGCCAACCGAGACTATTAATCAGTAGGAATTTGAGCTTCACATGCCAGCCCTCCACCCCCACAGAGGGCTATCTTCAAGTTATTGTGCAGAAGAAGTTCACAGTGGGCCCAGTGAGCCATGCCAGCCAGCCTCAGTTGTCCTCGTAATTGCCTGCCAGAGCCCCTCCCCCTCTCTCATTTACACTTGGTTAAAGCTTAAGTCTAAGGAAAATCCAGGCTACCCACTTCTTATCTTCGTCCATAGCAGTGTGACCAGTGGCTAGGACTATGGGCCCTGCCATTTAGTTCTCAGCCCTTCTACTCAGCTCCATGACATCCTGTTGCAAGTGGCCTTGCCTCTTGGTGCCTCAGTTTCCCTGTGGGGACACTGGATAACAATAGTCATGCCTGTCAGTGAATTATTGGAGATGGGAAAAGTACATTGAAATGTGGAAAAGTTAAGGCTATCAGTTCTTTAATGGGACTGTGTTCTGAGGAACATGTCACCACCAGGTGACGGCATATGAGCATCAGAGAATGAATTCTTAAGCTTTGCTATACACAGCCCCTTTTTACCCAAGAAATTTGTCACATGGACCTGGGTATATAGGCACATAAAATATATATACAGGGTCTGAAGAGTTGGCCCAGTGGATAAGAACACTGTCTGCTCTTGCAGAGAACCTGGGTTTGATTCCTGGGACCCATGTGGCCCCTCACAACCATCTGTAGCTTCAGTCCCATGTGTGTGATCTAACACCCTCCTTAGTCATTTTACACATGTGGTACATAGACATACATGTAGGAAAATACTCATAGACTTAAAAATAATAAGTATAGTTGTTATTATAACATTTTATTAACTATTATTTATTATTGTATTATTACATATAATAATTACATATTATTATAAGTATAACTTATAAACAAACATTTACTTATAATAAATTATGAAGAAATTTCTTTGAAAACAACTCTTTGGTATACATGTAATTTTGTCATTTATTAAAACAGAAGCAAAATTGCATACTAATGAGGTAGATGTGCGTACATAAGAATCAAATCTTAGCTGGATATATGACACTGCAGGATGCAGAGTGTCTTTAATGGTTTTCAGAGTTGACCAATATTTTGGTTTTATGGTCATCAATACTGAGAACACTGGTTGCATAAATAAACCATTCACAACTTCAGAAGTATGTTCAGGGCCATCTCAGAAATTGTGGTTCCGTCCTAATCCCAAGGCAGAGTTATTGAATGATCACTTGTGCGACTCAAGCAGCAGTTTTTAAAACCATACCTTCTGAGACCGGCAAGATGGCTGAGTGGGTAAAGGTGCCACCAAGCTTGACCACCTGGTTCCAGAACCCACATGGCAGAAGGAGAGAACAGACTCCCACAGCAGTACTCTGACTTGCACACATGTGTGTGCATCCATACATACACACACATGCACTCACGCATACACTAAATGTAAAAAGAAAATCAAACATTCTAATTATATAATGCAAAAATGTTCTAATTTGATACACACTGAGGAATGACTAAGAAACTTCTAAGAAGTGTTTGTTTTCCGTAACTGAACCATTATGTTTCTGGAAGAGCAGATCCCTTTATAAGCACAGTGAAAACACTGTGGCTCATAGCATGTAGTCTCGAATGAGATGTCTTTGGCGGTGTTCATTGAGTATCATGAAGGGTGAGTAGTAGCTCCACCCACCCTGTGTTTTCAAAACATGAGGGTATCACCAATAATATTAAAAAGGGAATCTTTATTCCTGGAAAAAAATTACTTCTGGTACATTCCAGAAAATCTGTACTTCAGGCCTCACGCCCATGCCCCCCTAACCACCATTACCCAGAACCGTGTGTCCAGATGGTGCGTGGACTCTGCAGTTAGCCACTGTATCTGCGCGCCCTGCATACTCAACCCGCTCTTCACAACGGTGTTATGTGTGGCCCTGTCTTCCTTGTGATTTTACCTCAATCTCTGGAGGTAACAAATGAGGGAGCACATGGTCTCAAGCTATGGAATATGCATGACAGAAGACAGCCCGAGGGAGGTGCCTTGGGGGACTCTTGTTCCAAGTGAGACCCCTCGGTAGACACAAGAGGTCCTGTAACTGCTCTCTGGTTTTTTAGCCCACTGCCCCGACTTCCCCAGCTTTCCCAACCTGACCCCTCCATGTTCTTTCATGTTGATTTTCCTGCATGTCAGTTCTTTGAGTACCGTTTATATATCAGGATGGTTTTCCTTACAAATGTCATTTCTACCCAAATCCACTCCTGGCTGCTCCTCTCCCTCCCTGTTGACAGAGGCTGCTGGTTCATCCCTGGCCACCAGACTCCTAAAATAACCACACAGAAATCTGTATTAATTGCAATACTATTTGGCCAATAGCTTAAGCATATTTTTAGCTCTTACCTCTTAAATCAACCTATCTGAATTAATCTGTGCATCTCCACGAGGTCATGGCCTACCATCAAGGTTCTAAGGTCTTTCTCCTCTGGTGGTGGCTACATGACATTTCACTGACTCCGCCTTCTCTCTCTCATTCAGTTTAGTTTTCCCACCTAGCTCTACTCTGCTCTATCACAGGCCAAAGCAGCTTCTTTATTCATTAACCAATAAAAGCAACACATAAACAAAAGGATTCCCACATTGCCTCCCTGCCCCTCCCATACTATCAGCACCCCCAAATCCTCATGAGGAAGACTTTGAATTCGCAATCCTTCCACCGAACTTCATCTTCAGAGTTGATCTGACGGTTGTCCCTTCACACCAGAACCCCCATGAGCAACAATCTGCTGCTTCCTAGGTCCCTCCTGTTTTCATAGGACCAGCACATCTCCTGCCGGCCAATCATCTCTGGATTATTCGTAATGCCTAACATCATATGAACAGTATGTGAAGAGTGACATTGTACTGTTTGAGGGAGAATGCCAAGAGATCTGTTAGGGCTCTCCACAGAAACAAAGTATAAAAAGGGGTTCCCTAGGATGGTTTACATGGTAGTTACTTGTCCCATGAAGCAGGATACCCCAGTGGTTGTAAACTGGGACTAGAGGTCCAGGAAGATCACTTGAAAATCATTAGCATTGTGTCTGTGTTGGAAGGCTAGAGAAGCTGGGATCCGTGGATGGTGGTGGAGGCCATGATAGAGATATTCACTGAGCAATGCATGAAGACACGGTTTTCCTCAAATCTCTTTCTATCTGGTCCTCTAATGGAAGATTCTGGCCACTCTGAGGGCAGATTTTTTCACTTTGGTCAGTCCCCACAGATATGCCCAGAAGCAAGTCTCTCTCTCAGGTTGATCCTGATTCTGGTCAAGTTGACATTAAGGTCAGCCATCGAAGGGCCAAGCATGTGTTATAGAGTGGGTCCAAAGGCAATCCCTCATCAGTAATTCATCCCAAAGATGAGCTATGCCCCTACTGTGTGTCCATTTCTGAGTTCTGGGCAAGTCATCCAGTAGCATGCCACAGAGCCCATGCTCCAGGTGATTTACATCTTTTGGGGGATCTGCTGTGCACCGGGCCCTGTGCTGAGGGCTCAGTGCACAATAAGGGCCAAGGTGGGGGCCTCTCAGGCAGAGCTCAGAGCTCTCAGTGGCTGACAGGCTATTTTTAGGATTAAATTGTGAGTTCCAACAGTGAAATCTAGAAGCCTGAAGAAAGAGCGAGGCTGAGGAGGGAGGGCTTCTCAGAGAAAGTGACATTTTCACTGAGCTTTGAAAGATCTTAACCAAATGCAGAGTGAGACCACTTTTCTGGGAATGGGTGGTGGGGCAGGTGGGAGGGAGCCCAGGGTACATGTAAGCCTCTGAAAAGATGGAAGACGGTAAGACTAGCAGCAGAAAGGCCTGCCTGGAGACTGCTGGAGTCGAGGAGCTCCATCAACACCTGGCCAATTAGACATATTCCTGATTAATTCTTATATCCTAAATTAACCCATTTCTATTATTCTGTGTATTACCACAAGGCCGTGGCTTACCAGGTAAAGTTCCGGTGTCTGTCTCCTTTGGCAACTACATGGCATCTCCTCAACTCCACCTACTTTTTTCCTCTATCTCTACTTGGAATTCCTGCTTTGCTCTATTCTGCACTGCCATAGGCCCAAAGCAGCTGCTTTATTAACCAATGGAAAGAAAACACATTCACAGCATGCAGAGGGGAATCCCACATCAATCAACACCATCTGGGGAGAGACGTTGAAGCCATCTGCCATCCACTCTGGTTTCAATGGAGCCTCTGATGCCACAGGCCACCTACAGCTCTGACGTCTCTGCAGGACAGGTCCTTGTGACACCCAGATGCAGAGAGTATAGTGCTCAGACTAGAGATGAGCAAATTGCTGGTTGGCAGCTGCCAAAGCACAGCAAGGACCCCATGGGGGCTGGCTACTAACCCTGTTCACCTGCATGTCTGTCTGTGTGTCTGTCCTCTTACCCACAGGGAGGCATGTACATCTTCCAGCTTTTTGACTCCTATGCTGCCAGTGGCATGTGCTTGCTTTTTGTGGCCATCTTTGAGTGTGTTTGCATCGGCTGGGTATATGGTAAGTGGAGGCTGGACCCCTGGAACCTGGTAAGCTGTATCTGTCTGGGCACTTTCCCTGGGAACTCAGGTTCCTTCTTATTGTCACAAGACCTTCTTGTTTTTATGCTGGCATAGAATGTTCAGGACCCAGACACCCTGATCTCTGGCTAGTCCTACCCTGAGGCTCAGCTTCCCCCTTTGTGAAGTTTGTGTCCCAGAGAAAGACTCCAGGCAAAGCCACTAGCATGAGCCACACCCTCATTCATTTCACCTTCTGTTCCTTGCACAAATCAGGCTGAGAGCTGCTGTCTCAAGGGCAAAAAAGAACGTAGCCTGGGAGTAATATCCACTAGTCACACAAACAGCCCAGAAGGCCCTCACCTCGAGAGTTCAATACCCTGTGGCTCACCCGTGTCTTCGCCTCCCTTGCCCATTGGGTTAATTGGGTTTGCACCACTGCAAAGAACTTCCTGACATGAACTGCTTAAGAAGTAGAGGCCAGCAGAACTCGTGGTTCTGGAGTCCAGGTCTAAGATTGGGTGGTTTCATTGCTTCCAGTCCTGGTGAAGACCTCTCATGGTGGGAGTATGTATTGGAGAAAACCATCACATCTCTAGCCAGGAACAGAGAGACGCACCTCTGCCATTGACCTAAGGACCTCTGTCGGGCCCTATTTCCCAGAGCACAGTGGGACTTCTCACTTCTCACACCTGATAATACCACCAAGGGGCCTAGATCTCCATGCAGGCACTCGACACTCATGCCCAAGCACTCTATGTCACATGCTGGCGAAGGGAGGCCGGCTTTGCCTCTGCTCTGAAATACTATGCCTGTCTGCTTTCCTCCCGACAGGAAGCAACCGGTTCTATGACAACATCGAGGACATGATTGGCTACCAGCCACTGTCCCTCATCAAGTGGTGCTGGAAAGTTGTGACCCCTGGGATCTGTGCGGTAAGACCTGCAGAAAGTCACCTCTAGCCCCTTGATTTCCTCACTAGCCACTCTTCCGCTCCAGCTGGCTCAGCTGAGGCTGGCCCTGAGGAGGGTCACATAGCCCAGGGCCTTGCCACCTGACACAGTGTGGAGCTGATGTCTCAGGTGAGATGCTGGACCTGCCAAGGCAGCGTCTCACTCTTGAGGGGCCCTGAACCTGTTTCTCCCCGTCAGGGTCTTAGGTTCTAGGTACATCAACCTGACACTGGTCCACCTCCCTGGGGACCAGGGGTATGCAAACATGAGTGAGGAGATTTGCTACTGAGAAGGTGGCAGAGGTGAGGAGAACATCAAGGTTTTTAGGCTATGTCCCTGGAACCAGACCACAGACCAGCCTTGGTGAGAAGGAGGCTTAAACAGAGAAAAATGGGTCTCATGCATTATGCTTTGTCCTGTCCTTGGTTCTCGGGGCATCTGAGCTTCTCTTCCCAATTGAAGGGGCCAGAAGAGCAGATTCACGATGGCCCTGGAATAAACTCTAAGTAGAAAAAAAAGCTGAGAAAAGGGATCCTGGGAGAGGAGACAGGGATATCACAGCTCTGGAAGAACCCCCAAGGCTGTGCTCAGACAGTTGAATCAGCCTCCTCGCATGATTCTACTTCAGGCTCACTGTGGACAGTTGAGGTGCCTGGCTGGGCCTTTGGAGCAGGGCAGGGCTGAGAGGCACCACCAAGAACTTCCATTTGCCTCTCCACAGGGCATCTTCATCTTCTTTCTGGTCAAGTACAAACCTCTCAAGTACAACAATGTGTACACATACCCGGCTTGGGGCTACGGCATTGGTTGGCTCATGGCTCTGTCCTCCATGCTATGCATCCCGCTCTGGATCTTCATCAAGGTGTGGAAGACAGAGGGCACCCTGCCCGAGGTGAGCAGGTGCTAGAGGAAGCAGGGGTAGGGGCCGGGGCTGGATAGAAAGGGAATTATGGCCGGCTCCTCCTTAGCAGATGTTCATCCTTAAAATGTACCAGAAGGTCCTCTGTGAGATTTCTGGGTTAAAGCCAGATTCTGTAAATTCTACCAAAGCCTCCCCACCTGCCAGACAGGTTGACAGCACCCCTTAATTGATAGAGGGTATAGGAGGTCTGGGGGTTCCTACAGGGAAAGCATTTAAATCAGGATCTGAACTGAGGTTTGGCCAAATGTCAGCTCTGACAGGCCACAGGGAGACACAAGTGAAGACGGTAGCTTAAAAGAAATCCCAAACTAGCTCATAATTGAGAAATAGATGGCTGTTTATTTAGGGGTAGACTCACAAATCAGAATCCTCTGCTGGAACGGAGATCAGAAACTGAAATTCGCAACCGAAACAGAGGGAGAGGCCAGAAAAGAGGCCAGACACATGCTCTACATCAGCATATGTAGTATAAGAGGCCGTGCCCCAGTGGGCAGGTTACCACTAGCTGTAAGATTTTCTACAGCATACAAGTACCATCCAAAATGCTACCTCCAGCTTCCTGCCTGTATGGACCTGGGCTCCAGCAGAGGCTGGTGGATGGGAATGGTCCCTTTTGTGACTCATAGGAGGTGTTAGTCAAGAGCAGTTGGTCAAGATATTAAGACCAGACTGTTCAGAGGGAACTGACCTGGGACTTTAAAACCTAACCCTCAGGACCCCTGGCTCAGCCATCCAGTAACCTCTTGATAGTTATGAGCCTTTTCCTGGCTTCTTTCTGTCACCCCAGCTCATACCCTGTCCACCCAGACAGCAGGGCTTGTTATAGAGTGAGCAGGGGCTAACTGTCTCAATTTCCATACTTCTCACCTCCTACCCAGGGTGGGACCTCAGCCATCCCCATTTCTGGTGATGGGAACTCAAGGAGGTAATTCCTCACCAAGAACTGAGGAGCAAGGCAGAGCCAGGGCCCAGCCCTCAGTCTGGTGGCTCCATAGCACCAAAGAACATCTGTACAGCTGGGAACACAGAGGTGGACAGACCCCGGGCCCCGGCTGCATTACTCACACAGCCTTCTCTCCAACCATCTAGAAATTACAGAAGTTGACAGTCCCCAGCGCTGATCTGAAAATGAGGGGCAAGCTTGGGGCCAGCCCGCGGACGGTGACCGTTAATGACTGTGAGGCCAAGGTCAAGGGTGACGGCACCATCTCCGCCATCACAGAGAAGGAGACACACTTCTGAGTCCCACCAGCCACTTGGATCCTTCTCCCCTGTTCCTTCCCTGCTTGTAAATGAATCCTGAATCTTGTACTTCACCTAATGTTAGGGGCTTGCCCTTCTGCACAGGACTATTAACCAGTTAACTCCCAGCCGGCCACTGTGTGCCCTGTACCCCCCGCCTCACTCCTGTGATCATGGCTGTATCCACCTTACCAAGATAATTCTGTACAGTGACTAGCAGATCCTGGCCTAGGGTGGTTCAACCCATGTTTCTTAGAGTCCTTGTATTATATTGTCAACTTTCATGCTGTGGGCAGGTGAGTGAGAGGGTGCCCATCCGCCTCTGGTTTTCAGTAATCCCAGACTTTGTCTCGGACCTTTCCTGGCCCCCCTCCTCTGTACCCTAGCGACGGTTTGTTGTGTTTTGTTATTTTCTTTTGGTCTTACCCTTTTCCAATGGCAGGACCTTCCACACGTCAAAGCTGTAAGACGGCAAAGGAAACATCCCACCATTCTCAGGGCTCCTGAGCCATCGGGAGTTGATAACAGTCTCATCCGGTGACTGCGGCTCCTCCCTTCTCTCCCCAGCCTCAGTTTCTCCATCCCCCAGATTGCAGGAGGAGATAGAACAGAGTCTTCCCCTGCCTCACTGCCTTGCAGTGACTGCTTTGACTTTTGCCTACAGAGAGTTGCAGGCCTCTTCTTTCTCCCTCTTTGCTATGAACCCCCCCCAACCTACCCTAGCTCCTACCCCCACCCCCTACCTCTCTCCCACTTATCTTAAGTCAAACCTATCACACGATATATTAGGGAAGTGTGTTTCCCTAACAACTGGTGGTATGGCTTAGCCCTGATCCCTGGAGGCCAGCCCATCCCCAGCCCCTGTGGCAGGTGGTCCCACCACCCATCCTGCTTTCTTGGCTATCAGTCTGTCCCTCCTACCTCAGTAGGGACGATCAGAAGGCAACCACCTCTTCTTGCAGCTGCCTGGTCAGGATCTGTGGCTTAAGATCTATAGCTGTCCCTGCCAGGCGGAGCTACAATGAGGCCCAGGGCTGGATTCCACCCATAGCCCCTTCTCTCCCTCCTGTCCCCTGCCCTCTTCTCTACCTTCCTGCCACTCACTGCAGATCCTGTGGGCAGACATATTATTCTGGAGATTTCCACCTGCCCTGTGTGAGGAGCCTTCGTTCACACTCATCAGAGGGAGGAACTGGGCATCCATTTCTCAGGCTCTTGGAAAAGGAGAGCAAACATGGTCCCCAGGGGAAGGCTGGTACTATGCCTTCCTGCCTGGCTCAGACCTCTTGGACTGACCTCTCTCTTCCTCATCTGCTGAGTTTTCCAGCTTCTGTGTCTGTGTAACTGTTGGGGAATGGCATGTAGGGGCAGGGACATCCTTTCCTTCTTCCTGTAATTTCCTAGATCTGGCGGAAAGGTGACATTTCTTCACACTAAGGCTCCAGTGTCCTATCAAAGACCAGAATTCTCTATTTACTCCAAACTTCAAGACTCTTATCTGTTCTGCCCAGCGCCCCCCCCCTTCCACCTAAAGCCTGGGATGACTGCCCAGCATCCCCAGCTAACTGGGCACTCATCCAGGGCACAACCCCCGCCCCCCGCCAGTTGCTCACAAACAGGCCACACATTCCTTCTGGGAAGGTCAGCATCATACTGAAGATGACCTGTGGAGTTGGTCCTCAACTGCTGTCCCCCATCCCCCCTGAGAGGGAGGCTGCCCATTGCTGCTATTGCTCCTCACCACCAACTCCCTCATGGACAGATGGACAGATAGATCCCTGATGTCTGTCATCACAGACACACGTGTTGTACATGTGGCCCGTAACACTTGACACTTTTAACACTACTCATGGCGCAGGGCAGAGGGAGGCTTGTGGTTTGGGGGTTGTCTTTTTTGTTGTTTTGTTTTGTTTTATAATTTCATACTAGTATTTGGGTAACTGTAGGGAGGAGGGGAGGGCGAGAGGGAGCAAGGGGACATGTCATTGTGACAACTTTTTTGATATTCATTAGAAGTGATACAATATATCCTTTCTGAGATATTTACAGTATTATTAAAAAAAAGAAAAGGGTTGGACTGTTTTGCATAACAAACTTTTTATCGGCAACCCAAAGAGCACAAGATTGTCTGTCTGCTCCTTTTTAAAAATTAAAAGATGTGGATCAACTCCCACGTGGCTGTTCCCAGCAGGCGGTCTTTATTGGGTTTTCCTCCCGTCTTTGGGTATCCACAGGGTATGCCTTCATAACCATCTTGGTTCTGTAATTAGAAGCTCTGATCTGCACTCAGCATTACAGATCAGACAACATGGGGAGCAGCAGCGTTTCAAGCCCCGCCTCCTTTGATGCCTTTGCCCTTCCTGTAGTCACCGTACTGTCATACAGGGTGGCTGCTTCCTAGGAGCCCAATGTGGACCGAATGCTCAGCAGACTCTCTTTAACTCTCAAGCCACCTGCCTGTTTTACAGGTAAGGAAAATCAATGCACAGAGAAGTCAAGTGATTTGCCTCCCAGTCACACCTCTTAGAAGTCACAGAATCTGCCACTTGTCACTCTCCTTGCTGAGGCATATGGGTCCCCCCACCGCTGCCTGCAGACAGCCTGAATATTCACTTTATCTATCGGGTGTCAGCAGCAAGTCAGTAAGAGGTTATCATAAAAATGTACGTCTCCTCCCTTCCCAAGAAACTTGAGCTGCAGACTTGTGAACCTACATGACTTAAGAGTGAATTTTCCTGGCACACCAGCAGGCAGCTGTGTGAGCTAGTGACCCCTGGCCAAGTGTGCTCTGCAGCCTGGCTCTGTGACACACCGCCAATAGCCAGAATCTGGGAAGGGAGGCCTGAAAGTGAAGCCAAAGACCCCGTCAGTCCTGAGACATTTCCTGTGGGTGGTGGAGGGATCCGAGCATCAGAATGCGAGATCTGCTGAAGTCCAGTCTCCTCAGATCCTTCTACGCACCCAGGAGGCACTCCTGGAACACCTGCTGGTTTCAATTCCAGAGCCTTGAAATAGTATTTAAGTGTAACCCCCTTTCTCAAATGTTCCTGCTCTTAGTCAAAAGGAACGGTGTCCACAGCCTTCTGGATGGGGATGTTCTGGGGAGCAACCGCCTCCCTGGCCTCTCCAGCCAGACTGTGCTGTGTAATGAGAGCCTGCCCACGGTTATCTGTAACAGTGTAGCAGTGAGACTCGGGGAGGACTTGCAGCTAGCCCACACTTCCCCAGAGGCCCCATGTAGACCTTCTCGCAGCCCCTGAGGAGGAGTGTGGACGTTAGTTGTAGGGGGAGCCATCAGTCTGGCCACTTGTCACTCAGCAGGCAGAGGGGAGCTTTTCGGCTTCGCTGTTGAGAAAGGGCTGACTATTGGGAACCCTGGAGGTGCGACAGTGCACCTGCCATCTTTGAGCTGGAGACCCAGGGAAGCTGCTGGTGTAGGTCCTCAGACGCTGCAGAGTGAGCAAATCCACGCCTTCTCCACCTGGCTCATCTCTCTAGGCCCTCTGCAGGGGGCATGGAGACTGCCATCCTCACAGACACCCACAGACAAGCCATGTTCCACCAGCTACCTGGGCACCTTCTTAGTCCAGCTAAACTCACACACAAAATTAACCTTTGGGAGCTCCAGAAGGTGCCACAGACACCAGCACCACTGGGTCACCCAAGAGCATATAGATGGTGGAGGCTGAAACCCACCTGCTAACATGATGCATCTCTCAAAGGCTCACATTCCCCCACATGATGGAAGGTCACTAGAACTTACTGGGAGGGATGGGAACGTTGTGGAGACTGCCAAGGGACATTGAAGGTAGGAGATACACTAGGACATATGCCCCGAGACCTGAAGAAAGGGTTTCCTGGAGATGGTTGTATCATTGAGTAGTGAATGAGGGAGGGGGCATTGGGAGGGGGAGGGACAAATGACAGGAGCCTGTGGGAGGGGCAGGAAAATAGTAATGTCTGGGGCCCAGCAGAGTTGGAAAAGTCAGGGTTTTTGGCATTACTAGGTACTGTAGCCACCCACAGGCCTGCAGGAAGACATGGGTTGACCCAAGGAGCAAGCTGCCTGATGCGGTCTTAAGGAAAGGGAGGAATGGGGAGCCCCTCCCCTTATTGCCCTCCCATCCCTTCTAGGCCAGGCAGCAGCAAACCAACCACTAGGGGGCACCGCTACTAACCTCGGACACTGGTGGTAGGACCTGGAGGTAGGACGTGAACTGGAGACTGAGAGGGCTGTGGGGATGTCCCAAGACCTTATCTAGGTACCCAATTGCAGGAACCGAAAGGCTGATCTTGGGGGGGGAAAGTGTAATTCATCATCCTCTTGCCCCACCCCCACCCTGACAGCAGTCACCTTCTCCCCTGACAGTGTGACCTTGGACAAGTGACTTTACTTGTCTGGTTCAGGTCCCACAACTATGCAAAGGGGCTGAGTGCAGGCATCTGATCCATCTTGAGTCTTTCTATGCGGCTGTCTTCAGAAGGGCCCAGTTGCCATCCCAGTCCTGATTTCCTCATTCCCAAATTTGTGACGCCTTGGACAAAGCCATGATGCCCCTCTGAAGAAAGCCGATGCGGACCTTAGCTGTCATTTGTGTCATAGCAAGAAGGGCAATTGTTGGTCGACTTTGGGCAGACTGTGGGGAGATGGCTGTGCAGTGACGGCTAGGCTGTAGGGCCCAGGGTGGCCTGTGGCTCTGTTCACCACACCTGCTGGCCGGCCCTGCTCCATCTGCCCTGAAGTCAGGCCCCCATGCCATTTGGACTGGGGTGGGGGTGGGGCGGGACACCATTTAAGGAAGATGAAAGTTTCTGGGGAGAGGATTTAGGCCAGTTTCCCTCTTTTGCTTTCTTGTCCGTACCATCTAATTATTTTTCTAAACAAAGCTCATCTATTTGCTTTTTTATTCCAAAACACGAAATCAATGACGCTATTTTTAAAAATCCTTCCTTGGCCACTGAGAAGTTGGTTACAAATGCACGTTCTGAGGAAAAGAAAATGACAGACATGTGGTTGGAAGAGATGGCGAGAGGAAGCAGGGGTGGGGGATGGGGGAGCCAGGAGGGTGGCTGCTCACACTCACCAAACTCCTCAGCCTGGAAGTTCACTTCAACCCTGAGATTCTGGGGAACCAGCAACTGAGCAGATCCTGTACTTTATGCCGTGGGAGGCCCCCTCCTCTGATGACAGCATTTATGAACGTTGTAGCTGTTTCTAGATTGTGGCTTCTCACAGTTAATGGAGGAGAGGGGGATGAAGCCCTCACAATGGTTAGCCAGTGTTGATGGCCTTCCTGTCTCATCTGCAAATGAAGTGAACATTCCCCCCACACTCACAGAAGGCATTGGGTAACTAGCCCATTGAATAGATGGATAAACTGAGGTTTAGGCTTGCATTACCAATCGCCTTGCAGTGGTGTTCATTTATGTGTTTTTCCAATTTATTTTTCAGGTAAATTCAACCCTTGTAACCTCCTCTCCCAACCCAGTCTGTTCCGCTCCATCTTAGGTCCACCATCCAGCTGCTACCCACATCCAACCTTTGTCAGTATTGTGTTCACTTTGTACCAACTCATCCTGGTAGACAGAGACAGGACCTTGAGCATCACATAAGGTACAAATGAAGGAGCAGAAGCAAGTTATTAGCATCAGACTCAAGTGGGGAGGAGCATAGGAAGGTCAGGGAGCAGGGGAAGGGGTTATGCGTGGGGGAGTAGGTAGAATCTAAGTAGATCATCCAGGGAGGGTGAGAGAGAGAGAGAGAGAAAGAGAGAGAGAGAGAGACAGAGAGAGAGAGACAGAGAGAGAGAGACAGAGAGACGGAGACACAGAGAGACAGAGACACAGAGACACAGAGAGAGACAGAGAGAGAGAGACAGAGACAGAGACAGAGAGACAGACAGAGAGAGAGAGACAGAGAATCATGACCATGTAGGAAGAGCATCACTGGAAGAGAAAACAGCATGAGCAAAGGCCCTGTGGTAGGAGCTTGTAAGTAGCATTCCCAGGATTGTAAGGAGACCAGAGCAGATGATGCAAAGTGCTTAGGGGAAATGGTGAGTGGCAAACTGGGAGAGGTGGTGGGCAGAGAAGGAGGACCTAGCAGATTCATAAAATTGTGCAATGAGGGTGCCAGGAACCGTGCGAAGGTTGAACATTATTAAAAAAAAAAAAAAGAAAAGAAGGAAGGGAGACAGAAAGAAAGAAAGAGAGAGAGGGGGGGTAGAAGTTCTGATTTTGTTTGTGGCATGTATGTCTGCATCCATCCATTCATTCATTTTTCTTCACTTTATTTGCTCTTGTATGTGATTGTGATGGAGCGGCATATGTGAGGCCCCGTGTGTGTGGTGGACATCAGAGGGCAACTTGCAGGAATTGATTCTCTCTTTCCTGACTCTGAGGATCAAACTCAGGTCTTCAGATTTGGTGACAAATGTTACCCGCTGAACCATCTCATAGACTCTGGTTATGTGTGGATACGACCTCCCAGCTATTGGGGGACTCAGGTAAGTTGACTGCTAGAACCAGAAGAGAAAAAATAAAAGGATCAAGTCAGCTGTAGGAGCAGTGAAGGGAACACAGATTCTGGATGTGGCTTGAAACTGGACTAGGATCTCTTGGTGTTTGGAAGTGAGGCATCTAAGATGATCGGTTGAGATAGGGGCTGCTGAGCAGTTCTCAGGACCCACAGGGAGCATGTCTTCATAAAGGCAGGAACTAGACCTTAGAAGGTCAGTGCCCGCTGACATTACATGCCATGGCTGAATTCAAACTCTTGAGCAAATCTGCTCATCTTTTGGGACCTCACTTTGCTGCATCTGCCATCTGGAGACCGTTGTTCTCAGAGTTTTATATGGCCTGGGTACTCCATTAGCATGGTGGTTTTTACTAGCTAATGTCAAGGTCTCCTAGAGACTGAGGGGCCCAGTACAGGCGTCACACAGACGGGATCCTAGCTAAATGACCTTGGACCAGACACCCACCTCTTCCTTCTTCATCAGCTCTGCAAAAATGTACCCACTTCACACAAAGCAGTTGCCCTTGTTCCCAGCACACAGTAGGACCTCCACCAAGGTGCAGGAGAAGAACATGGTGCAGCTGGACTCATGTTCCCATACCCACTCCTGGCCAGGGCAGCTGCAGCCCCAATGGGGCATTTTTATCTCCACGAGTGCAGCAGGTTCCACAGCAGCACCGCAGCTCGGCTGAGTCCCTGTATGTGTGGGCAAAGCTGCTGTTCCCGAGGATCTAAAATTGCCTCCCTCTGATTGCTGCTATACAAACCGAGATGCTGCTCGCTTCCCCCATCCAGTTGGGTCTATTTCAAGAACACATTGATGAGCGCTGATTGAGCCTTGATTACTGCAAGCCTAGCAAGCGAGCTGGCGCTGGGGCCAGCCCCCTCCCCAGCCTCAGTGGGATGTGCTCACTCCCGCTCTGCCACCATGGCCCACTGTCACCCAAGGGCCACCTGAAGAGACAAGGAAGGGACATAACACATAGTATAGGGCACCTCGCACACGTCTACCTCCTAGTATACTTCATTGGGTCGCTTCTCTCTGAGTCCCTCTCCTCCCTCTGCCAAACCCTCTAGATTCCAGAGCATGGGGAAGAGAGTGAGAGATTTGCATGCTGGGTTTTTAAGATCCAGGAAGCTATTGACCAGGGGAAAAGAATCTTCCGTCCCTTGTTCCTGTCACACACACACACATGCAGCCACACCCCTCCACACATATGTCTGGCTGTGCTTGAGGCCGCCTGGCTCATTGGCCTGGACCTTAAACATCTCTCCTTTCTTCTGCAGAATAAAGGCACAGACCTCAAGTACATGGTCCCTTGCAAACCCCATGGTTACTTTTGCATGGGTACATGTGAATGCACATGTTCCTGTTTTGGGTGGGAGGTGCATGAGTACATGCGTGCCTGCATGTATGTGTATGGAAGCTACAGATCAACCTCTTCCTCCGTTGCTCTCTATCCAAACTTTGAGACCCAGATCCACCTGTTTCCACCTCCCATTGCTGGACCCGCGCCGCCCCCCCGCCGCCCCCAGTGCACACTACCACCCTCGGTCCACTCCTCCATAGATTCCGGGGACCCAGCTCTAGCCTCATGCTGATGTTCAAGGCCACCAGTCCTGTACTGACTGAGCAGTCTCCCCAGAGTCACGATTTCAGATCCTTTTGTGCCCACTTTGCAGCTGATGACACTGAGGCTGGTGGAGCTGGTTTGGGATTTGGAGCTGAGTCCTAGGTCTTTGGTGGGTATGCTAGTTCCTGGTAAACCCTGAGGCCTGCTTTTAAAAGAAGCCTCTGGCTCTTTACTTAGAGCCTGGTGTTAGCAGGTCTTGGCTGGGGCCAGGTCTGCACTGAAAGGTACTATATGGGTGACAGAGTGGGAAGGTGGAGCAATTTCTGGTCCCTTCTACTTGGCAGGGCTCGTGGCTCGTGGGGTATGAAGGGTACCCTCTCCCCTCCCCCTGCTGCTGTTACCCTGTATGCCTGGCTCCCATCCTTTCTCCTTGCTTCCTCCTCTGCCACCCCCCTTTCCTTGTCAGCCATGCACACCCTTCCCTGTCCTCTCTCTCCTGCCCTCCATCTTCTGTCCACTTCCCATAGTCTTCTCTCCCACTACACCCAGCCTTTTTCCTCTTGGCAGCCATCGGTCTTTCCTATCTGCTGGCCAGACCTAAGAGGGCTGCAAGGGTAGACCCTGTGGGGTTTGCTGCAAACACACATCAATACAGCTCCACCTGGGAACAGAACGCATACCAGTCCTAGGCTGTCATCCGGGCATTTCAGAACCCCTAACACCTCTATCTTGAGGAAGGAGAGAGGAACACCAAGAAGCCCTTCCTTAATATCCTGAGACAGAACAGGGTGGCCAGGGGGCAGTCCTTGTCAACCTGATCCCTTTCTATTGTATAACCACCAAGTTTTCCTTCCTCCTGCTACAACAAGGCCCCACATCTAACACCTTGCTCTCCCTCAAATTTCTGTCCCTGGTATGGAGCTGCTGGCTTTCTATGCCTGGCATTGGGGTACACTTACATGTGTGCATGGGTGCACACCTATGTACATACACGAACACATACAGACACACATATGAAGACAGGCATGCAAAACCATGTTCTCTCTCTCTCTCTCTGTCTCTCTCTCTCTCTCTCTCTTTCATTAAATTTCCTAAGGGAGAGACCTGGGAGAAGTGTTGTAAAGTTCAGGGTCTGGAATCACAGAGACCTCGTTTACAAATCTTGATTCTGATACATCCTGGCTGTATAATATTGGGCAGATCACCTACACCCTATGTTCTCAGTTCCTCCTTCTCAGGGTTGTATTATTTAAGAAGCAGAGGCTTACAAAATGCTTATTTTCCAGCCAAATCTCAGTTTTCACGTCAGCGTCTAGCCTGGTTCCATATCTCACATCTGGGGGTATAGAGTAGACTTCTGAACCATTCCCTTTATTTTTAGGTGGGCGCTTGGTGGGAGGAAGGGGCTCCAAGGTCAAGGCTCTCAGGTGCCTTTGGATCTAGTATCCTCACAACTTTCCCAGTTCATGAGCCTGGCAAGATGACACAATGCTCTGCTGCACACAGAGACCAATGATCAGAAGCCAGACTCGGCCTTACAGCACTCCAGCAAGGGCGGGCATGACCCCCTCCATTTCCCGGCACTGGGCGTCAGGTCTGTGACTGGTGTGCTGTCTCCAAAGCCCATGTCTAGGATGTGGGATTCATGCAGGTTTACACAGATCCCAGGATTCTTCAGACCCCTACCCTCTACTTCTGTTGCTAGGCAACAGCTGCTCATTGCTGAGGGTACCAGCGGAGGATGAGATGAGGGAGCCTGCAGCAGCTGGATCTGCTCTTCGCTTAGAGGCCTGGGGAAGCTATCCCAAAATCAGACACAATGAAAATCAGAGTCCCTATGATAAGCAGAGACTTGCCCAAGCTCACTAGGGCTGTGAGGGAACACATCCTAACACTGCAGTGTCAGAGCTGACAACTCCTGGGAGAACTTTGTTAGGACCCTTAATTCCTGGGCCCAGGAAGACATTGCCACACTGTGGAGTGTGGAGTGGATCAGAGACCCCATTGCTGTGTGGTTGCTACAGGCAAGCCTCTTCCCCTTCACCTGGCTCCACCCGAGTAAAAATGGTTTGATGCCAGCATTCCCCTCTCCAAAGTAAAGTGCATGTGTGCACGTGTGTGTGCATGCATGTGCGTGTGTCTGTGTGTGTGTGTGTGTGTGTGTAGCCCTCCTGGTCACTAGGCATAGAATGGCCAGTGGCTCCATGCAGGGGCAATGGTTTTATCTTTGAGGGTTCTCAGATGCAGAATCCACAGGACCCTTGATAAGATGAAGAAAAGGCAAAATATGGTTGTCTAAAGGGTGGGATAAAACTAGAGAATAGATCATTGCCTAGCAACAGCTGGGGTCGGCTGATGCTGACTTAGGAAGGGCTGGAGTCAGCAGCTTTTTCCTCCCCTAACTTCCTTCCCTTCGGTTTCCCCGGTGCAGACCCTAGACCTGCTCCAGCAGAACTAACAAGGGCTCCCCCTGCATATACACACTTCATCAGTGAGTGTTGGCTCAGCCCCACAAAACAGGGAGACCCAGCACCCCAGAACCAGACTCCCCTGGCTTCGGGTACCCTGTGCAGGGTACCCAAAGCACCATCTTATCTCTGCTCCAGACACTGACCCTGAAGGTTCCCCTCCTTGACTACCTTTGTCACAGAAGGTGGGGACCCTCATCAGTACACTAGGGATCTCTAGAGGCAGGACCTCAGCTTGGAGTCTCTGCCCAGCCAGAAGGTGCTCCCCCAAAGTGCCTGGAGCTAGTCTCAGGGGAACTGCTGTGTGCGAGTGGATGAATGACAGAAAGGAAGGAATATACCCTGGCCTGGGGCTGTGTAGATCACCTGAAGGTGGACCAAGGACACCCGGTAATGTACCTGATCAGAGGAGGAGCCCTTCTCTAACAACACAGTCTAGGAAGTGAGGGGATCCCTCGCCATCACCTTCCCCAGCCTCAGTTTCCTTATCTGTCAAGTTGGGAGCCGACAGCAGATGCCCAGGGCCTCACCTCAGTGGCTGTAAATATGACCTGGATTTGCTAAGGATGGTTATGGAAGCCCCTGACAGGGGTGTGGGGGCAGAGATAGCTCTGAATCTCTGGGGTCCCATTGAAGACTATGCTTGCTAGAGACAGGTCCTCTGCTGGGTCCAAAGGTTGCTGTGACATTGTCTGACCTGTGTCACAGGAGATGGGGGGGGGCTGCCAGGAGGAGGAAAATGGTGTGAGAGAACTTACTACAGCCCCAACCTGAAGAGAAAGTTGGGATGTGGAACGTGTGTGGGAGTTGGCATATGTGTACATGTTAGATGTATGTATACAATGTGCACACACATGTATATATATATACATATGTAAATGTATATATATATACATGTGCACCGGCTTGCTTGCACACATATCACATACTTGTTTGCTATGTATATACACACTAGCTTTCTTGTACAGTTTTGGGGCGGGGGGCTCATTCTGCCTGCGAATTCTTTCCATTGTCGTGATCTTCCCACGAAAGGTGCTGCTATTCCCAGCCCAGCTAAGGAATGCAGGCCCTTCCTAGTGAACCTGAAAACCAGGCCTCTGAAGGGGCAGAGCAATTACCTAGGAGTGGCAGCAGCTGGGAGCCTGGGCGCAGATGCCAGGTGCCAACCATTGCTGATTCTCTAGGGCCAGGACTTCAGCAAATGTGTCCAGTCTGCAAAGAGGGCCTGCAGGTTTGCTGGGTGCACCAGGGGCCTCATAGCCTGACCTTTGGTAGCTTTCTCCTCAGCCTCTCTCTCTCTGGCTTCTTGGACAAAGGCCTTCCAGACTCTGTGTGTGAGTGTGCGTGTGCGTGTGTGTGTGTGAGTGTGTGTGTGTGTGTGTGTGTGTGTGTGGCTGTAGCTGGGGGCTGTCACAAGGACCCTCTGCCTCCACATTCTATTCATGCTGTTATTGTCAAGTTGCCCCTTCCCATCATCCCTTTCAAAGGCCCCAGCAATGGTCGTGTGCCAGGATGGGCGTGAGGACCCACCGGGAAGCACGGGTTTGAGATCATTTTAAACTCTCCAGCAACTCCCAGAACGCGGTCTTGTGAAAGGCGCATCCATCCAATCACACACCTATCCCAGCCTCTTGCCCTGTGGAGTACAAGCCCAAAGATCTGCAAGGCAGACATGGGCCCACTGATGTGTGCAGGGAGCCATGACAGGGAAGTGTCCTGGGATTGAAGTGGTGATGCTGGGGTGGGCACTCACAGCAGGTGGCCACAGCTGCTGAGCCTCACCTTCCTGGAGGAAGGGCAGAGGCAGACAGAACTCTGCTGGAGTGCAGCAAAACCATGGAGAGAGAGAATGGGGCGTGGGGATGAGGGAGGAGACAGGTACTGCAGGCTTTCAGCAGACACTCCAGACCTGAGCAGGCAGGAGAGTCAAGGAGAAGCTGATTTCTGCCTTGGGCACCAGGTCAATGCATCCAGAAGTCAGAATGCAGGGGTCTACCAGCATCACCAAGCTCCCATGCGGTTGGTGTAGGGGCACCATGGCAAGAAACACTGGCCCCGGGGCTGAACCTTCTAGACAACCGTGGCAATGTCTCCTTCTTCTTCCCTAAGCATGTGGTAGTCAGGCCTCCTGGAAGACTCGGTCTAGAGTGTTTTTCAAGATGCCAGGAGTCTCCAGGACACAGCCATTCCCTTGGGTTTCAGGATGTCTATTCTTTTCCCAGCCTGGGAAATATATCACCACCTCCACCCAAGACATAAAGACACCTAACCTCGTTACTAAGGATCCCTCCCTGGAATTCACCTTCTACCTTCAGAATGTGGCTTCCTCCTTCAAAGAAGGCTCCCACCAGAAACCAAAAAAAAAAAAAAAAAAAACAAAAACAAACAAACAAACAAAAGAACACTGTGGCCAACCTGCCGCTAGTTGCTAGTTCCAATCTCTCAGGGAATTCCTCTTCTCCGAGGAGCTTCTTCAGCCTGGGGACAATCACTTCAGAAGATTGGAACCATCACTTCAGAAGATGAGGACCGTCACTTCAGAAGCAACTGAGCCTCTCTCTAAGACAAAGCAAGAAACTAGGTCCCAGAAACAGAAAGTTCTAGATTTATAGTCCAGCAGACTCACTGTTTGACCTTGGCCAAGTCCCTTATGTTCTCTGAGCCTCATCATATTTTATGGGGAAATTGAGTGTAAGTCCAGTCCCTGTGGCCATTGCAAGAGAGAACAGGTTCCTGGTGCATAGCAAAGTTTTAACCAGTGGCAGGCATGCTGTCCTTGTCTTGGAGGTATGTCCTTCTGCGTGTTTAAACAACAAAAACAAATCGCTGGCTTGTCATTGGCTCCTAGTCATCCCCCCCCCCCACACACACACACTCCCAGTGGCTGGCAGAGTGGCTCCTTGTGCCTGCTCAGACAGGCATACTGGAATCTCTCGGACAGGTCTCTTTGACACAGCTGATGAGACCAGGCACGTGCTTCCCCGCTGGCAGAGACAGAAAGAGATGGGACTACCACTGTATTCAGCTCCTCTGTGACAGGGGGGATGGGATATACAAGCCCCTTGCAGGTCCATGTGGGAGCTGGGAGGGGCCCGAGGAAGACTCAGACAGGGAACAAGCCCCAAAGTGGGTCATCACTGCCCTGGACGCCAACCCACTTCCAGTCCCTGCTGCCCACAGGCCCGCGGCCACAGGATGTCATCTTGAATTTGCTCTGCCCCTGCTTGCCCCGTTTTATCCAGGTCTCTTGCCATTGTGGACGGAGGAAGGTTGGCGAGGCCTGAGGGGCTGCAGAGAAAGCCATTGCAGCACAGGGCTGTTTGAGCAGGCTTATCCCCACTCCCATCCCCATCCTGACGTTATTTGGTGTGGGGACTACAGGTGACAGAGACATAGTACAGTGGGTAAAATAAAAAGCAGGTTTTGTGGAAGCAGGAAGTGTCCCCCCACTCTGGGCTATGGGACTTCTGGACTGGCTTCATTTCTTCTGAGTCTGTTTCCTTGTTCACAATATGGGCTATTACGAAGTCTATAAAGACCTTCACTGTGCTTGCTGACGGCTGCTAGAAACTGCCATATTTTCCTGGGTAATTTTTTCAGAGTCAGCCAGACCTCCCTAGGATCCTGGCTCTGGTCCTCCTAGGTGTGTAATAGAGGAACAAGTGGCTAAACTTGCCATCTGAGAGAGAAAAACCTCACCTCCTGGACCTATCAGTCCTTAGTACTTGTAGTTTTATCATGAAGCCTCATGGGAGAGCTCACAGCGATAACCCTTAGGACAACATGAGAAGCCACCCACTGTGTATCAGCTGAGTGCTTGAGTGACTGTGAGCACTGGGGGTTATTAAGGAAGACGGTGCTTGGGCTCCAGACCCCAAGAGAGTTTACCAACAGGGGAGATAACCCCATGATAGGTCAGAACTGTACTCTGTGACCCAGCCTAAAGATGCCTTCTGTCTCTGATGGGTTTGAAAGAAGGTACTAGACCCTGAGTCCCCCCATGCTGGGGAGGGTGTCAGGTGCTCCCATGTGAGCAGCTGAGAACACTCTGCACCTGCCAGGCATCCTAGCATGGGTACCACCCTGAGGGAGCGGCATGTGTGTGCAGTTGCCTGTGCATGTGTATGCAGGCTAGAGACTGGCAACGACAGTCTTCCTGATTGCGCTCCACCTTATATACCTTATGACACAGGCTCTCTCACTTGAACCAAGAGCTTGGTGATTCATGCAATCTAGCTAGCTGGCTTGCTCCGGAGATTCCTGGTCTTCGCCATGCCCATCCACTATTTCCATGCATCCATGTCTGCACAGCAAGCCCTTGACTACTGAGATATCTTCCTGGACCCACGTGATAGACAAAGCAGTGAAGACAGAGTTCATGGGGTCGCTGGAGCTTAAGCCTGAGGTCTGTGACCTGCAAGCTTGAAAAAGAAACCTAAGGTGTCTATATCTCCATCTCATCACCTTCGAAGCAGAATAGTGAGTCCCTCTCTTGGGGACTCTACAGACACCAGGGGACAATGCAACCCTCTCATGGGGACTCTACAGATGCCAGGGGACAATGCAAGCTGAATATTTTTAGCCAAGTCCTCAGCTTAGAGAATCTGGTTCTAAACAAATCAAGGCCATGAGATGGGGTCCAGAGACACAGGGCTCCCCAGAGTCCCGCCTCCCGTCATTGCTGTCCTTCAAATGGCACCCGTCTGCTCTCTGAGCTTGGCTCTGTGAGGTGGAAGGCAGTCTCCCCGGGCATCTCCCACATCCTGCTCCACATGCACCCCGTACTCACAGCAGACAATTGAGGAATTCCCCTCCCAGACCCTCAAAAACAGAAAGAGAGGCTATCAATTATCGATGCATGAACTCCCTCTGTGGGTTTTTAATGTCACGGGTGACAGTAGGAAAAAGAAAGATATTTGTCAAGAGTTAAGATATTTTGCCAGCTATGGTAGTGCACCCCTGTGATCCCAGGACTCGGGAGGCAGAGGCAGGAAGATTGTGTATGCTAGGACAGCCTGGACTACCTTATCTCAGAAAGAAGCAGGACAGGGAGGAAGAGAAGGGAGGTGTTTACATCTAACTGGACAGAAATAGTCTATAATTGTGGAGATACTTGGCCTTGAGAACCCAGGAACCAAGAGAAGAGGGAAAGATGGATTCTAGACATGCTATACTTCAGGACCGCAGGAGGCAACATGGGCAGAGAAGTGAGGTCCACTGGCATGGTGGCCAGCCTTGGCCTAGGTCTCCACTCTTCTTGGGACCAAACAGGGAGTGCCATGGCTCCTGTGAGCTTGCGTGTCTCCTGCCTCCATGGCCCTCTGCTTTCCAGGGTGGCAGTCACAGCCACTCTGCTCTCTTGTGACCTCCTGCTCCAACTGTAGCAGCCAAAGCCTGTGCAGATGGCACCCTCTGCTCCCCCAGTGATTCCTGCTCACTGCGGAGACTGCTAAGCCCTGCCACCTCTTGTCCCCATAGAGCAAAGCACTGGACCCAGACTGAAGACAGTAATTGTCTTTCTGGAGCAATTCAGGTGACTAATACCTCTGTAGTTCTGGCAGCTGTGACTGCTAATGATGTCAGAACTGTCAAACTGAAGGTAATAATTGTCTCCTTTAAACAAAAAAAAAGAGCCTAGATAATTAGTATAATCAGAAAGTAAATGGGCCAAGATTTCTAACCCAGTGTTGAGTAGATGGGGGGTGTGTGAAATGAACATCAACAGTAATACAAAGCTGGGAGGTTGGGGTCACCAGGTCAGAGGAAGAGGGGAGGGCAGGAAATGTGTGTGTGTGTGTGTTTGGGGGGGGCGAGGGGGGTCCTGCTGTGAGAGCCCAGGACCTGTTATCCTGTGTAAAACGCAGCATTGACAGTTTTCCAGTCTGGCCCTTTGATGTGTATTTACTGAACACCTTCTGGGAAGACAGCCTAGGGAATCAGTCATTCTCCCCAAAAGGAGGGGGGGTCGAATCTGAAGTTGTCAGAGCGTGCCCCTCCCCACCCTGCCCCGTCCTGTCAGCCCTCTTCCCATTCCTGAAGATGTCAGCTGCCTGGGCTGTCAAAGAAAACACCTCAATTCTAAGTCACACAGGTCTGGCGGGTACCCAGAGGGCTCTGGGGATCGATAAGAATCAGCTGCCACACCTCTCCATGTCACCGCTCAGATCTAAGCAGGCAAGGGCTGCCAGATCCAGGATCCCACGAGATGGATGCAAAGGCAGCCTTCCTTTACCCTCACACTAAAGAGATCAGGCCTCCGTCTAAGCAGGAGAGTTCTGGTTAATAAAACCACAGTAAAGGCTCTGGCTTAGGAGCCTAAACCTAACCACGGTACCAACAGCATGGAGTCAGGAGAGGCAGACACAAAACCAGCCAGGCTTTGGGGCAGACCCTTCATTGTTCTGGATTCAAATCCTGCCTTCACCATTTGATGGGATTGGGAGTTAGTCCTAGGCAAAGACAAAGTCTTGATTTCCCTAAAAGTCATCTCTAAAAATAAAGACTCAAGGTTCAACGGTATTTTTGGAAGCAACTCCAGGACACAGATAGTGGAGTGAATTTATCACATTCTGTACAACAAATTACCCCGACCACTTATCAACTCATTAACTAATCATTTCTGAGGACCAGGAGTCAGTAAGTGGCTTGGCTGGTGGTCGCTGCTCAGGCTGTCTCCTAATGTGTCAGGGAGCTCCAAGAGCCAGAACATGCCCCACAGCTATGCCAATTGATGATCTGAGAGGCCTGGGAGGTTGCCCATCTGACTCCTGCCTGTGGGTGGAGGGCCCACTGCTCAGGAGGGAGGGCATGAACTCTAAGTTTCTCAGCTGCCATTTCCCTCTTAGCCTGTTTGCTGGTCTGTATTCTACATTGCTAGACCGACTCAATGATAGTATAATTGTGGGGTGTCTATCCAATACTCAGTGGAACCTGTGTGGCTAAAGGGTCACTGTGGTGAATGGTCCTGGGGTAAGCTGGCAGGCTCACCATCCTTGGTAGGGCTCCAGAGATAGACATTCCAGAGACTCCAGAGCTCATGTCGTCCTTCTCAGACCAACACTAAGGAAGGGGGCAGATGGTGTTAATGTCCTTACCCACTTCAGCATGTGCGAGACTCAAGGTCTGGAGAGCATAGTGCAGGATCAGCACTTCAGACAAACCCCAACAAGGAGCAGAGCTAGAGCCAGCCTCACCTTGCTTCGCCTCACCTTGCTTCCACAGGTGTTAGTTGTATTGAGTCTATTTTGCTTGTCATTAATGTGGCAAATATGGGGCTCCACAGTGACAAAGGGCAGGGCTGTGTGCAGGTGCAAGAGCCTTTGATGAGATGCCTGATGGTCCGTTCCACCCTCAATCTCATGTCTGTGTCTGTGTCTGTGTCTGTGTCTGTGTCTGTGTCTGTGTCTGTGTCTGTGTCTGTGTCTGTGTCTGTGTCTGTGTCTGGGGAGCCAGCCAGCCCCAAGGGCGTGTGACAATCAATGTCTGTTCTTATCTTAAAATTCTTATTTTTTATTGCTTTTTAAATTTATTTTTATTTTATTGGTGCTTTTGCCTGTATGTATGTCTGTGTGAGGGTGTTGGATCCTTAGTTACAGACAGTTGTGAGCTGCCATGTGTGTTCTGGGAATTGAACCCAGGTCCTTTGGAAAAGTAGTCAGTGCTCTAAAGCACTGAGCCATCTCTCCAGCTCCTCACAAAGGTTTTTGACAAAAGGCTGTCATTTTCATTTTCCATTTCCCCTGGACCTTTAAGTCCAGCCCTTCAGATAATAGAAACATTTCAGTCAGGATTTGAAGAGGTGGAGGTGACACCTTCTCCCTTCTTAGAGTCTCTGCGAACTGTGGCTCAGGAAGCTGGTGAGCGCCACACCTTCAGGGTGTCTTGTCCTTTCACACATACAACTAGGCTTAGCTGATGTGGCCTTGGCAAGAGTCGGGAGGTTGAGAGAAGAATGATGCCCAAGTCCAAAGTCATCTACCCATCTTGCTGCAATCCCCATCCCAGAGATCCGAACACCTTTATGCTGGCTGCATCTTTTGGAAACCCTAGCTCTGTTGAGTTTGACACCAAGTCTTCCTGTCTCTAGATCTACACCCATTCCCACCGTATTCTGGTAGTGTCATCTCCTTCTCTGGGTCCAGCTGGGCTCCCAGGAGCCAGCCTCAGATGTGCGCCCCACTTCGTTGATTCCCCCAACCACATATTTAAATACTACCTGAGTGTCTTTTGTTCCCACCATGGCCTGCCTGGCAGGCTGTCTCACAGAATTCTAGGGAAGATTAAATAAAATCCCAGAAGTAACCTCCCCCTTGAAGCACAGTGAGTGCCCAGTCAAAGTGCTCTCTTCCCTGGCTTATCTGCATGCAAAGAGGGCTCTTAGGTATGGCCCAGCACCACACTAAGGCTTCTTTTTCTGCTGCCTAGACAACTAGACAAGCTGTAGCTGGGAGCTTCCGGCTTTTAGAGTGAAACCTAGAATTTAACTTGTCCCTCAAGCCCTCTTGTGTCCAACCCAAGGACTCTGAGCTACTCTCTGATTCTCATCGTGGGAATGTAGCTCCCTCTCCATCTCTCTCTCCATCCAGTTTATTCCCCCTTTTAGATGCTCTACCTCTAAAGAGATACCGCCAAACAGCTGGCTCAGAGGCCTCTAAGGCTCAGGTACCTCAGCCTTGACCCTCTCTGGGAGATACAGGCTCTCCATAGCTAGACACAGATTCACACACGGCCTCTCTCAATTCTGCAGCCTCAACCACTGGGTAACTGGAAGACCAGAGAGTCTAAAAAGACCTCTATAGCTATGACCAAGATAGCACTGCCACCAATCAAAGTTATAAACTGTACCCAGTGCTGACCCCACTTGGAGCAAAGGTAAGGGCTCTTTAGGGAAAGGCAATCAGATACCTTAACCCAAAAGGTCCCCAACTCCACAGAGCCCCGATTCCTAAGACTGCTTTAGACTATGGATGGCCTTAGTGTCCCAAGGTCACATCTGTGTCATTCCTTACTGTGCCCTTGAATGCTGATACTGGGATGAGGCCTCTTAAAGTGTGATAAATGAGGAGTGAACACAAATCGGGAAGCTACTGCAGGGACTGGCAGGGCTCTTCCTGAACCCCTGTGTTAAGGTACTCTAACCTGCGGTTCTATACAAGACCCATTCAAAAATGTGCAGGAGCCATGTCTTCTCAAGGCAATTTGATTCATGTAATACACACCCTGATATAGCACAATCCTATTTGGAGGGCAGAAAAGCCATGACTCCCTCAATTACTTCTTCCCTTCCCACACCGTCCCAGGTGGTAGAATAAGGCAGAAGCAGGATTTTAAAGGAGCACTCCGAAGACACCACGGGAGGACCACAGGAAGAATTGCTGGGAAGGAAAGGCATGCTGGACTGGGAAGGAGGAGGTGTTGATACTCCCCAGGAAGGCTCCACTCCAAGAATCCATCTGCCTCAGGTTCATCCCAGAAACAGAGCCTGACATGAAGTGAAAACAAGCAGCATTGTTGGGAGGAGACACCCGAAGCTCTGGTCAGGGCTGGGGGAAAGTGAAGATAGGAACCACAGGAACCAGGCCAGGGCTGGGTGTGTGGGCAGCTAGGTCTGGATCCCAGAAGCATGGAGCAGGTTCCACTGCTACCACACAGAGAGTTCTAGAGCTGGTGACTGACCCTTCAACTCCTGTCCCATATGGGTCAATCCTTGTTTTGTTGTTGTTGTTGTTTGTTTTGATGAGGAGTGTCTCCAAAGCATTCAGCTGACCCCAGAGTCAGAAGAAAGTCCATGTGTGGAGTCACAAGGGCCCTGCAGATGCAGGTGTCATACTGCTCAGCCTAAGCCCTGTTACTTACCTGACCCCAGCTTGGAGCTTTTGGTGGCACGCATGTTGGTCATGGCCATGTCTGTGAGCTGCATGGCCAGCACGCAGCACTCCCTAGACAGTCTTCAGAACAGCCTGGGAGGTTGTTGTGTATTTTACAGACTGGGAGACTGAGGCACAGAGATTATATAGCATCCCCAAGGTTGCCACATGGCCAGGCATGCTGCCTGCCTTTAATCCCAGCACTCAGGAGGAGGCAGAGCCGGTCTCTCTCTGTGAGTTCTAGGCTGGTCACGGCTACACAGTGAGACCCCGTCTTAGAATAAAGGGTGATGTACTATTCAGAGGAGTATAAAGGCAGACAAGGTGCTGGGAGTGTGAAGGGACACGATTCAACGGGGGTCAGAAAAGGGGCACCAGACATGGCAGCATTTGTATCTAGACTTAGAGAAGATGAGAGAGGAGGGACCTGTGTGGACTGGGGGAACCAGGTAAGAAGAGGAGAAAGTAACGTGTAGATGAATGAATGCGGGAATGAGTGGATGGATGGGTAAGAGGAGAAACGTGTCAGTGAATGAAGAAATGAATGTGTGAATGAGGGCGTGAATGACTGGGGAGAGTGAATGGACGAAGAAAGGAATTAATGAACTAACGATGTGACTGAATGAATGAATGCAGAAAATGAAGAATAAGTGAATGGATGGATGGGTAAGCTTCTTTACTGCTTTCACAGATAAGTTTTTTTCTATTTATTTATTTATTTATTTATTTATTTATTTATTTATTTATTTATTTTTTTAGACTGGGTTTCTCTGTGTAGCTTTGAAGCCAGTCCTGGAACTTGTAGACCAAGCTGGTCTCAAACTCAAAGATGGCCTGCCTCTGCCTCCCGAGTTCTGGGATTAGAGGCGTGTTCTACCACCACCGCCCGTCTCACAGATAAGTCTTAACCATCTACATGCATAGGGTTGTCAGGGGTCAGGAGCGGGGAACAGACCGGTGGGACCCAGGGACCCAGCACACAGGCAGCTGGGCCTGGTAGAAAACTGAAGGTCTCAGCCACTCTCCCTCTCTCACCTCACGCTCCCAGCACCGGCTAGAAGAGCCCAGGAGAGCTTGTGTAATCACAGACTTGAAAGGCCAGCCAGGCGGGGTGTCCAGTCGGGGCCAGTGACCAGGGCATTTGCAGTGCAGCTTCGAGAGACCTGGGCTTCACAGGGGCTTTCTCATCTTCCTCCGGCCCACAGCAGTGGGCCAGGCCTCCTGCTCTGATTCAGCAGGACAGAAAGCAAGAAGCTGAAACAATAACATGTCATGAGGGAGCTCTGGCCCAGCTCCAAAGGGGACCAGAGACCACAGGGCAGCTGCAGATGCCTGAGAAGAACACTTGCTCCCTGACCCAGAGCTGCACATACACCTCCACCCAAGAGACAAGGGAAGGGAGGACAGAGCACAGAAGGGAAGGTGAAGCGGAAAAGAACGGAAGATGCCTGGACAGTTGTCCACTCACATGACCACCGCCACTGATCAGGAAGCGGACTCTATGGGCAGCGTCTCTTTGCAGATGTGAAAGTGGTACAGAGTGTCTGTCGTCTGCTGCTGGGCAAATACGGGGCTCTCAATCAGGCTAAGAGTGGTTGGGGTGGTGGGTGTGTACCCCCAGTAGACCCAGGAAGGTGATAAACATTCGGAGGAAATATTTCCAGGTTTGAGTGGAATGCAGACGGGCTGGTTAGAGAGCTTAGAGTAGCCATCGGAATGGGCTTTGGAGCATAGATAGGAGTTTGCTCCAGCCAGGAAGAGAGGCCTGGGCATTCCTGGGAAGGGAATGGTTGGGTAAAATCCCAGTAAAGGGGATGTCACAGTGTGCCCAGGGAGGTACCAGGAGACCGGGGCAGGAGGAACAGACAATATGTGCCCAAATCTCTCTATCTCTCCCCTTTCCCGTCTCCCTTGAGGTGACCTCTTGCTCTTGACATCTCCATGATCCGGCAGACCCCTCTTGTCCTGGGTTCTGGAGGAGGCACTATGGTGTTAGCTGTACCCACACCCTGTGTAGGCTTTGCAGCTTAGGAAAGGAGCCACAAGAAAGACCATATGCACCTTCAGCAGTTGTTGTGAGTGGATATTTAGCATGGATGTGCAGCCAGCACTGTCCCCAAGCCTTGTTCTTTCAACAAGAATTGGGCAGGCAGAGGGTTCGTGTGCAAGTGTGTTTTGTCACAAAGGGCACATGCCAGCACAGCCCAGGCCCAACTGTACAGGCCCTTTCACAGGGAAGAAAACACCTCACAGATGGGAAGCCGGACACTTACTCCCGGCGGGCCATTTAGCGGCTTCATTTGGCCCTCATTTGGGGCCATCTGTCTGCTTCCACACTTCTCTGGCTCCACCTGGCCTGGCGCTGTGGCTGCGGAGCACTGTGTCTTTGGCTGCTGAGTTCAGCGTGGGTCCAGCGTGGGTCCTGACTAGGCCTCAGAAATGGCGCTGTGGGGATCGCTCTGAGGGAGGAGGCTCCAGGGGGCAGTCTCTAAGGGAAGACTTGGGGATGAATTCTCCAGGCGCTCAGGACTCCAAACCAGCAGCAGCTCTTCCCTCTTCTTTTTCTCCTCCGGGAAGCTTCCCCCTCCTCCAGCCTACAGACTCCTGTCTGCCTTCTCTAGAGTCACTTACCAACCCCAGAACAGGGCCTTCACAGCACAGGGATTCCTTTCTTTTCCCACTAAGACAGCACAGACTGCTACTCGGTTGCCCTTCTAGACGCCAGCCTTGGTGGGAAAGAATGACTGGGGTTGGTTGGCAGTTTTATGAAGGGTGATCAGAGAAGGCCAGGGACAATGGTGCTGAGATCTGACCAATGAGAAGGGATCTGCTGGAGTGGGGGGGGGAGGGGGGCTGCCTGCGCAAAAGCGCTGGGGTAGGAACGGGTTGGGCACATCCAGGGCGTGCCTAGGACCTGGAGGAAAAAGGTTGGGAGAGGGGAGGGGATCTATGACATGACAGAGGAGAGTTTATGGCATTTATTTCACCTTGAACCCCCGCCCCTGCCTCCTTCTCTGACATCCACCTCTTCAGAGATGGAGTCTTTTTACAGTTTCAAACTGAACTCCCAGGGAAGATGCTCTCAAGCCTGTGTCTCCTGCTTCAGCCGCTCTCAGCCCCTTTGGAGAGGTCTCCAAACCCCTGCTCTGTCCTGCGTGGAGAAAGAGTGAGCATTTTGCAGCTGGGCCTCCCTCCAGAGCCTAGTTCTGTGGCCAGCGGCCATCTGTGGGGTTTGGCCGGAGTCCCGGGCTGGACACCTTGTCTCCATATCAGCTCTGGCTCCAACTCTGCTTAGCAGGCCCCGGGGGAGCTCGGATTGGACTGCCTGTCTGGTATTCACAGATCCCAGTTTCCCTGGAGCTTCATGGTGAGACCTCAACAAAGGCTTGTCCAGAGCTCCAGAGCGAGAGGCAGCTGCAGGTGGATCAAGCGCTTTGGCAGGCAGTCCTGGGGCCTTTCAGGACAGGGTCTGGGGGGCAGAAGAGATGGCCCTAGATGTGTCAGATGTTTCCAGAGAGATCAGCTAGGGTGGGACAATCACATCATCCATGGATTGGGGACCAGAATGAGAGATAAAAGAGGAAGAAAGAGAAAATCCAAGTCCTTCCTTCTTATTTTTTTTCCTTCTTTTCTTCCTTCCTCTGTCCTTCTCTCTCTCTCTCTCTCTCTCTCTCTCTCTCTCTCTCTCTCTCTCTCTCTCTTTCTCTCCTTCCTGGTCACAAGGATGAAAGGTGCTCTGCCACAGTGACAGACTGAAGCTTCTGGAAGTGTGAACCAAAACAAGTGATTCCTGTATTGGTGACTTTTCTTAGTGCTGAGACAACAAATGAGGGCCCCTACAATGCAATTTAAAAACTAAGGGGTTCGTTCAGGCTTGTGGTGTGAGGGTACAACAAGCATGGTGGGGGTGTGGCTGCATGAGTGTGCAGCAGCTGGTTGCATTGCATTCACAGGAAGGAGAGAGATGGAGGCTGGTGTTTAGCCAACTGTGTTCCTCTCATTCAACAGGAGACCCCCGCTGATGGTCCAGTGCAACCTGTATCCAGGTAGATGTTCCTTCCTTAGTTAAGCCTTTCTGGAAATTCCCAAAGGAACTGCCCTGTCTCCTAGGTGACTCTCAGTCCAGTCAAGTTGATCAAGAAGATAAACTAAACTAAACTAAACTAAAAAAAAAAAAAAAAAAAAAAAAAAGATAAACTATTCCATCCTCCCTTAGGTTGGAACCTTCGTGTTTCTAGGAATATAAAGATATATACAAATGGAAAGAACATTTCAGAAGGGCGTGCAGTGAAGTTTCCTGGTGGCTATCTGTGGGAAGGGAGTAGAGGGACAAATGATTAAGGGTGCTGATCAAAAGGAAGGTCACGGGGAGAAAACATGGGGAGACTGGTCAGCAAGGAAAGTGTTGCTGAGCAAGTATAGGGGCGTGAGTCCAGCTCCCCAGAGCCAGCAGGGTGTGGTGGTACGAGTCTAACCCTGCTGCTGTCGGAGGCAGAGACAGGGAGATTCCTTCAGAGAGGAAGTCACAGCACAGCACCCTCTGTCCTCCACATGTGCACACTTATACCACACAAACAAACGCAAAAAAAAAGAGCAAGGTCTGTCTTCAACATCGTACTCCTATCCACGTAATAAATGACTGGGACCCCTAAAGAGGGAAGATGAAGGAGAAGGGAAGAGGGGAAGGAAAGGGGAGTTAAAGAGCTCTGGAGAGGGAACAGGGGTGGGGGTGGGAGAAGCCGCTGCAGTGTCAGGGATGCGCAGGTGCAAGGTTCCTCCTCGATACTGCTCCATCATCTCTCCAAAACCTGGGGCGCTGTGGTCTTCTCCCCTACAAACATAGCTGTTCTTCTCCGGCTGCCGCCCCAGCCCAGACCCTTCATCCCCCTACCAGGAGGCCCATGTGACTGGCCCCAGCCCTGTTGATTGCACATTGTTCCTCAAGGCTCCATTAACCGTGGGCTTTTCCTCTCAGGAGCTATTCTAGGACCGTCAATAGCTTCCTCTTTGAAGAAATGTGCTGAACGCATGGTTTATCTCATAAATAAGGAGGCTGTGATTAGCTGTCACTCTAACAGCTAATGAGAGCGGGAAGTGCTGGCTGCCTCCAGACTTCCTGAGACACGGGAGCTAGGGGCCACATCCCTGGTTGCCACCATGCCAGGTTTCCTCCAGTCACCATCTCACCTGGGCAGTCAGAACCGTGTCTGTGTTGACAGAGCGAGGCGTGCAGGTCCCCTAGGAAGGCCCTGGAACAAACCAGACTCCCAAGTCAGAATTCTCACCCCAGTGCCCCACAGCCTGCTACTCCAGGAAGGCAGAGATTGTAGAAACTGAACAGGGCTGAGGTGTGGCGGGCATGGCCCAGTTCACTCCTCAGCTGTCTTTTGCTAACATAGTGCAGTTTGGATTGGCTGTGTGCCAAAGCTGGGTGACCAGCTGGGAGCTTTGTGGAGGTGCGGCAGGCTTTAAGAGGCGGACCTGGAGTAGAAGGTCTTTCATCCCCTGGGGCGGGGTGTGCCCAGGGAGAGGATCATTGGGTGGTGCATTGGTTCTGCCCTTCCCTCCCTTCCCCTTCCTTTCCCTTTCCTCCCCTCAGTTCCCGTCTCTTCTCTACCTTCCTCCTTCACTCCCTCTCTCTCTTTCCCTCTTCCTCTCCCTCTCCCTCTCCTTCCCACCCTCCTTCCCCCTATCTTTCCTCTCCTCTCTCCTTCCCCCTGCCATGAAGTGAGCAATTTTACTCCGCAGCACACACCTCGCCATGATGAGCTGTCTCACCTAAAAGCCATGGAAGACAAGCGATGGCAGGTGGCCATGGACCTTCCCTCCCTAGAAGTCACCATCTCAGGTGCTGTGACACAGGCTGCTGAGGCACACACAGCCTAGTCTCCATTGGCAAGGACACAGCATGTCCTTCATAACCTGAGCCTGACCTGTCCTAGGTGGTTTGGCCTGCCCTGCTCCTACCATTATTGTCACCTGGGCATCTGGAAGTGTTTCCATGCTCCCCAAACCCTGTAATCCTTGGTCAGCATCTGTGAGAGTAGCCACACAAATGCCCAAGCGCCTCTTGGGCCTTGCCTATCTCCACCTCCCAATGCTGGGGCTATAGGCATGTGAATCCATATTCCTTTTTGTTGTTTGTTTTCACACGGATGTTGGAGATTCCGACTTGGGTCCTCATCTTACAGAGAAAACATTGTTACCCACTGAGCCATCTCTCCAGCGCAGAATGTCTGATTTTTTTAAAAACTGCCATTTGAGTTGCTGACTTGAGTCTCACAAAATCTGGTTTCAGTGACTTTGGGCTTGTGATTGGGACAGAATTTCCAATGATTTCAGAAATGGCCTTAAACACACTTCTGCCTTTTAAACCGTTGTTTTTCTGCTATGGCATTCTCAGCAGTTTCAATTATTCAGACAAGATTTAATCTTTATGAAAAAAAATAAACAAATTCACCTCGTTAGCATGCAGATTTGCCTTTTGCCTTATGTGTAACAAAGAACTGCTTTAACATACATCTCTTTAGGATTTGTTAGTCAACGTCTGATTTGCATACCTATTTTATATGTCTTGGGCTGCAGAGAGAGTCTAAGAAGCTCAGCCCACTGTACACAATGGCAGCAAGGGGGCACCTCTCACTCAGTCCTGTGTGGGTTGAACGCATGTGTACCCGCAGGTGACTGGGTACAATCCTGGGCTCTCCATTCGAGTGTGTGGGTATGACAGTTAATATTGACTGTCAACTTCACAGGATCTTGGATAAAAAGGAGACAAGCCTCTAGCACATCTGGGAGATGCTCTAGATTGGGTTAATGGAACAATCCACTCTAAACATGTCTGTGTCATTCCATAGACCGAGGTCTACAGTGCGACCAGCTGCTACATTCCCGCCGCCATGACATCCTCGCATCCCCTGACTGCAAGGTAAAACCCACCCCTCCTACTCTTAAGTTGCTTTTGTCGTGTATTCAGTCATGGAAACAGAAGTAATACAGTGGCCTACACTCAGATTCTGTGGAGATGGTGCCTGCGTGGCTTCTCACTTCTCCTGGTCCACACTACACACACGAGCATGCGCATGATCTTCTTACACGCCGTCTGTCTAGCCATGGCCCTAGACACAAGGAACCAACCCAGGATGCATTATCAGAACGGGTAGGCACCCACACTCAACTCCCACACGTCCAGCCGTGCCCCCGGGTAAAGTACCTTCCCTTAATAAACCTCGGCTAAAATAAGGACAGGAATCATTTCTACTTCCTTGGCTTGTTAGGACTCAAACACAACCTGCAGAGGCCTGTCAGGGTGGCTACTGGAACAGTCTCCCCACAGGAACTTCTCCATAATGCCTGTTCTCTGTGATTCAACAGGAGCCAGTGTGTGCCAGTCTTGCCCAGGGTGCCCTCCCTGCAATGTACCTCAGTCCTGTGGTCAGAGGTACCTGTTTCACAGACCATGAAACAGAGACACCAAGAAATGAGTGACATCCAAACGGTGGCCCTCTATAGAATAACCAGCTCTCAGAAGGTCAAATGAGGACACATGAGTCAAGTCACTTTGGGCAGGTCACCTTTTCTCTTCGCTTGATCTATAAAGTACTTACTTTCCCCTTGTGCTGAAGTATTTACAGGATAAAAATGACCCCCATAGGCTCATAGGGAGTGGCACTATTAGGAGGCTTGGCTTTGTTGGAGTGGGTGTGGCTTTTTTGGAGGAAGTGTGTCACTGTGGGAGGGGGGGGGACTTTGAAGTCACAGATGCTCAAGCCATGCCCAATTAAATCTTGTCTGAAGAAGACTTCTTCCTGCTGCCTGCAGATCAAGATGTAGAACTCCCAGCTCCTTCTCCAGCACCACGTCTGCCTGCATGCCACCATGCTTCCTGCCATGATGATAATGGACTAAACCTCCGAACCGAAATCCAGCCCTAATTAAATGTTTTCCTTTACAGGAGTTGCCACGGTCATGATCTCTTCACAACAATAGAAACCCTAACTAAGACAGCTCAATTGACTTTCAATGTTCCGGCGCTGATTGCTCAGTAAATAGCTGATTGCCTGTTCCACATAGGTAGGGCTTACCTAAGGCTGGGTGGCTCCCGGATGGTCTCCTGGGGGTGAGAATCCAGTCCTTCCACCTTGCCAGTTCTGTTCTGTCCCAGAGCTCAGAGTCGAGTGAGGGCGAGATGGGACTGAACCGGGTGCATCCAGCTCAACCGTACAGGAGAGCTCCTGGGGAGAACACAATGCAGGAACAGTGTCTTCGGTGGAGGAACCACACGTACAGGAGCCTGGAACTGTCTTTATAAAGACCTTGAAGTTAATACATAGACCAGATTCAGGCAGTCCGTACGGAGGGAACCCAAGGGTCCCAGCTGCCTTGCCCCAGGAGGTGGCATGAGGGTCAGCAGTACTGGTCTCACTGTGTTTGGGCTCCAGGGAACCACAGTCCCTTTCCTCACCCAGAGGAGAGTAATGAGTACCAAAGAGAGCAGGAATGAGCTGTGTCTGGGAACTCTAGCAGGGGAAACCAGTACAGTTCCGGGAAAATCAGGCAGGCTTCTTGGAGGTGGTAACACTTCAGGCTGACCTTGGTTCCCCCCTGGGAAGCCAGAATTGGTCAACACCAGCAGAGTGGTAAGTAAATAGGGACCAACCATGTGCCACAAACCAGGACATTCTCTGGATCCCTCCTGGTGGACTTGTGAGAAAAATCCTAGTCTCATTCCTATTCTATACATGAGAAAACTGAAGCTCAGGAAGGTCAGGCCCCTTGCCTAAGGTCAGCGAGCTCCAGCCAGCAAAGTACCACAATGCTTTGTGCTGAGGTGCTGCCCAACCCATCCTTGTGGACTTGCTCCTTCGATCACCTTGGCATGCTGGAATGTCTACCTACTGATCCCTGCAGGTGAGAGAGGCACAAATATTTGAATGTACAGCCAGTAGTGATGTGCCCCAGTGTAACTTGAGGACAAGATGACAAAGTGGCCTCGTGTCTGATTACTTCCCTCAGTTTCTTACCCTACCTTGCTTTTCAGCTCCTGAGCATTCGGTGGCTCCGCTGTGTGGTCAGGATGAAGTCTCACTTCTCTAAAGTGGTGGGTGAGCCCATCTCTGATGTCCCGTGCCTTTAGGTGCCAACATGTAACTGTGGGGACTGTCCACTGATGGAAAAATCCTGGGCCCACAGCAGGCTTGTGGGTAAGGTTACCCCAGCCCTCTGAAATCAAACACAACCGACAAAGGCCTGTGTGCCCACAGCGGTGATTTCATTGGCTTGGAAGGGGAGTCTCCGTCTTGCCACACTTTCAGCCAGCCTGAAAGATGGAATTGGATGTTGTCATGGAGACAAAGTCAGCTTGAGCAGCAGATCGGGTCGTGAGCAGCAGACCTGGACAAAAGCAAGGCCAGCAGACCCCTGAGCACACATCCACACGCAGCAGCCTAGTGACGAGGAGGAAGTGGGCTCAGAGAGGGGAAGGACTTGCCCAAGGTCACACCGCAGATTAGTGACAGCTCATTCTGACTCCCACGTCAGGACTCATTTAGTGGCTGTCAGGTTTACAAGAAAATCCAGGGACAAGAGGAAGAGTTCCTAGCCCTAGAGACAGGCAGACCTAAGGTGGGATCCCAGCCCTGCAACTCTCCCACTGTGTGACCCTGAGCCAAGCACTTGACCTCTCTGTGTGCCTCTGTGTACCCCTGTGTCAGCAGTTAGCATGGCGTAAGTGCTTGGAAACGGAGCTAGTACTCAAGTCTTTCTGGCTTTGCCACTAGATAACTGGAGTCTTACCACAAGCTGCTGCTCCCTCTTGGGACCTCAGCTAATCCGTCAAAGGGTCTAACTAGAATCCACAAACTGCTTCTGGTTTGATAATCCATGGGTCAAAGACTCAGTGAATTCTCTAAGTTAAGAAAGAGAGGGGATGTTAATAATAGTAACAGCAGTAGTTCCAGCTATTTCTTGAGTACCTACTATGTGCTAGGAACTCAGCTAGGTGCCAGCCCCTCCAACCCTAGCAGTTTCAGCTTTCTTAAATTCTCCCTTACGTTTCAGCTCCAGGTCACTCAGTGGCTCCCCAGTGCTCTCAGGATCAAGTCTCATGTTTTATTTTAGTGTGGTGTGTGGGTGAACCGTCCACGCAGACCCTGGATTCCTGAAAGGCATCTCCCCAACTCTAAGGTCTCTTCGTTGAGTCCTCCCCCAGAGCCTCACACCCAGTAAGTGTTCAATAAATATTTGTTGAGCCGATGAATACACAGACGAAGCAGTTCTCTAAATTAGGCCACACAAACTGAAGTCATTGGCAAGCCAGCCACAAGAGCCGGGCAAAAATCTGTGTGCCGTGTCTATTTTTATTTACTTAAATATTTCCTTTTTTTAGATTAAATAAGTGTACTCAAAAGGAAACTTTGCATCACATTGTAACTAAAAGACCAATATTACTTGCCAGAAATAGGCCTCCGAGAAAATGGACACAAGGTCGAAGTAGAAAGACATCCAACGTGTTCTATACTGTTGCCCACCACAGCTGGAGATGCAGGATTTTCATACATGCTTGCCCATGCTCCTGAGAGGCTTCAACCTCTGCCCAGGGCCAACCCGAAGCTCACCCTGTTCTGTGAACGTTCTTACCACCACCGCCAGGGGCTGGCCGCTGACATTTTGGAAATGAGTGTTACAGAGGCTGCCACCAACTCATGAAATGCCTGTGAGTTACCTGACAGACTCTCTCGGGTGTTTCATAAGGGGCTGGGGGTCCTGCCTCTCCTGTAGCTACAGTGCAATGGCGTGTGTGCGCACACCACACACACACACACTCCTCATGCTTCAGGGATAGCACTCAGAGCTCTATCACGCCAAGTATGTGGTTCGCTACCATCCGCTTAGAGGCCATGCCTTGAATGATGCAGCTGGGCTGGGAGGCATGGGGCTGAGGTGGAGGGGAGGGTGCTGTGAGAACATTTTAATATTTAGTATCCATCCGAGAGGCAAGCCTAAGAAACCGTCTTGACTGCCAGGGGAAGCTTTCAGTGGGAGGTCAAACAGATGCAGAGATGTGGAAAGATGGAAATAAAGGCCAATCAGAGGCTGGAGAGATGGTTTGGTGGTTAGGAGCACTAGTTGTGCTTTCTGGAGGACCTGGATTTGGTTCTCAGTGCCCACGTGGTGGTTCACAACCATCTGTAACTCCAACTCCAGGGGATGCAAGGTCCTCTTCTGAAGTCTGCAGGCAGCAGGAATACACACGCATGAGCATACCCACACAGATACACAAAATAAGAATGAATCAACCTTTTAAAAAGTGTCTTGATTATTCAGAGAATCATTCTGCCTTCAGGCACGGCTGCATCAGAGGGCTTGAACTACATTCACTGGGCCTCTGTTGGCCTCATTTCCGTTTTCCTCTCTGTTCCCGTACATTCAGGTAGGATTTTTCCAGGTGTGTCAGTCAGTCCAGATTTAGAAACCTGTCGATGACCAAGACTTTTGGTAAAAGTCCCAGAGGGAGGTGTCATTAGCCTAACATCTGTCGCATGCCCTTGCTTTGAGGCAATATGTCCTGACTGGCAGGACTCTGGGCCACATTCCCGCTTGCGGAAGTGGGCTCTCTACCCAGTCGTATGAGTGGGAGGAGTTGGGAGAAGGTCTCACAGTAAAAACTGAGGTTCTGAGACAGGAAGACATAGGAAGGGTTAGCAGGCTTGCAAAAGCAACCCTTCCCCTTGCTTCCACACCCGGATTTCCCCTGACAGTTTTGTACATTTAACCACGCCCCCTCCCCAGTGGCACTTTCCTGAATGGATGCAACTGTCATCCCAACCTGGGCTAGGACCCTTGCAGCAAAATAATAAAAACACAGAGACAGAAATTGGGGTTCAACCCGAAAATCAGAAAAGCAAAGCAGCCAAGCCAGCAGAGAAGTCTTACCTCTACCGAAGCTGGGTGACTACAAACTAAACCTTTCTTTCCTCCCATTTTATATTCCCACTAGTACTGGGGTTAAAGGTGTCGGCCACCACAGAATTTGTTTCTGCATTGATCTTGTGTAGGCCAGAGTAGCCTTGAACTCACAGAGATCCATCTGCCTCTATCTCCCAAATCCTAGGATTAAAGATGTGTGTCACCATTACCTGACCTCTAGTGGCTTTAGCTTTGCCTCTGGTCTTCAGGCAAGATTTATTTATTAAAATACAAGTAATATACTACTACAGACCCTCACGGTTGCCCTGGCTGATTTTGTCATTCTAGGCTCCCGAATGTTTTTTTCCAAGAAAGCCTGTTTCTCTCACTGGCCCCATAAGAGCTAGGGCCTGTGTCTACCACTGTGTCCCTAAGCCCGGACCAGCGGATGTTGCACTAAAGGAGCTCATGAAAGATTTGTTTGAAGTACAGACAGCACCCGGTAACCAGTCAGGGTGTTCCAGAGAGCGCTAAGCCTCCACTCTTGTGGAAGTGAGTGTGGAGAAAGTGAGTTCGGGTGGCCTTTGGGAGTTGAGGCCGGAGACCCCAGGATGGATGGAAATAGTGAATGGAAAATCAAATAGTAAAGGCCAGACTTGGGGACAGAAGCGGGGAGGGCACCAGAGCAGCAGAGAAGGAGTTCTTCCTGAGTTTGGGGGGACTGTGGAAAACGCAGGCTTGGCCATTCCCCCAAAGGCTCTATGGAAGGAGCCAGGAGGTCTGGACTTGGGGAGAGAGGCAGCTGGCACTGTGCTGGGGCTGGTCGGAAGCAGGGATGTTCTAGACAACCAACCCCTCACACCTTTGGAAGCAGAGCACCTAGGCGTCTTAGCCAACCCTGGGTTTCCAGATTGGAGTCTGCTGTATACGCACACATGCACACGCATGAGCAGATTGTAGTCTGCTGTACACACACATGCACACACACGTGCAGACTGGAGTCTGCTGTACATGCACACATGTGTGCGCGTGCACACACACAGATTGTAGTCTGCTGTACACACACACATGCGTGAGTGTGCACACACACAGATTGTAGTCTGCTGTACGCACCCACGCACACACACAGATTATAGACTGCTGTACACACACACAGATTGTAGTCTGCTGTACACACACATGCACACACATGCGCAGATTGTTGTCTGCTGTACACACACACATGCACACACACACACACACACACACACCTTCATGACACACCCCTGCAGAGGCCATCTTTCCCAGCCTAGTATCTCCAGGTAGAAACAGCAAGGCAGCAACAGACAGGACAAGAAGGGAGAGCTCAAGAGTCCTAAACCAGCTGCCACAGTACCCCCAAGAGAGAAGGTCTGACAGAGCCAGAGAAACCAAAAGACAAATTGAAGTAAACCTTTTAGGCCAGGAGACTGAAGGAGGATGGAGGCCAACAAGAAGATGGAGAGGGAGCAGGGCTCGGAGAGAGAAGGAGGTCAGAGAGAGAGGAAGAGAGGAGGGGACAGAGAGAAGGGGGGGGCGAGGAAGGAGGGGAGTAGGGCCGAGGGAAAGAGGGTGCCAGCAGAGGAAGGAAGGGAGCCAGGCAGAGGGAGGAGGGGGCTGGTAGAGCGATGCGAAGGCAGAGGGGGAGGGGTGCAGGGTAGAAGGAGGAGGAGAGTAGAACAGAGGTAAGTGGGAGAGAGGTGCAGGAGCAGAAAAGGTGGGAAAGGCGAGGTGGAGCCAGCAGAGTAGGGGCGGGCAAGACGGCGCGGACAAGCCCGCCCAATGGGCGTGCCCTATAACCCCGCCCATCCGCCCGCCCTCGAAGCCCTAGCGAGCTGAGAGGTTGAAGGCGAGCTGTGCGAGCCCAGGAGCCCAGGCGCCCGCGTCCTAGCGCGGCCGAGCCCGGAGCGGCCCGCGCAGCCCCGGCTGCAGGTAGGAGGGGAGCTGGCGTCGGGGCGCTGGGTGGGGGGTGGGTTCCTAGGCTGCAGCGACCCCCGTCCTCGCCCTCGACGTGCGCCGGCTGCAGCCCAGGGATGCTCCGGAGGCGGGAGGGTCACAAGAGGCTGGGTGCCTTCGACGTCCTGGTTCATTTTCCAGTCGACGACAGGGTACCCGGGAGGGAGCTAGACTAACGTGCGCCACGTCCCCAGTTTCCGCATGCTTCATTCTCCCCGGGGCAGGAAGGATGTAGAGGCTAGTGACCACCTGAGGATGGGGACATCTTCTTTCCATTCTGGGGCATCTCAAGCTCTCTGGAAACCCTAGCTTCAAGAAAGTGCACAACAACCTGGGCTGAGCGCGCGCAAGCTGGCGCTGCTGCCCTGCTCACCCAAGAGTTGCCCGGTGCAAGAGGTGGGTCGGGCCAGGACTTACAGCGGTTTGGGTGGCAAACCTTCCTTCCGTTTTGTGAATGACCATAGGTTCTCCATGCCCAATCCCCCTGTATGCACTCATCCCCGTCCCCATGGGTGACACCCACAGAGGTCCTGTTCTGTGGTTGCTCTGGGCTTCCAACAAGAGACTCAGAATGGCCAGCTCTGTACAGAGGCAACGTCCTTTCAAATCAGACCCGAGTCTCAAGGAGAAAATTGGATTTTTGAAAGCCAGTTGTTAAGACCAAGATACATAAGGTCCATGGACTGAACCTCCTGGCCACGAAGATCAGGGTGAATGGGACTGTGACCACATCAGGGAAGGGACTATGTCCAGCTGAGCGGAACTTGATGCTAGCCCCAGTTTTTCTATGGCATGCGGGGTGTGTGTTGGGCAAGAGAAAAAAATGATGTTCTGGGTCCTGCCTGTATTTCTATATATCTGTTGTTGCGAACTTTGGTGGAAATAGTGGAGCCCGCATACCCCAACTTCCAATTTGCAAAACAAAAGAGGTCTGTGGGAATTCAAAGTGTCCTGCAGTCTTCCCTCACCCCAGTTCTGGGGAGACTGAACCAGACCTAGCAGGTCCAAGTCAAAGCATCCTCAGACCCTCTTCAAAGCAAAGGAGAAGGTGAGAAAGTGGCCCTGGGAGGTTGAGATCCTGCTGAGAGAGGAGAAATGGGGGAATTTTCCCCAGAACAGGAGGGCAAAATGGCTGAGCCTCCCTCGAGCTTCAGAAAGGAATCGCCAGGCAGGCAGCAAACAAAGAAAGCGCTCTGTCTCTAGCCAAGTGCTGGCTTGGTGGCCAGTGACGAGAGGACAAACAGTGAGTCCCAGGCAGCGAGACACAGGCCGGCCTGTCCCCAGAGCCTCTGTGAAGTGGGGTCCCCTGAGAAAAGCACAGAAGACAGGCAGCTACCACCGAAGGGGAAAGCAGTAGTGGTCATTCCCCAGGGGAACCCTCCTTCCTTGGACCCACATTTATAGAGAAGTAGGGTCTCTGGAATGAGGCTCTAATGAGGGGTTCAGAGGCCAAGGCGAGGCTAAGGAAAGATACAGAACATCCACACTTCTGTCCGCACAGTATTTGACATTCCTGGTAACTCAGGAGCTAAGGCTGTGAATTCATCCACCGAGAAGGAACTCAATGTGTTCCAGAGTAAAGCCCACCTGGGAGGAAGGTGATTGCCTAATGGTAGAGCTAGCAGGGACCTGCCCTTATCTGCCTGTATTGGTGAGACAGGAAAACTGTCGGCGAGGCAGGAAGGCTGTAAAATGCTTCCTTCGAATCTACAGCCAGGAACGAATGAACGCACCCTGGGTGAGGGTTCATTTTGGGCCGAACACTGCCATTGCTTGGCTGGGTGACCTTGGCCAAGTTCTAGTCCCCCTTGGAAAGAAGAAATGGAATGTTGAAGCCTTTTGGTGTGCCAAGCTTGTAATTTCTATCCTAACCGCACTAAAAAAAAGGGGAGCTGCCCTAAGCCCCACTTTAGAATCAAGGAAGAATGAAACAAAGGGGGGATGTGACTTGCCCAAGGTCACACAGAGAGGAGGAGGTGCAGCAAAGATTTGGCCCTGCTCTCCTGATTCCAGGGGCCTAGGCTGCCTTATTGTGCTTCTCTGGCCGCACATCTTCACAGCTGTAAAATGGGATAGTCAAGTGTAAGTCGCTGACAGTGGGATTTCATGGTGGACTGAGACAGTTCCTCCAGGCCTGCTGTCAGAAAAAAAATGGTTGCTTCTCTTCCTTTCCTGCAAGGGACAGGTCTAGAGCAACATTAAATAAACGGCCCTCCTGTAGAAATCCTGTCCCTAGGACGGGCTGTGAGAGATCTCTCAGGTCACTTGGAACTCAGAGTTGTCTTTTCCTCCCTGCCTCTTGCTTATGTTGATGTCGGATGCCCAGCCAAGGGTCAACCCTAGCAAATCCAGTCTTGGCCACAATTTGCAGCCCTCCGCATCCCAAAGGCTCCCCATAACCATGCGAGTAGTCTGGAAGCCGTGCCTTTCCCTGCGTCCTGTTCCATGGCTTGCCAGATAGCCTCTCGGTCCCAAGCTGTGTTCACCCAGCTTCCTTCTCCCTCAGAGGAATTCCTGAAGCCAAACCCAATGAGAGCCCCTTTGTCACCTTGCTTGGTCCCGAAATGGAAATGTGGCAACAGGCCTGTCTTTGCCTAAATAAGAACTGTCCCTTCCACTCAACTATGCAATGTCGATAATTCTTCACCTGGTCAGCCCTTGCTGGGATGGAAATGACCTTAAAATGACTTCAAATGACCTTGAAATGACTTCAACTGCAAAAAGTCGCCCCCCCCACACACACACACAGCTAAAGAGAGCAATTCCTCCCTCAGTGGTGAGGTCACCAAGCAGCCACTGCTCCAGGATTTGGTGACTTTTTAAGTTTCCTTTTTCTTTTTTTTTTCCATCCTTCTTTTCTTCCTTCCTTCTTATTTCTCTCTCTCTCTCTCTCTCTCTCTCTCTCTCTCTCTCTCTCTCTCTCTCTCATCAGCTTTGTCCTATTCTCTGAAAGCCATTGTGAAGTAGTGGAAGAGAACTTGGCCCCTGAGAGTAAAGAGGCTGGGTGGCCAGATTTGAATCTCAAAATAGGGCTTCCTGGGAGAGGTGTCTGTAAACTTCTTAGACACCCACCGCTGTTGTTAACTCCTGACCAACCCTGATCCCTCGACTGTGGAAGGAAGGCCAGTGAAACCCACTCAGAGCAGAGACCCTTCCTGGTACAGGCGGTAGGTGTGAACACAAGCTGTGACCTGGAATTCGGCTATAAACAAAGGCAGAGTTTTCAAGAATCCTTGTCCCCAGGACAGCACTGCAGATACAGTGACAGCTGTCCTTGCCGGCCACACTGACAAAATGCCAGGGAATGTGGCCGTGCTGCACTTTTGTGGTGGCATTTAATTTTCGCAAGCCCCTGTGAGGTGTGCATAACTGTCCCTGTGCAGAGGGAGTAACAGAGGAGGACAGTAAATGACCCTGAGTCCAAACTCCGCCGTAAGCTCCCCTGCAGAAGATACCTCCTGCTATGGCGCCCAGGCACAGCCTGCTAGAGAAACCTCAGGGTCTGCCTCCAGCACCTGAGCCCCCTCATCTCCAGGCTGGGCATCTGCCTAGAGGCTCTTGCCTGCGGGAGGAAGCTGAAGTTTGGAGACCTCTGCTGTTATAATGCAGAACTGAGATTCTAGCTGAGATCACCATCCTTCCTATTCAAAGGGATCTGAGGTATTGGTGACATGCACCTGGCCACCACCTTTCCCAAACTCCTGGGTTTCTCATCTTTTGTTCCCACCACCTCCCTGCTCAGAGAGCCATTGAGAGCAGCCCAAGGAAGCCATCAGTTCCGTTTCCAGTGATCTGACATGACACAGAAAGGGGCATCCGATTCGATGTGAGCTGCCTGCAGCGAATAGCCTTCTATTTTTATATTTCTCACAAATTGGAAATTACAAGGAGACCAGGTCTTGGAGAATGATTGGTGGTGGCACTCGGGAGGTGGGGAAGATATGCACTTGGGTGGAACGGAGCGCATTAAGGTGCTGGGCCCCTCAGCTGACAAAGGGGCCCTGGGCTTCTGGGGCCAGGTGTAATCCTGACACACAAACAAGTGGGAAAGGCAGAAATTGGTGGCTGCTTCAGACAGTGACCTGTCACACTGCTCACCTGTCAGCTGCCTGACATCTGCAAGGCCAGTGTCTTGCGCCAGGTCTTGAGCTAGCTGAGCCCTAGACAGAGGGACGTTCAAGGTCAGAGATGCCCTGGGAGGCACTGGCAGCAGGTTGCCTCCCTGGCCTTCGTGCTTGAGAAGAGCAGAGAGAGCACGCAGTTGCCATGAGAGGAGTGTAGACATTTGGAGCCAATGTTTTGGCTGCAAACTGGTGCTGACCACATAACTCCTGGTTATCAGAGCAGCACTTTATAGTTTGTAAACCACGCCCTTGCTGGCGGGATGGGGAAATAACCCAGGAAAAGATTAGAGAAGAATCCTAGAGGAGAGAATCTTATTTTCAGATAGTTTTTCTCATAAGCCTAAATCTCATTGACCTTGACCTAAATGAGTTCTCTTGGCTCAGGGAGAGAATATTTACTCATCTAATATGTAGAATTTCAGTTTTCAAAGCATTTTCTTAGTTGAGCCAGGCACTCCAAAGACACTATTACCATTACTATCCTCATCTTTTGGGGAAACTGAGGCTCAGAGGACTCCAAGCCCTTGCCTGTACCTTGGCTTCGCAGCTGACACGGGTCCTCTTTACTGAGCCCTTCTTCATGAGAGAGAACCTGGGTAGCACCATACTGGCAAGAAGAGGAACCCACAGCACCGGGGGTTGAGGTAGTAGATGTCAAGGATGGGCTCAGCCCAGAGACTGCCAAGTAAAGGACTGTCTATTTATTTGAGCCTTATCTGGGCTCTGACCAAAAACTGTCATTGTCTTGGTCATGGTAAGAGTTTAGGGTTCAAAAGCGTGATCCTTTGGTCTCAGCAGTAGCCAGATATGGGAGAGGGAGAGACGTGTGTTCTCAAACAGGCCTGCACGACACAGGCATGCCCATTTGAAGGAATTGGGGTGACACGAACCCTCCAGCCTTTGTTAGGTTACACAGAGGGGTCTGTGGTCTCAGAAGCCAGGAAGGATGTGGAGCAACATTCCTATGTAAGCCAGTTTATCTGAAGACCACTGTCGGAGCATCACGTGGCTACAAGTGAGCTCAACACGGATGGCGGGATGGGCACAGAATAGATCACCTGCTTAGAATTGATGTTGAACACTTGCTGTGCTGATGGCTGTGACATCTTACCTTTTTGGGACACTTGCCTCTGGGGTGCAGTAGGGGAGGTAGGAGGCCTGGGGGCTTCTCCAGTCCCCTAGCTGTTGTAAGGTGGACTAAAGAACCTGACCGGTCATCTGACTGCTGCCCGAGTATTCTACCTCCAGGCCCTGGACAAGGTTGGCCGGTTATGTGACTGCTGCCCGCGTGCCCCACCTCCAGGCCCTTGGCAAGGCTGAGCCCCTCACTTCACCCACTGCAAGATTGGTGCTGGGGTGGATGCTCTTCCCCAGCTCTGAGGCAGGGACCGGGAGAGTGGGTGCCCTGCTTGTCAGCTGTGTTTGGATGGGGTTTTGCTGACGCCGAAGCCCATGTTTTTCCATGTTGTTCACTTCTTTGAAAAGCACCTGAGCAGAGAGAAGGCTGTGCAGAGGCGACGTGAGGAGCTGTGAGGAGATGGGGCTCATTCTTTGCAAATACTGTGACTGCTTCCAGAGCTTGAGATCAAGGACTCGCATGTAATTAAAAGCAAAAAACAAACAGAAAAAATAGGAAACCGTAACACCTCCCACCTTTGCAAAAAAATAAAAAAAAAAAACAAAAAAACAGTATTCATGGCGAAAGGCGAGAAGCAGTCTTACATATGTATGTTTGTAAAAATGGGGTTTAAAGGCAGGTGTGTGCCATTTAACAGGTTTTCTCAGAAAGAAAGTGCAGATGACACATGGGGTCACCCCCCTAATATTGACTCTGTGACATGATACAGAGCCAGCCACGGTACCAAGATCCTCCATAAGAAACAGAGACACCAGAATTGAAGGGGTGTCCCAGGTTAGTTCACAGACAATGACAGAGCTGGGACTCCATGAGACCCTAGCTAGCACACCCGAGAAGGAAGCGAAGAGCCACCTCCTGCCTGGGTTTAGGCTGCAGAAATGGATGTGTCTCTTCTCAGGACTGCTGACCAGGATAGTCGTCCTTTTGCTGCTGCCTGTTCCTCAGGCTCCAGGCTCGGTTGGGGGAGGGAAGCTGCCCATCCCACTTCCTCCTCACCCCCTGAATTTCTCCATGACACCCTCCTGAGACTAATGGCTGGGTAAGACGAGCGCTCTTTCTCCCAATGGCACTGAATGGCAGTAATGACAGAGCAGATGTGGTACCTCTCCTCTGCTAGGGCTTCAATGGAAACGCCAAGCCGGGAGGGTTCAATGGCGGTGCAGGGCTGCCGGCACCCTGCTCAAAAGGGATGCCATCGACCCAGGCCAGGTCAGAGCACCCCTCTGCAGCCTTGGAGGCTCACTAGGTCCCAGAGGCGCCAGTGTCCTTCCTAGGCTTGGAGTCCTCAACTGTTTCTGGGACATCCATCCGTGGCAGCTTTGGGAGACTTTCCTGGAGGCCTCCAGGGACCTGTCTGGGTTAGGACAGGTGTGGGCATTCGGTCACACCAGATAGAATATTGTGCGCCTACTGTGTGCCAGGTTCTGGAAAAGAAGAGCTTCTCATTGTGGAAACTGTATCTCTTCAGGGACCCAGATCATCATTCCCTTTCCTTCTCCATCATCTGTGTGGTTCCTTGAGTGACAGCCAGAAGTCACACAGCTGGGGACCATAGCAATAGGAGCTAAGGGCTAAGTGGGTAGAGAGGCAGCCAGTAGACAGGCCATTCTTCATGTCCTATTGCTTCAGCTTCCTAGATAGTATGTCACTGGTTTCTGAGGAGAACATGGACCTTACCCAGGCTGTTCTGCCTCAGTTTGCCCATCCACAGAATGGGAAGAAAGGGGTCTATGATGACTGCTGTTGGAACTGTGTATCCCAACCAACCAACTCTAATGCTGGGGATCGGGGAGATGGTTCAGTGTCTGGAGGTGACATGTTAGAATTGGTTTATCAGGAAAGACTGCCACCACTCAAGACAGCTTCCAGTTCATTCTCTGGCCTAAAATATTATCGTAACCTCCCTCATTGGTCCCTATAGTGGCGTTTTTAGACCTAGAAGGCTGCTTCTCGGGATTTTGTAGCTAAAACCACAAGCACACCCACTGTAGGCAGCCCTGTGTTACAGATGGGTAAACTGAGGCCTAGACAGTTGTCCTAGGCCTAGACAGATGCTAGGACCCAGAACTTCTCACCCAGCCTCGCTGCTCTTTCCCCTGCCCCAAGCCGGCTCAGCTTGACTGTTGAGAAATTATTAAATAGAGTTGGAGGAAGGACTCTGGTTGCCGTGACAACGGAGCATGTGTCCTCGGGAGATAATGGCGTTGCACAAGGAGAGTGATGTGTGTGGAATGCTGATTCGGGAGCTTCTGGAGTGAGGGAGCCTGGGAGAAAGCAGAGGGGACTATGTCGAAGCATTAGGCTCCCCAGCCAGGATGCATGGGTGTGCAGAGATGGGTGCGCGGGGATGGAGTCACTGTCGAGACGCTCACTGCTGTTGAGTTCCTTCCTTTCTCAACCCACTCAGAAAGGGGCACTTCGCTGTCATAGAATTAGGTAGAGCAGAGGCAAGGGCAGAGCTGGCCCTGTGCCTCCCACTGCTGCAGGGAAAGCCTAGCCTAGGGGGTGGAAGCCAACTGCTGGGGTCTCAGGAGGGGTGGTCTCAGGGCCTAGCAGAGCTCTGGTTCCTCCTCAGTGACAAGGACAGTGAATGTACAGATTCTGCTGGACCCTCTGGAACAGGTCAGCCCAAAGGAAGAGGACACTGCACGCTGCCAGAGCATCAGCTTTGAATTCGAAGTCAAATACCCCCCCCCCATCCCTTTAGTTCCGTGCCTCTGGGCAAGTCATGCATCCTTGAGCCTCAGCATCCTCAGCTGGAAAATGGGAGGATGCCATTCCCCACCTCAGACGACATTACAAAACGATGTACGGTATGGCAGGTGAAGCCACCAGCTAGTCCCAACTGACTCCCTCTATAGCAGCCACCATCTGTCGTTAGCCCAAGGAGAAAGATGAGGGGCAGGGGTCACTGCTGCCACCGGTGAAGTTGCAAGAATGAAAGTTGCTGAAGCCAATACAGGGGCACAAGATGCTTGTCCCCAGGCTAGGACATCCGTCAGGAGACATACAAACGCCTCCATCCTCAGAAACAGGCACAATGCTCTACATGCTGTGTGCGCTGCATCTCTAAAAACCTGCTAGCACGCCGCACTGGAGGAGACGGGTTCCTTCCGCCAGCTGTGTAAATGACCGCACGCCATGGGCCTCTTTGGAAAATATTCTCACCCACACCATTGATGTCTCTCGCCTGGGCAGCTGGTAAAATACATTTCTCTCCTGGATCAGAGAATGTGAGGGTAACACCTTGAGGAACCCCAGAGTGTATCGCTTGCATGCTGATAGGGATGTGAGCTGGCTGTCACCCCATTCCTTCTTGGAAGTGGAAAGAGAGAGAGAGAGAGAGCTGGATTTGGGCGTGCAGCCATCCCTGAGGGAGAATTGCAAGCGCCAATGGAGATGGAAGCAGGTGACCATTTTGTTCTTTTTCCTGAACCTGTCTGAGCAGACCCAGTCCTCAAGATGAGGTTGTATCCTGCTTGTGTGTCCCCTACACACAGCCAACAGTGTTGGCTAACAGGTTCCCCAAACCTTCATCTGCAGTCAGGAGAGGGACAAGGGACTCCTTCAGTGGCAGAGAACTGTTCACATTTAGTCAAGATTTTTGGCAACCTTCTCATTTTTGAGGAGTTCACTGGAAGAGTTTGAAATGATCAACCTCTCCCTGGGATTTCCCTGGCTGCCGTAATCTGTTGCTTGTAGCTGAGAACTCTCAACATCATTCCTCTGCCTGGTTCCCTACCAATACCTCAAAACAAGCGATGTCAGCCGTCAACATTGTCTTGGGTCCTAGGTACTCACCTCACTGTACTCTCCAAGTGCAAATCCTCAAATGAGACGCTCTGTTTGCACGGAGAGCTTATGACTACCCTTTACCCTCGGACTGTGACTCAGAAGCAGGTTGCCCTGCTCCCAGCGCCAGGGTCCTGCTCTGCTCTTCCCGTCTTAGTTTGTGACAATCATCTGCTCACCCTTTGACCCCAAGTAGGAGCTATCCATAGGCTGGAGCCTATGGAATTTGTTCAGTCTCTATACCATCTTCCGGGATTCTTCCTCTGTCAGGATTTTCACTGTATGGAGAGGGTGGGGAGTCATCGCGTGGATTCTCTGAAAAGCCGAGGAGAGGAGTGAGCAGCAGATGTGAAAGTGAGCCTCTGTGAGTCTGTATAAACCTAAAATCAGCCTTAGACCCCGGAACCCTACCCTTTGTCAGTTCTGAGAATACAGCCCCCTCTCATCCTTGTAAAGTACTCTAGGCCAGTGCTTCTTAACCCATGGGCCTGGACCCCTGGGGAAGAAGGTGGAACAACCCTTTCAGGGCAGTTGCCTAAGGCCATCGGAAAGCACAGATATTTACATTAGGATTCATAACAAAGTTACAGTTATGAAATAGCAACAAAATAATTTTATGGCTGGGGTCACCAGAATGCGAGGAACCATATTAAAGGGGTGCAGCATTAGGAAGGTTGAGCACCATTGCTCTGGGTATTTTTACCCTGTCTGAGATCTTATGAAAAGAGGAATGGGATTTGTTGTTTCCCGATAGAAAACAGATGCCCGGCGTGCTTTTCTGAACTCCATCACCACGAGACACTGACACCCCTAGAAAGGGCCGCCTCTACCCTCACCCTTGACTACACCCAGAGAAGCACTCCGCTGTGGAACCATGGTGGCACCACGTACCTTAGGACGGCAAATCAAAGCCCACTGGGGCCAAGTGGTCACAACCGTGACTAAGGGAGTTAGGGACAAGGTGACAGTAATGTTGGGGCTCAGCTCCCTCTCCAGGGGATGCAAATTCAGATCTGAAAATTCTAAGCAGACATCATATAAGACAAACATATTTATCCCAAAGAGCACTGGTTCTTGGGCAACCTTCAGTGACCTTGTTGCTGACCATTAGCCTCTGGGAGGGCTGGGTAAAGCCTGTGACACTGTTGGGGAGGGTGTCCCCAGTATGGATGCTTGGCCAAGAACCTTGAAACTGCCCCTGGTTACCTTCACTGCCACCCAGACAGGCCTCCTCCTGGCCTCACTTCTACATGTGACTTACTAGGGATGTGATTAATTCAACTTGCCCTGGCAAGAGTCCCCACTCCCCCAAATTTGCATTCTGTTAACTTCTGTGGGAGTTTCCAACATTCTGGAAAAGGCAGAATGGTTATTTAACCCCATGGGCTCTCACAGTGCTTTTACAAGGCAGAGAGCCATGTGAGCGAGTGCCAAGTGGTCACCCTGTCATTCATTTCCTGGTCCCAGTTAATCCTTCCGGTGGGCCGAGCTCCGAGTCTTTGCAGAGGCGGCCTTGGAACAGAGGCCCTCCAGAGAACCTGCCTTCGCCACCACAGGAGGTCAGGAAAGGAGAGGAGCTAGCACCCCTGGCTCGCCTCTGTGAGGTTGTCTTGTGTCCAGTGCAGGACTGGATGTGCAGGCAGCTGCCTGCGTGGAAGTCTGTGTAGGGGGTTTAGCACCTCGAATCTAGTTAGGATACAGAAGAAATCAATGACCCGTGTCCTGAGGCCAAATTTGAATTCAGATCATTTCCCATGAATGACCTTGGGCTCCTCCAATCTCAGATTGCGTCTGGTGAGTGTGTGCTCCCTCCTTCCCTGAGTACTTAGGAAGGGATACAGTCTGGGTCTGCAGAACAGGAGTCCATTCTACCACGCCCTCCCCTTTCCCCTCTCTCCTCATCCTCCCCCTTCCTCCTCACTTTCCTCTATTCTTCCTCCTTGCCATCATCTCCCAGCCCTCTGCCTCCTCTTATTTTTCCTTCTCTCCCCTCTTATCTTCCTAATCCCACCCTCTCCGTTCCTCCCTCCTTCATATCCATCCTCCATGCCTCCCTGCCCTCTCTTAGGTCTGGGATGCTGATGCTGGGGTGGGTGGGGAGAGCAGTAAGCTGGCACACTTTGGGGCTACAGAGCATGCTCAGAGCCAGCGAAGGGGGTGGTTCGGGGCTTTCTTTATAGGAAGCATCAGAAGGCTCCAGCATGAGGTAGTGAGAATCCTGGCTGCATAAGAAACAGCATCTGGAATGCTCTCTGCAGAACTAGAGACAGAGCCCTGCTGTCCTGCCTCATCTTGGGGGTTCCTCCAACTGGCCCCAGTGCTCTGGCATGCAAGTGTTTATACCAGGGACAGCAGTAGCTGCCACCCATCTAGCCTTTTGCCTTGTTTCCTGAAAGCCCCTTCTTAAACACTTGGTAGCCCAACACCGGCTTGAGGATATACGCTGTCTTTGACCTTAAGGATGGAAGTCAGGAGAACACACGTGCATCCGGTGCTGTGTGTGGAGCTGTAGGGGACACCAAGTCCCATCTGTACAGATCTGGCACCTCTCTCACAAGGACCAGAAAGTGGTGTCAAATCCCCTGTGTGCTGGTGGTCCTTTGTCCCCACAGAGATTCATGCTTAGGAGCTTGGGCAACCAATCTAACCACCCTCTCCTGGACTTTTGCAGGCTTTCCTTATCTGGGCCTCCATTTCCATATCTGTGCAATGGGTATGTGATGGGGGTCAAATGACATGGTATAAGAGATATACAGACATGTTAAAGACACAGGAAGCTTCAGTGGGTTGGATCTGCAGTCCCACTGTAGGATAAACACACCTTCCTGCACACAAGGCCCTGTACAGCACCTGGCTATGCCCAGGAAGGAATCCGTGGTGCTGGTCCATCTGTGTTCATCTCTCAAATGTCCTGGAAGCTCCATAAGGAGACTGCAGACTCCATCTCGAATCTCATCCCCCAGTCCCCAGCATGGGACCTGGCTCACTCGATGCTGGGCAGATTAGATTGAAAATTGCCTCAACAAAATGAGGTACACCACCAGACACCAGATAATTAGGCGTCAGAATGGGGTTTGGCAGGATGCCGATGGTGTGATGGAGAGAGAAAAAGGATGAAATCGGAATGAAGACGCTAAGGTCACTGGGAAGCAGAGCCCTGCCCCTCTGCTTGCACACAGGAGGCAACTAAGGCACAGAGGGCAAGCTGTTGGCTTGAGGCTACCCAGCTAGTGAGGTGTGAGCTCAGTGCTCCTCCCCATGGCTGGTGAGTTCATGAGCTGAGAGCCAGGATCTCCAGGAGAAAAGACACTTATTAGAGCCCAGATCTTACAGCCGAATGAGAGGTACTAGCCAGGCTGTTACATTACCTCTCACTCAAATCTTAACACCCAGTTTCTGGCTAGGAGAGCTTGACAAGTTGCTTTGCCTCTCTGTGCCTCCGTTTACTCCTCTGTGGAGTGGGATTGTTGCTAATTGATAGCTTAATAGTTATTCAGAGCAGCACAGCTTGTACATTTGGTGTTGTTCTCACCAGGGTATTAGGGTACCTTTGCCTTCTCCCTGGAAGGACCAGAGCCTCAGCTTCCTCTTCCTCTTGCATGGGCAGCTTCATCTCGTAGCAGCCCCCGCCCTCCCACTTGGCCATACCATCTGCGATGGACTCTGTGCTCAGAGAGCCTAAAGTCACAGAGAATTTACCCAGGCTTGGGCCCAGGATGCACAAGCTCAGGGAGGCGGTAGGCCAGGCTCTGACTCCAGGGCCCAGGTTAAGTTGTGGGTGATCAGGGGCAGCTCGTTTGACCTCTTTGAGATATGGCATTATGACTGCAAGACGGGACTATTGATTATGTAGCTTCGGTATTTTACTCTTCTCTGGGTCAGACATGAAGCTGGAAACCACAACACTCCATGAGGGTTTTCCGTTGAGCTCTGAGAAAAGAGGTGGCTTTCTGGAACTCCCCAGTGGATGCTGGAAAAGCCTAGCATCCAGCACTAGGGCTGCTGCTGACCCCAGGGTAGGCTGAGGTGGTCAAGAGGTTTGCAGTTCTTGAATGAGTGTGGGAGAGTTCAAAGACTAGAAAGATAAAGTCACTCTTGTGCTGTGTGATCCTGAGCTCGTGCCGGCCTTCTCTGGGCTTTATGCAGATATATAAATGTTGTATAGAGCCTGTCTAGACCAGGGAGGTTCTTTGGTCCCCTTATGTGTCAGCTGAGGGTCCAAGAATGGGGACTGTTCTAGAGGTCCAGCTGGACAGTCCCATCAATCTTGCCCAAAGCAGCCCTTTTCCCCTGAACACCTGTGGCCCTCCAGGTCCTCACATCCCTCTGACCTCTCTCCCCTGGGCTTGCTGTCATTGCAAGTCGCTCCCTTTGAGAGTGTGTATGGCTGATCATCTCTTTGCCTGGCACCTGGAACTGCCCCTTATTAGCACATCCTGTGTGTCCTGGCTTCGATTCTCACCACATTCTTGAAGCCCAAAACTAGCCCAAGCCAAATATCCCAATTAAGAACCCTACAGAGATCAGATGGGAAGCCAGCCCCGCAAAATCTGGGTTCCCTCCCTCACAGCTTCCAGGCCCAGCACACCTGTGTCCCAGCGGACACTGCTGCTACCAGAGCTGCCCTGTGCAGAGCAAGGCTGGAACCACCCCCTGAGAGCCCCCTGACTGCAGCCCTAGGCTGGCAATCCTCAGTTTCCTTCTCTCTGGGGTATATAGTAGTCCAACTTAAGTAGCAGCAGTAAGTCTGGGCACTAGAACTCCTGTGACATGCCTGGAATACAGTAGGTGCCTAATACATGCAGCACTTCTGTGACAGGATCGACGCACGGGGACTTGAGTACACAACAGATGTCCCAAGGGTAGGCCTAGCGTTTCTCTCTCAATCAGATAATAAAATGCATTGTTTCCTCTTGGAATGATGCCAAGCCCAATATTAATTTCTTTCTTGAACCATCACAGTTCTGAAAGAGATAAAAGCAAGTGGGGGCTATTACAGCTGCTGCAAGCCTCTGCCATTCCAGTAATTACGGAGCAGAAGAGAGGGAGCAAGATGAAGCAGCAATGAGCCCAGCCAGGGAGGAAGAAAGGAGGAGGGGTGAGAGAAGGGGGGGGAGGGAGGAAAGGGAAGCAGGGAGAGAGGCAAGCGGGAGCAGCATTCAAGCCAAGCTGATTGCTCTGCCTCCCCCGACCCACAACCCATGAGCTGGGACAATGGCACCCCTGACTCTCCAGCCCTGGCTTCCCGGCCTCTGCCTACTTCCTCCCACACCAGGCCCTCTGAAGCCAGGAGACAGAGGGAGATTGTCCATCAGGGTGTCCCTGCACGCCCCTCTTGCATAGCTGACCACTGCTTCAGCCCTGGGTTGCCCATCTCTAGGCCACCAGCAGGCCAAGTGCCCTAGTGGCCGAGACCAAGTCCCCATGTCTCTCTTGGACTCTCAGACTGAGAGCCCCACCCATTTATAATACAAAAAAAATCATTTGAACTGCAACTTCCAAGACCTTGTGCGACATGACCCCTGTCACCCCTCCACCTAGACCAGCGCCCTTCTTGACCTCTCTGCTAACACCAAGAGCTCCTTCTGGCCTTGGGATCTTTGCATTGCTTCAAACACTGTATTCCAGAGTGTCACATTTCCAACTAATAATTCAAATAAAACAAGCCCAAGGGCCACTTCTGACCCATTTGCCACATCTGATCTAGGGCTTCCAACTCTTCACTCCTTCCTGGCAAAGTCTCCGGCAGAGGGACCCACAGAACTCTTTCTGCTTAGCTATGATTTTGTCAATGATTTCAGGACTTGGTCCCAGAACCACACTGAAGAGGCTTGGGCCATCACTGAATCGCTCACCACCCTTCTGGTCTCTTTCATTAACTCCATCCTCTCAGTGAGTCTTCTGTTTGCCTCACAACCAGTCCCTGTGCACGTTACTCCAGCCCAGCTCCCCTCTTCCTGTTCGGACTGACGTAAAGACCCACACACCGAAGAGGTTCACGTGTTTACAGCTGGTGTTCCCCGCTTGGACTGATACCTGGCTTCTGAAGTGCTGAGACTCTGAGGGACCAGAGTCTCAGAGTGCCTGGCCCTCCGTCCCTGTGTTAGCCCTGCTGGTGTATTCTCACATGGGTGCAGTCGGGAGTCCTGGGTGCAGATCATCTCCAGGTGAAAGGGTGAATGTCCACCTAGGGCCTGAGATTTCCTGAGCCCCTGTCAGCCAGTGCCAGAGTTATCCTGCATGTCTCTGTGCCTGGCCTTTCTGTTCTCATCTCCGCCCCTCCCCCATTTATCCAGATGGGGTCAAAGAGGCGAGGCAGCTCACCCAGCATGAGCAGATCCTGCAGGGAGCCAAGGTCAGACTCAGGAATAAGATGGCTTCCGTAATAGGCAAGTCAGTCTCTGCGTCCCGAGTCCTCCCGCGGGCACCAGTTCCTTCACACCAGCCTCCTTTGTTTATGTTCAGACGCAGACATGAAATCACAGCTCTTGGCTCTGCAGCTCTTTCTTGGATGCTGCAGGTGTTTGCATGAATTCAGATACACATTTCCGGAAAACAGAAATGGCAGCCTGGCTCCCTTGGGGCCAGCTCTTCCAAGTAGCCCTGCCTGGGACCCTTGGGGTGGACTTAAGGACTTGTGAACTGCCTTCCCTGAGGACCCGAGGGGCCAAGGAGTCTTTGAGCCACATATGACCATGAGGACCATCCTTGCCCATCAATCAGTGCTGCAGTCACAGAATGCCACAGGCCACTTTGGGATCATGACAACAGCCTTATGGAAGCTGGGAGTCTATGGCCATCTTGTTGAATCTTCCTGAGACACAGCCGGTGAGAGGCCTAGAAGGTGCAATTCAGCTTTGTGACAACCACTCCAGCAATGGTGACATTGGTGGGAGCCAAGCCTCACAACCAACCTGACACTTCATTCAAAGCCATAGTAGGGACACTGTGGCATCCCAGAGTAGAGTAGCTGGGCTTTAAAAAGACCCTGGAAGTGCAGACTAGAACATCAGCAAGATATCTCTGCCACGCTTGAGTACAGGCTGGGCAGCCCATGATGTCTCAGATCCCAGGGAAGGAATCTGATTGGATAGCTTAGATCACATGGTCAGACCTTGGCCTGAGGTTGATTTGATCATTCTAAATAAATATGGAAGCTGGAGCCTACTGGGATAGTGGGACAACCGACGACACTGTGGTCACGAAAGAAGAGAGCCCATTTGTCCCACCCAAGTTGTCTGCATATCTTGACGCTGGAGCAGGCCTCATCTTCAACCTCCTGCTCTCTCTATCCTGGAAGGTGCAGGCTGCCTCTATCTGAAGCACAGCTTCCCTGATGGGGCCGGAATGGAGATAAAAATTCAAAACAAGCCTATCACTATGCAGGAGGCTCAAACTGAGCAGGCCACCTTGAGGAGAAGCAGGGGTGATCGTGAAGTGTTCCCATGAGGAGGACACGGTGGTGCTGGGTAACAGGCTGCATGTGAAGGGCTGAAGGCCACGCACTGCACACAGGGCATCTGGGGCAGGCCCTAGGCACAGTGCCCATGCTACCTACCCAGGCTTTTGCTCATCTCCTATGTGGGAGCCATGAAGCAGCACTTCCTTCCTGTGATCCAGTTTGTTCTGTGGGTTCCATAAGTTTAGTTTGCATCATTTTGTTAGACAGGTTCTATAGAATGTTCTAGAAAAAAGTGTTAGCACACAAAGAAGAAAATAAATTCCATGGATGTCTGTTGGCATGTTTAGGAAGCAGAACCTTAAATAGGCCTACTTCCTCACACTAAAAAAAATACAGGGCACTTCCATGTGCTCTGGCATCATTTTTATAACCCTTCTGCAAGTTTATATGGAGGATGGAGAAAAGTATCAGCTGGAGTAAACTTTAATTTTGTATATTGAAAAAAGAAAAGAAATTATCAGCCCAGTTCCCGACACCCTGCAGGCCCTGAGCATTGACCTACCCCTGGTTCCTCTTTTCCCCCAATAAAATTATGGAACACCCTGCCCATCACCACAACTATCCTAACACAGCCTACCCTGCATGTCTCCGCATCCGCGGGCCAGTTCTGAGCTGCATGGACTCACTGCGGTCACCCTGCTGGGGACGCTCTGCAGTCACACGCACAGCCTGTGTCTCAGCTGCTTCCCCCTGCCTGTTGCTCCCCGCCAACTGTCCAGAGCCCTTTGGCCTAGCCTGCCTATTCCCCTCCCTGACCGTATCCCTACTCTATTCTGCAGGCTCTGCGGAGGGAGCCTTCAGGAGAGGACCCACTGCAGAGAGCCATCGGGTAAGATAAGCAACCATCCAGGGCACAAGAGATGGGCCCCCTTCTACAGATGGGGAAACTGAAGCTCAGACCAATCATGGCGATGACTCAGTAAAGTATTTGGACTCAGAACCAACGTGAGGCCCTGAATTCAATTCCAAGCAAGAAACACACACTGTCTCAGGAAAAATGGACCCAAGGTTGACATCTGCCCCACAAAGAAACACACATACACGCACATGTATACCTGCACACACACACACACACACACACACACACACTAAACATACTAACACTGGAGTGTTAAGTCGTAGTACTAAGCACTATGTACTCAGCTGGTTACAAACAAGAATTTTTCTTTCTGCTTGCTTTTTTGATCTTCACTGTATATTGCAGGCCGCCCTCATCGTGACCCTCCACCCTCAGTCTAGTGTTCCACCAAACATGGCTTCTTTTGCGTTCTCTCTCAACAGTCCATTGAGAGGTATGCTGCTGTCCTTGCTTTAAAAAGCTGGAAAAGAGGACAGAGAGATGGAAGCAATTAGATAAAGTTGCACAGCCCCGACATGGGAAAGTGGGTGGGGATTAGAACTCAAAGCACTTTCAGGGTCCCCTGCCCTTTCTTTGTAACCCACTCTGTCCTCCTACAATGTCCCCAGGCTGCAAAGCTGCTGTCCACGTGGACCGGGGCTGACATCACACGTCCACCCACCAGGACCCCTGCTGCCAAGTTCGTGTTTCGAGACATGGCGACTGACAACAGCAAGGTGGCCGATGGGCAGATCTCTACTGAGGTCAGCGAGGCTCCTGTGGCCAGCGACAAGCCCAAAACCTTGGTGGTCAAGGTGCAGAAGAAGGCCGGGGACCTCCCTGACCGGGACACATGGAAGGGTCGCTTCGACTTCCTCATGTCCTGCGTGGGCTATGCCATAGGGCTGGGCAACGTGTGGCGGTTCCCTTACCTCTGCGGGAAAAATGGTGGTGGTAGGTGGCCACCTGGTGACCTCAGGCCAGGTCTTTGTATCTTTTGGGTCTGCCTTAAGGGAAGGGAGGAGCGTTGAGAACAGATCTCTTTATCACCTCTTATTCTCTAATTAAGAGTCCCCAGTTACGTTTTTCTGTGGCAGTGATGTCAGAAGCGTCTGTCTCTTGCAAGGGCTGGGGTGCATTTTGAATGAAGGAATGTCTTTGGTCCTGGGTGATACCTTGTGGATGGGACACAAGGGAATGCTGCTGGAGACTCAGGGCCATGATTATGTCTCTCCTCCAGGGGCCTTCCTGATCCCATATTTCCTGACGCTCATCTTTGCGGGTGTTCCTCTCTTCCTTCTGGAGTGTTCTCTAGGCCAGTACACCTCCATTGGGGGCCTAGGCGTGTGGAAGCTGGCTCCCATGTTCAAGGGTGAGTGTGGGAGGGGGTGCTGGGCAGGTGGAGTGGCCTCACCCAAGGTCCTCAGGGAGAGGAAGCCTTGAATCCTTATCTGAGCATGCGCTGTGTGTGTTCCACCCCAGGCGTGGGTCTTGCTGCGGCTGTGCTGTCCTTCTGGCTGAACATCTACTACATTGTCATCATCTCCTGGGCCATCTATTACCTGTACAACTCCTTCACCACAGTGAGTGGCTGTAGGCTGACCACAGTGGTCAGGGCCCACACGAGCTGTGGGGGTCCCCAATGTGCTCCCTGGGTCAGTCCTTAAATGAGGGGTATCGTCTGTCTTCTATAGCATCATCCGTAGCCAGCCACACTAAAGACCTCAGTCTAGCACTTCAGGCATCCCACGGTTGGATCTGCTGGCACACTTTGTATGGACTCAGATTCAGGCATGGGTCTGAATGCTGACTCTAATCTCCACCAGCTGTGCAACCTCAGGAATGGATGAGCTGTCACTTCTCTGAGCCCTCACTGCTCTCGTTTATGAACGTGATCCAGCAGTTCTGTCTCTGAGTCCAAAGAAGCAAAAGCAGGGTCTCAGAAACTCTGGGGCCTAGGCCATATTATCACAGCATCGTGTTTTGTAAGACAATAAGGCCATCACAAAGAACAGATGCGGTGTGATTCTACCGGCAAGTGGTCAGACTCCAAGAGACAGAAGGCATCGTGGGGGGAGCCTGGAAGATGGGGAGTTAGTGAGCAAAGGAGATGGCGTTTCTAGAAAGTGGTGCTGCACAATTGTATGTGCTTCATGCTGCTGAGGAGCTCAAGGAATGGCAGTGAATTTTACATGATCTGTATCTGACCAGGAAGAGGAAGGAAACAAAAAGGGAAACTCACCCCCATTAAGTCCTGTGTGAAGAGCCTAGAGCCAGGCTACACACGGGACAGACCCAGTCTACTCTGGTCATTGCGGTGGACACAGTGTAGCTTAGAAGCTGGTCCTTGGTGGGGGGGGGTCAGGAGATCACATTTGGGTGGCGTAGTTTTGTCCACCTGCCTCTGAGAGCTGTTGGGAAGGAGAGGTGGGAAAACGGCTGTGCGCAGGTGCAAAGGGTGATAAGCGTGGGCAGAGGGAGTGGAGTCCCCTCTGGCCAGCCCCAGGGGCTTAGTGGAATCCGTCTGTGACTCTGCCCTTACAGACCCTGCCATGGAAACAGTGTGACAACCCCTGGAACACTGACCGCTGCTTCTCCAACTATAGCCTGGTCAATACCACCAACATGACTAGCGCTGTGGTGGAGTTCTGGGAGTGAGTGGGGACTGGGCACAAGGCTGGGGAGGGTGTGCCACGGGGGAGGGGGCTGGGGAGGGTGTGCCACTGGGTTCAGCAGGGCGGGGGAGCTGTGGAGGGTGTGCCACTGGGTGACGGGGGGGGGGTGCTGTGGAGGATGTGCCAGTAGGTGTCAGCAGGGACTGGGGAGGGTGTGCCAGTGGGTGTCAGTGGGGGGCTGGGGAGGGTGTGCCAGTGGGTCTCAGCAGGGGGCTGGGGAGGGTGTGCCAGTGGGTGTCAGTGGGGGGCTGGGGAGGGTGTACCAGTGGGTGTCAGTGGGGGACTGGGAGTGTTGTGCCAGTGGTGTCAGCGGGGGGCTGGGGAGGTTGTGCCAGAGCGTGGCTTTTCCTTCAACTATTCATCCCTGAATGTTTCTTGAACACCTGTTGTGTGCCAGGGTAATTAGAGACCTGAGCATGCCAACAGGCATTGATAGCCTCAAATGATCCATACTGGTAGGAGGATATACAGGGTAGGGGAGATGCCCTGGGCCAGCCCGCAGGAGGATGTTGCTGCTCACTGTAACAGGTGGAATGGGCAGTTAGGGGGACACGAGAAGGCATGTGTGTGCCGGCTCAGTGAGGGGAGCAGCTGCAGAAGGTGCCAGTGAGGGACTGTGCTGAGAAGCAAGGGCAAGCTGTGGCGCTTGGGAGGGCTCAGGTCCAGACAAGAGGGTCCTGTGTGCTACAAGGTCTCAGGCAGGAGAGTGACCAGAGTGACCACATGGTCCTACCTGGGATTTAGGAGGATCCCATAAGGCTGGGTAGAGCAGAGTAGAGGCGCAGTAGCCCAGGAGTCACAGTTGACCCAAATCCTGCTCCTGCTGGACAGTCTCCAGAGTGAGTGTCATGGCTCCAAGGTCCCTGTCCAAATTACAAGGTCATGGTGTCATCAGAACCCCTGAGGAAGGTGTGATCTGTGTCGGAGCCCTGGTCACTCACCTCTTGCTGGCCTCATGTGACCCTTTCCTTCTTCCTCCGTCCCCAGGCGCAACATGCACCAGATGACGGATGGGCTGGACAAGCCAGGACAGATCCGCTGGCCACTAGCCATCACGCTGGCCATTGCCTGGGTGCTTGTGTATTTCTGCATCTGGAAGGGTGTTGGTTGGACTGGAAAGGTAGGAAAGTGTGTGTCTGCATAATGGGGGCGCACAGGAGAGGGGACAGTTCTACAGGAGGAGGTGTGTCCTGGACCAGGGCTCACCTACAAGCTCCATCTAACTTTAGTTAAGGGCATTCAGCTCTCTGTGCCTCGGTACAGTCCTGTGAAATGAGACCAGCCAGTGCCAGGGTCACAGATGCCACTGGGCTTGATGGAGCCATCACTAGATGACAGGTGTTCCTCTAAGGTCCCTGAACCAGCTTCCCCTGGCACTTGTTCTGTGCCACCCTGTGCCCAGTACAGGGACCCAGGATGCCACCTTTTATCCTCACCCATAGATGAAGGGATGGATGACTAGAGGCACATAGTCCCAAGTTCATATCCTCGCGTGATAGCAAGTTGGCTCTGTGACCATGGGCGTGTCACTCTGTCCCCCTGAAACTCATTTTTCTGCTATGAAGTAACACATACCCGGTGGGTCATCGGCACCTGTCAGGATCTGCAACATTGTGGAGGGTGCTTGTCCTTTCCTTCTGATTTACACAAGTGCAGGCGGGGATCAGGCCGGGTCGTCTGGCTGGAGCCATCTGGACGCTGGCTCAGGAGGGCAGCTGGCCTCGAGTTTTGTTGGAGAATGTGGAGACAGGGCTAGCTGACTTACTCCTGACTTTGGTCTAAAGGGAGCAGAGGTGGTGCACACTTGTGCTGCAGTCTAGTAGGCCCTGGGACCCTCCAGGTCCTCAGATCCTGTGCTGGAGTCTGGAGACCCCCCCTCATCTATCTCCAGGACTAGGGCGAGCAGAGACAGGTTTTTGGGCCCTCCCAGGTACCTCCAGGAAGCAGAAAAGTGGGGGCTTTGTTGGGGCTTCAGAGAAGAGTTAGAACCTCAGCTCCCCAGGGAACAGCTGTGTGGAGTGGGATAAGTCCCAAGACCACTCTGAGCTTCAGCCCCCTCATCCATTAGTAGCTGTGGGACAGTCTATGCAGAATGCTGGCCGAATGCTGGCCACGTGGAAACTCGGTGTTTAATAGCAGTTTTAACCATTGATGGTGTGGAGGGGCACCCAGAATTCTTATCAGGGACATAGAGTGGGGAACCTCCTTCCTGTATCAACTGGGGATGTTGACCCATCTATCTGTCCTTCAGCAAGTTTCTATTGAACACCTACTGTGTGCTCAGCCTCCTGCTGAGTGTGGAGAATAGGGAAGTACAGACAGGAAATGTGTTAGGCATGGCCTGTATCCTCATTCGACCAACCTCTTTGCTCATTGGGGTTGAAAATCACACCCATTTGCTAGACAAACAAAAACAAGGCTCAGAGAAGGTAAGAAATTACCCAAAGTTACACAGCCTGCTGGTCCTACTGATGATGAGTGCTCTTTTTTAAGTTGGGTTTTTTTTTTCATGGTCTGTGACTGCTTTTTCTATTACTGAGGGATCTCAGAGTCCAACAAGAGGGAGAAAGGTAACTCAGCATCTACCCATGCTTACCACCCCGAGTGTGGGGGGGGGGGGTCATATCAGACTTGGGGACAATTGAGATCGCAAAGAGCTCAGTGCACAAACCAGTTTCTTAGACAGAAGACAAAGTTTAAACAGCTCTGCTCAGCATAGAGGCCACCATGCCCTGCTAGCTGCAGTTCCATTTCCAGAAGGTTCTAAAGCAACATAAGTTGCAAGCTAGGAAAAGTTGATGGTATTAGATTTAGTAATTGCATGGCTGGAAGTTTTCCAAGCATGAAATAACACTTTTTCAAATTAAAAAAAAATGTATACAGACAGGTTTAGATCCCTGTACAGCTGGAAAATCATGGAGGAGGCTGGCACCGCCCAAAGGACCTTCTCTATCTAAAGATCATTTCTTCCTGAGACAGTGAGGCAGCCTTTAAGATCTGAGCAGGAAGGTGTTTTAGCTTCACACACGTCGAAGAGGTGACACAGTCATTTGAGCCCTTTTTGCAAGGACGTGTGGTCAGTCACACAGAAAAGGTGAAGAACTGAAATGTTGAATGATTGTCCGACATCTACAGAGTCCACTGAATGCTCTAGGCACTGGGAAACAGAGATGTCAGCCGTGTGTGGCCTGTCCCTCACGTAACTGATAGGAGCTGTTTGTAGGACCTTGTGTGCATGTCCACATGGACTTTAAACTTTCCCTGCTGTTGTAACTTGGATAATGTGGAAATAAAAAATAAAAAAATAGAGGTGCGGGCTGGGTATGGCGGCACACATCCCTAGTCTCAGCCCTCCAGAGGCAGAGGTAGGTGGTTCTCAGAATTCCAGGCGAGCCAGGACTACATAATGAGATCTTGTCTCAAAGAAAAACAAACACACAAGCAAACAAAAAAGAAAAAAAAAAGCCCAAACAACAAGATTAAAAATTAGAGCTTACTCCTGTAACCCAAATACTGAGAACGAGGAGGCAAGTGGATAGCTGTGAGTTCGAAGCCAGCCCTGAGCTTCACAGAGAATTCCAAGCATGGGGTTTGGCCTCTGGCAGGAGGTGGAGGGTGAAGAAGTGTCTCTCACAGAAGGTATCTCACTCTTGGCCACAGACAGGTACCAGCCTCCTACACCTAGGAGGAGGAGGAGGGACAAAGGGAGGAAGGAGAGAAGATAGGAATGGGGGAATGGGCACTGAGACAGTGGTTCAGACTCCCTGGAGGGGCTTCAGAAAGGCGGGCCCGCCTCGCAGGCTAGGAATCCGGGTTAGGTTGAGGCTCCCCGAGGGGGAATCGCTCGATCTGGTGCTGTTTTGCTCCTAGGTGGTCTACTTCTCTGCCACGTATCCCTACATCATGCTCATCATCCTGTTCTTCCGTGGAGTGACGCTGCCTGGGGCCAAAGAGGGGATCCTCTTCTACATCACGCCCAATTTCCGCAAGTTATCGGATTCGGAGGTGAGCGCCTGCCCCCCATCCCCACCCCACTGGGTCGGCGGGGGTCTAGAGCACACTGCCGCCCTGAGGACTCCTGGGTAGGCGAGCTGCGATGATGATTCTGTACTTCATCGGTTCTGAGGTTCTGATCCTCTGCCCACAGGTGTGGCTCGACGCAGCCACCCAGATCTTTTTCTCCTACGGGCTGGGCCTGGGGTCTCTGATCGCTCTCGGAAGCTACAACTCTTTCCACAACAATGTGTACAGGTGTGAGGGGGGGGGCGGGTCCTGACGTTCCTTCCTGACACGCCCATCATCACGCCTTCCTGGGAGGGGCACTTTGAGGCTAGGGCCCAATACTTGCCAATCTCTCTGCCTCCTTGCCTACCCCAGTAATTCACGCCTGTCTCCGGGCACACTTGTCACACACTGGAGGCCGCGCTTTTCATCTAAGACTACATTCCTTGTGGAACCCAAGCCCCGAGGCCATACCTTCTGTAATCATACCTGCCCTGCCTCTTTGCATATTAGGTCCCTCCTTGCCCTCTTAGGTGGCCCCTTCCTTCCTACCCTACCCTTCCTGTCTTGCTCTGAAATTGCCCTTCTAGGGCCACCAGACCTTGTAGTTTCTCTTCCAGAACCTTCTTCCCTTCCCTCAGAGGTCACTGCCCTCTGGTTCCACCATCCTGTAGTCAACACCCCCTCACACACACACCTCACGGGCTCCCCCACCGCGCACCTCACGGGCCCTCCTGCCCTTCAGGGACTCCATCATTGTTTGCTGCATCAACTCCTGCACCAGCATGTTCGCCGGCTTCGTCATCTTCTCCATCGTGGGCTTCATGGCTCACGTCACCAAGAGATCCATCGCTGATGTGGCAGCCTCAGGTTAGCGCTTACCTGGGGAAGGCGGGGCTTGCCGTGATGGCGTGTGTTGTCACGAGGATGCCTGTGGGTCCAGCAGGGACATGGTCACCTCCAGGATACAAAGCTCTTCAGGCTAGGCTTGGGTCATCGATCTAAAAACATTGGCACTGTGGAGGTTGTGCCTACTCTGCTCCCATGGTCACCAGTGCCAAAGTCAGGAAGACCCTCAGTGCCTGACCCCTTTTCCCTTTTGCCTAAGACAAGCCACAGTAGGAGGGACTGTGTATCTGGCAGAAGCCCCTGAGGTTCAGGGAGGGAATGTGACTTGTTCCTTGGGAAAATGGGTTGGTCATGCTCTCTGCCGAGGTTCCTGTCTCACCTACAGGGAACTCCTGGAACTTCCAGACTCTCGCTTCCCCTCCCCCACCCCAGAACCACACCTAGAAAGATCACAGTCTGGGGTCTCCAGACCTACACTCCCCCAGGCCCCAGGCAGACATCCCACATCTGCTTCACCCTATAGCTTCCCACTTCATGAAGGGTTCAGCTGTCCTAGGTGAAACAAAAGCCCCAGCCTCCTGCCCTCCTCCACTCTCCACAGCCTCAGCCTCCTCCTACCCTCCTCATTCTCCACAAGCTCCTGCATCAGCTCTAGTGTCTGCCCTCCACCTGCCTCCTTCATGTGTCTTTATTCAGCCTCTCCACGCCCACACTGTCCCTGCCACTGGCCAGGTCCCATGGTCTTTCGCTGAAAGTCGGCCACAGCTCTGTACCACCTGTCTTCCCTCTCAGTGCTGACTCTCATTGCTTCCTAAGGGAGAACGATGCACACACAAGGGTACCCAAAGGATGAGCTGAGATCACAATGAGCAAATGACGGTGTGGGGCGTGTGACGGGTGTGCTGTGTGTGTGTGTGCTGGATTGTTAAGTGTGCCGGGTGTCCCAGTGTGCTGGGTGTGCTGTGTGTGTGTGTGCTGGATTGTCAGGTGTGTTAAGTGTCCCAATGTGCCAGGTATGCTCTGTGTGTTGTGTGTGTGTGTGCTGGATTGTCAGGTGTACCAGGTGTCCCAGTGTGCTGGGTGTGCTGGGTGCTGGATTGTCAGGTGTGCCGAGTGTCCCAGTGTACTGGATGTGCTGAGTGTGTGTGTATATGTGTGTGTGTGCTGGGTTGTCAGGTGTACCAGGTGTTCCAGTGAGCTGGGTGTACTGTGTGTGTGTGTGTGTGTGTGTGTGCTGGGTTGTCAGGTGTGCCGGGTGTCCCAGTGTGCTGGGTGTGCTGTGTGTGTGTGTGTGTGTGTGTGTGTGTGTGTGTGTGCTGGGTTGTCAGGTGTGCCGGGTGTCCCAGTGTGCTGCATGTACTGGTGGCACTCAGTCTCTCTCTTTCTTCCCTCTGTTTTGCCCTCCACAAGGCCCTGGACTGGCATTTTTGGCATACCCCGAGGCTGTGACACAGCTGCCCATCTCTCCCCTCTGGGCTATCCTCTTTTTCTCCATGCTGCTGATGCTGGGCATTGACAGCCAGGTGAGCCCCCCACAGCACCACAAGGATCACCATCGGGTGCAGCCTGGTCTTGGTTAGCCCCCACAGTGCCTGGAGGGCCTGACCCCAGACAGTCCTAGCTCTGCTAACTGGCTATAGGCCTTCTGTCTTCCCTTACAAGGCCAGGTTTTGAGTGGGTGGGTGGGTAGAGGCTGGCTGCCGCAGGCAGCTCACCTTATCCTTCCCCCAACAAGTTCTGTACCGTGGAGGGCTTCATCACTGCCCTGGTGGACGAGTACCCCAGGCTCCTCCGCAACCGCCGTGAACTCTTCATTGCTGCTGTGTGTGTCGTGTCCTACCTGATTGGCCTCTCTAACATCACCCAGGTAAGCTGACCAGCATCTGACATACCTCAGATTTTCCCCAGTTCTTTCTTGGCACATCTTTTCATGTCAGGAAACACGTTCGCTTCCAAGACCCAAAGCTCTCCAGCCCTTGGGCCTCCTTCCGCAGAGTTAGCCTTTGACACCCTTTTCTCTGCACTGAGCACCATCATGACAAACCCTATGCACGTCACGTCCATGGCACCCCAGACTGATGGGAGAAGCAGAATTTGAACTAGAAAGTGTAGGATAAATTTAGAGACTATAGTATCCATCCTAGCCATAACCACCTGCTTCCTGGAGGAAGGGAAGAGAGTGATGAAGGGATGAAAGTGATGTGGGGATGGAGGGGATGGAGGTGATGAGGGGATGGGGTGATGTGGGGGTGGAGGTGATGTGGGGATGGGGTGATGTGGGATGTAGATGATATTGGGATGGAGATGATGGGATGGGTGATGAGGAGATGGGGGCTGAGAAGGTAGAGAGGCTGAGGAGACTGAGGGGAGGAGCGAATGAGAGGATGGGGGAGATGCAGGATAAGGGGGATGGGGAAATGAGCTTGCAAATGCTCACAGGAATGAGTCAGAGTCAAGTTGGAAGTGGAACTTTAGCAGGGACCTGTGCCAAGTCCCTTCTGTCAATCTCAGAGAGAAATGCTGTGCACACCTGCTGTGGGATAACATGACCCCTGGATTCAGCTGTTATCGTGATGGACGCTGGCATGTTGGCTTTCCAGGGGTCAAAACTAACAGACATTAGCTTCTTTCTGAGCAGAAGGGAAATGGATAGTAGGATCAGGAGTGACCAGCAGGGGCTGGGGTGGGGGTCTGCCTCAGACAAGGTAGCTGGGGGAGGCCTCTCGAAACAAGTGACTCTTGAGCTGAGCTTTAGGGATGAGGCAGGGTCAGTGCTGGGTTGGGGAGGGGAAATCTTAGGGAAGCAGGCAGAATGGGCACAAAGGCCCTGCAGTAGGAATGCATCTGGGGAGCTGGAGGGACAAGGGGGGCCCTTGTGGTGGAGGCAGACAGTGGGAAGGTGGATGGGTTGTCAAATCAGACCTTGCCGGCTTCGCCATTAGATTTGATTTAAAACATAGCTCTGCCTATTGTGTTGTGTGAGTCAGGAGAGGGTTAAAGCAGGAAAGAAGAATCACTGATACATGCTGGTGATGGCTCAGCTGCTTTCCAGGCATACCAAAAGTCCACTGGAAATGGGGCGTCTTCCCCTTCCACCCAGACAGTGAACAGCCACAGACCCTAAGGGCTTGCTTTACTCCGCCCTCAAGCTGCCCTGCTGCAGTGTCTAATCCCTGCCTCGCTGGGCTCTTGGGGCTTGGGAAATGTGTACGGAGATGGAACTGTCTGCACCTCATCCCTTTGTCTCTTTCAGGGGGGCATTTATGTCTTCAAACTTTTTGATTATTACTCTGCCAGTGGCATGAGCCTGCTGTTCCTGGTTTTCTTTGAGTGTGTCTCCATTTCCTGGTTTTATGGTGAGAACCAGCCCTCTTCTCTGATTTATACATCCATCATCCATCCATCCATCATCCATCCATCATCCATCCATCATCCATTCATCATCCATCCATCATCCATCCATCCATCATCCATTCATCCAATCATTGTTCATTAATGACATCTTGACTACTTACCCTCTATTTTGCCTTCGAAACACTTCCACAAGCTTAGTTAACACAGGTGATAGCTACCCTGTTTAGAAGTGTGACTGAGACAGTTGCATACACTCATTTAAAATGCAAGCTAGGGGCTGCAGAGGTGGCTCAGAGGTTCAAAGCACTTGCTGCTCTTGCAGAGGATCTAGGTTCAGTTTCCATACCCTCCCCTCATGGAGTCTTACAGCCTCCTGTTCCAGGGACCCAGTTTCTTCTTCTGGCCTCTATGGACACGGCACGAGTATGGCGCAGCATACATGTAGACGAACACTAATACACGTATGATAAAAATAAATAAATCTTAAAAAATAAAATGCAAGCCATCATGGTTTCATAAATTTGAGGATAAGAAGATTGGTTTGAAATTTTATTAGCGGCTGGCAAGATGCCTCCTGAGCTCAAGCCCCTGAGCCCACCTGTGGGGTGAGATAAGAGACTCCCCCAAGTTGTCCTCTGACTTCCACCTGTGCCTCACGACTCACAAACAAAATAAATAAATGTGGGGAAAAAAAGAAATTTTATCTGAAAAACTATACAGTTTTTTAAGCCATGGACTTAATGACTGCAAGACTATGTATGATTCCAGGTGTGAACTATTTTAGGACAAATCACAGAGGGAAAATCTAAGTTATTTGTTTCTTGCGGGACCAAAATTCCCCCAAATGACTGCCTAGGAGTCCAGAGATCAAAGAATGTCCTTCCCAAATGCCAACTCTCTCAGCAGGATGTGCCTTCTGAAAGAGCCCAGCACTGCCCCCCTCTTCCACCTGCACCCCATCACCCTCTCCCCACACTCTGCCCTCTTCCCTCCTGATGGGTCTCCCTGCTCTGTGGCTTTCCATAGTGAGCATGGACCTGCTCCTTTCTGAGGGCTCCAGGTTTTTCTTTTATTGTCATTGATTTACTAAATGTGGACTTTCTTCACAATCAGTTTCTCACAGTAACCAGGGGGAAATGTGCCCCCTGGCAAAGCCACTGAAGGCATAGTTTGAACAGGTGTCTGTGGGTAGGGTGCTAGGCAGGCCTGTCTTTGTGTATCCTCCTACTTCATATTCTGGTGCTATACAATTGAGTAAAACCAAAGCATGTGTCCCTTGCAAGAAGCAAGGACTTGCTCATGGCCACACCTGAAAGAGGTGGTCTAATGGGGTCCTAGACCACGGTCCTGGAAGCTCTCCCCTGCCTTCTGCTCTTGCCCCCGTGTCACAGGTGTCAACCGATTTTATGACAACATCCAGGAGATGGTGGGCTCCAGACCCTGCATCTGGTGGAAGCTGTGCTGGTCCTTCTTCACACCCATCATTGTGGCGGTAAGGATGGGGCTTGACTAGCCACCGTTGCCCTGAGTCACCAAGAGAGAACAGAGCTCGCCCAGCTCAGCCTAACCCAGGAGTCCAGGTTCCTAACACACAGAAGCTTCTCTTCCTCAGAAAGTCTCATTCCCTCCTTGAGGGATACTGAGGTCCTGAGAACTCTGGCAGGGCACCTCGGTTCCTTGAGATGGGGATTGGGCCGCTGCCTATATTGTGCCCTGTATAAGATCATGGTGTCCTGGAGAGGACTTTAGGCAGGGCCCCCTCTGCAGGGTTTTTTTTCCCCCAGAAAGGCACTGTAGGTGCCTCACCTACAGTGTCAGGATAGCTGCGGTGGAGGTAGGGCCTTGCTGGGTCCAGCCCTAGGGACTGACTGCCATGCCCTTCCCCATCCACAGGGCGTGTTTCTCTTCAGCGCTGTCCAGATGACACCGCTTACCATGGGAAGCTATGTGTTCCCCAAGTGGGGCCAGGGTGTGGGCTGGCTCATGGCCCTGTCCTCCATGGTGCTCATCCCCGGGTACATGGCCTACATGTTCCTCACCCTAAAGGGCTCTCTAAAGCAGGTAAGCCCTTCTGCAACTTGAGGGGCTCAGGGTCTACTTGGGAAGGCCTGAGTTGGCAAGTCAGTGCCATTTAGAGCAACAGAGTACACCTCTGAGTCACTGGGGACCTGTATGGGTGGAGGAGGATTCGGGTGGCCTCCTAGAAGCCTGAAGATAAGCAAGACTAAGTGGTAGAAGCAGAAAGAATATTCTTAGGAGGATAGGATGGGAAGTTTGTACAAAGGTCAAGGGATCAAAATGCCCTGAGGTAAGCTGGAGGGAGGTCAGTGGCATCAGGGGACCAGTGTGGAGCTTTTGGGTCATGCAGAAGAGAGCACGGTGTTCTGGCCGGGTATCCTCCACCGTGTGGGACATTTGGCTCTCTACTGAGGAGACTGGAGCTGGGTGTGGTGGAGGAAGGAGGGACGGAAGGGGCTGGTCCCCACTGTAAGGAGCCTCACCACCACCCTGCCCACAGCGCCTCCAGGTCATGATCCAGCCCAGTGAAGATATCGTGCGCCCCGAGAATGGTCCTGAGCAGCCGCAGGCTGGCAGCTCAGCCAGCAAGGAGGCCTACATCTAGGGGTGCAGCTCCCTCATCACCCCAACACTGGCACCCTGGCCTGGCAGTATCCACACCCCTTGAAGACTGAAGATGCTCTCTGTCTCCACCTACCTCAAGGGGCGGGTCCAGACACCATCACCATGCAGAGAGGGGAGATGGGGGACAATCTGCTCTGGGTGGACCCTGCATGGCCATCCACCCCTGGGGGCTTTCCCAGAGGCCTGGTGACTTTTCCCTCAGGCTCCACAACAGGAGCGGGTGGCTGGCCTTTGTAACTGCCACAGTAGCTCATTTTTATGCTACCAGAGAGGGTGACAGCTGAGGCCACACACTCCTGGCTTGTAGTCATATTCAGACTGTTGTCCTATGCCCCAACCATAGACTGTTATCCAGACATTCCTGTCCACTTTGGCTCTGAACTGGTCATAGACCAGAGCTATGGCATTTTGTTCGTGCCCCCTGGGAGCCAGTCTCTTTCCTTCTCACTTTCTCCTTCCCGAGGCAGCTTCACAGATCCACCCCTAGACAGACACCTCGGAGCAAAGCGGAGAGGGTCCTCTGTCCCTGTGACCCTGTGACCCGGGCAGCTCAGTGTCTCTTGTCCCACCTCCCCAGGTGACATTAACAGCAGCCGCCTATCCAGAAGGGTCCTGTGTGCTGAGGAGAATTTAAAAAAAAAGCCACAAGCACAATTGCCTTTTTTTGGTCACCATTCCAGGACTTTCCCCAAGTGGGAGCTGTGGTCCTTCTGAGCTGCCCAGGTTTGCACAAACAATGGCCAAGGAAACCAAGGTGAAGGTTCTGTTTAAATCAGGACGAACCTAGCTGGCCCTGGTTTCCCTCTTAGATTGTCACTGCCACTCAGTTCTGCCATCCCTCCTCACCTTTCTGAAAACTCCTCAGATGCTGATGACCGCTAATGGAGGAGGGTTTATCCAGAGACTGCCCACCCTACCCCGACACTGAGCTTCCCTTGTCAACCTGCTCCAAAGGGAAACGTCCCACGTCCCTTCTGGCCTTGGGCTCTGTGTAGGTGAAGCCAGTGGAGACAATTTCTGGAAAGCTCCAGCAGCTCAGCCTCTCTCCTCTGCCGAGAGGATGGGCTCCCATGTAGCAAATCGTATGTCGTGTCCCGTAGCGCCTTAGCTCGATAGCTCACAAACTGTGTTTATGACTAATCCTTAATAACTATGGTGAATAACCGTGATCGTGGGTTTTCCTTTGAGTCTCTTGTCATTCTCATCCAAAAGTGACCAGCACACCAGTTTCTTGCAATAAGCTATCTCCCTCAGAACATTAAGCACACTGTAGAGAATGCAAACACGTATGCGCATAGAAAAGCACACACATGCACACCCCTCCTCACATGTGGCATTTAGTGTCCCGTGTGATACTGTATAGGCAATCGACCAGTTCTTCCCGAGGACACCTGTAAAGGGGTCGCGTGGTTAAGGAGTCTGCCTGCCCGGTGGAGACTCTGCTTGCACAGGTGTCTGTCCTCAGAGTCCAGGGTGTGGCATGCAAGGACCCTCCACTGTGTCTCGTGGCCCCATCCCTCCTCCCGCCTGTGTATGAAGCCCTTTAGGATGAGGGCAGGAAATTTCCTTCTTGCTGCTTGTTGTTCTTAGATGTGAAACCGAGAGCGAGTCTTTCTGAGATAAATGCAGTATATTTCATGTGTGTAAGCGCCTCTGAGATGTTTGGCGAGAAATCCCCCGATTTCCACCCACACTTACCTTATAGAGCACAACATTAAAGGTCGTACAATTACTGTGAGAACTGTGACTATGTGTAACTTTTCTTTTTTTAGTTTTTGCCCAGAGGGAAAAAAAAGATAATTGTATTATCATATATGCTTTTTTTGCAATAAGGATTTATTCTCAGACACCAAGTAAATTTATCTCTATATAAAAAGTATATGTAATATATGACTATTCAGACTATATACAGAGCCTGTTTTAAAAAAAATTTACAGTATTATTTAGTAAAATTATCTGTTCTATGGACCAAATGTAAAATATTTATACATGAAGATGTGTTTTAAATGTCTATAAATGATATCACAACTAGAGCACGGGCGTTGTGTAAGTTTCTAAGGCTTTAGAAGAAAAATAATAAAGGTTCTATGATATTCACTCTATTAGTTACTTTTCTTTTGCTGTGGCCACGACCAAAACAACTTTTAGAAAAAAAGGGTTATGGGGCTTGTGGTTTCAGAGGAATAAGAGTCTAGCATGGCGGGGAAGCAGCAGGCATGGTGGCAGGAGCGGGAAGCTAAGGCTGACATCTTGAACCACAATCACAAAGCAAAGGGTGCAAACTGTAAGTAGGCGAGGCTGTTTACTCCCAAAGCCCATCCCCCAGCGAGGCTCCTCCTCCAGCAAGCCATCCCCCAGTGAGCACCTCCTCCAGCAAGCCATCCCCCAGCGAGCACCTCCTCCTGTAAGTTTGTACCACCTAACCTTCCCCAAGCAGCACTACCAGCTGGGCACCAAGAGTTCAAATGCTAGAGACTCTGGGAGATAGTTCTCTTTTCTTTTTCTGTTTTTAATTTGTGTATTCATTCATTTGTTCATTTATTATATGAGTGCTCTGTCTACATGTGCAGCTGCATTCCGGAAGAGGGCATCAGATCCAATTACAGATGGTTGTGAGCCACCATGTGGTTGTTGGGAACTGAACTCAGAACCTCTGGAAGAGCAGCCAGTGCTCTTAATCATTGAGCCTTCTCTCCAGCCCTGGTAGGTAGTTCTCTTTTCAAACCACCCCCACCTACTGAAGACCTTCCTCTCTTAGGGGCGGGAGCATACAATGTCTCTTTCCTTGACACAACACAACAAGGACACAAACTAACTCTGTCCCAGACCAAGAGAGATTTGGGCTCAAAGTCCACTTCAGTGAATCTGGGCTTCCCTCAAAGACTGAGCAACACAAGGAAGAAGTCACGGGGAGCTGTGTAGTGGAGCCACACTCAATTGTGTCAACCAAATAAAGATCTAAGCTGGAGGATGATTAGAAGCACATCTGTGTCATTGACTTGATGTGTTCTTCAGAATTGTAATTCTTTAATCGCATTTAGAAAAATGTGAGTTTGGCAGAGATGTTGCAAGAATAGCTAGACTGGACTCCGAGCTATGCTTCATCCGGAGCACAACAGTTGTAGGCATGCCATATTCTCTGACTCTACTCCACCCCACCCCTGCTTCCTCCTTCTTCCCTCCTCTGTCAATCAAATCAGTCTGGGCTGAGAAACATCTATGACTAACGCAGAACAAGGGGCTTACTAAGGGATATAGTCCTTAGATAATTATGAGAAGAGTTGGGAAATAAGAGCTTCAAATGGGTGGCTCGAGTGACCAGGGTGACTATTCTCCACGGTCCTCATCACCTCTTGGCATACTGCCTCCAGCTTCCCCACCAACGTATAACTTCACTGCACTCTACGGGTGGGTGCAGAACGAGGCTCAAAAAACCATACAAGGCAGGCAAGTGAATCCAACCCTCGGTCATCCTGGTCTCTGAGAGCCCCGAAAGGTTTCTCTCTACTGGAAGCAAGAACTTGCTTTGAACCAGAAAAGAAGACCCTCAAAGAAGCATGAATTGGGCTGATGAGATGCAGAGTTCAATTTCCAAAACCTACATGATGAAAGGAGAGAACCAGTGCTTTCAACTTGACCTCTGACCCCTGCCTACTCCCACCCCGCTCCTGTGGATTCACCTCCCTTTGCCTGGGGAGCTCCTCTCCTCCCCCTCCGTCTCTCCCTCCCTAGCCTCTGCTGTCCTGTCCCTGCCTATCTTGTACCAGGCCACTCTGAGGTGAGGGGCTTTGATTGGCATTGGTCTGAGGCCGGCCCCCTGAGGAGCTGGAAGTCACTAGGCACTTTTCCCCTTTGTCCTTGGATGTGATTTCAGGCGGGGTCTCAGGGGCTCCACACCAGCACGGAGAGCTGACCCACGCAGGAAGGCCTAGCCTCCCGTCCCTCACAGACAGCAGGCAGAGTTGCCTGGCACTGGCGAGAGCCAGAGCTGTCGTATACCAGAACAGGTGGCAGAAAAGAAGCCTGGGCTCCCGCCTGGCACCCTCTAGAGTGTGGGCAGAGGCCATCAGGCAGAGGCGTTGTGGGTAGGCAGCCCCAGCTCATGCAACATGGCATGGATGAGGTGACCAATTGCTACGCCATTTGAGAATGACTTGCTGACATTTTGGGTCCCCCTCTTAAAACCAAGGGCATCCAGGGAACTTCACAGGGCCATAATGCGGTTGTCTAATCCCTAGCTCACACCCGGCTTCCCTGACCATACCTAAAGCGTACCTGATAGTGACTTTAGGATCCAGTTTAGGGACACACATTGCACTGAGTTGTTTGTCTCTTCGCCAATAATTGTGAGCACCAGTTACCTACCAGGCTGAGGTGAGGCTGGTGGCTGCCTAAGCCCACGGAGCACTAACTTGTCAACTCAGCTCCTTCTCCCCATCTCCATGAAGTGCATCAAGACTTTTCAATGCCTCTCCTGGTTCTTCTCCAAAGTGATGGAGAGGGAAGCCTTGTGGGAATTTCAGAAGAGAATGGAATTTCCCTTTTGAAGAGCAAAGAAAGGACTAAATTAAGGAAACCACCTACTTCAGGGAGGGCTTCCCGCATCCCCGCCCCACCCTGGGGCTTGTCTGCAGCTGACTGTAGACTTTCTGACTTCCCTCCAGTCACAGTGAGTCCAGCTCAGACTTCAGAGGAAATCCGTTGCAGCCTTTAAACGGGGATCATAGTGACTTCCCTCAACTGGGTCTCCCTGACCGAGGTGGTCTGGGTTGACTCTGCCAGCTTCTCTCCTTTCAACTTCTGGGGGCGGGGTGGTGGAAAGAGGTTGGAGTGCTCCCGGTTGGGAAGACCCTTCAAAGGTTTCTAAATCCTATTGGAGGCTTGAATTATTTCAGGAGAATGCAGTGTACTTTGATGTCCCCTAGGGGAGCCTGGCTGCTGCAGAGAGTCATTCACTGGGCCTGGGATTTGGTATGAATGACTGAATGCAAGCACTTGGGTACTGCTGATGACTGTTTACTTGAACATTAAATATGAAGATAAGATTTAAAAAAAAAAAACGGGGCTGGAGAGATAGATGGCTCAGTGGTTAAGAGCATTGCCTGCTCTTCCAAAGGTCCTGAGTTCAATTCCCAGCAACAACATGGTGGCTCACAACCATCTGTAAAGAGGTCTGGCGCCCTCTTCTGGCCTTCAGGCATACACACAGAATATTGTATACATAATAAATAAATTAATAAATAAATAAATAAGATTAAAAAAAAAAACATGGAGAAAAGCAACAGGCCCCTCTTCTGAAATGCTCACAGGGAGTTTGCAACTTGCTTAGGACACTGACAGAACCTTTCATGCAAACTGTCTAAAGCATTAGAGATGACGTCAGGCATAGCTGGATCCAGGCGCAAAAAAGGGTGACATCAGAAATCAGAGGCTCAGTCTCTCCCTCCTTCTTTCTCTCTCTCTGCCTCCTGCCCCCCCCAATTATAGGATTATCAGGTTATCTGTATGGTTAGTGATGGAAGAGCAGGTTTACATACTACTTGCAGTGTGTATCTTGTCCCTAAGTTATGTGTCTCAGCTCTGGGGCCCATTTGGGATACACATCTATCCTAGATATAGTCTGTTAAATGTGATGGAGCAGACAGAATGTTTGAATGGCCATCTGGCCACCTCTTAAGCAATGGAATGGATCAGTAGTACCCACGCACATGGACTGAGAGTCAGAAGAAAGCCCAGTTTCTAAAGAAGTTAGAACATGGCTGCCGGTGGGGTAGTGCTGTCTATGTGCTGCTTTTATAGGCTAATGAATAAAACTGCTTCAGCCACTGGCTTAGCAGAATAGGGCAAAGTAGGAATTCCAAGCAGATAGAGGAGGAGAGAGTAGGCAGAGTCGGGGAGATACCACGGAGCTGCTGCAGGAGACATGCACCAGAACTTTGCTGGTAAACCATGAGCCTCGTGGTAAAATATAAAATAATAGAAATGGGTTAATTTAAGATGTAAGAGCTATCCAATAAGAAGCTAGAGCTAATAGGCCAAACAGTGATTTAATTAATACAGTTTCTGTGTGGTGATTTTGAGTCTGGGCAGCCAGGAGCAAATAAGCAGCTTCTGCCAACAGGACAGGGAAGGATAGTTGCAGAGGTTCCTCCATCTTGTATTCTTGCTGAGGGCATTTCAAAGTTTAACTAGAATTAATGGAGGATTCTGTGGAAAATTACCCAACTCTATTCTAGGAGCCCAAGGTCAAGATAACCTAGCCAATTTATCTTACTTAATTAAATTGTCCGCTTGCGCAAACCTCCCCCTCCAGCTAATCACTTAGCTTCTGTTTAACTGCTTGCTTGTGCAAAACCTTCTTCTGTAGCAATGCCCTTACTCTAAACACTTGGAGCTACACTTGGATCTGGAATCCCCGTGTGTCATCCCAGTCACCTAGACTAAAGACTTTCAATTGGCTATAAATTCTGTCTGCTGAGTGGTCATCTCTGATGGGTGCCCATGACACTGGGGCCGTCAAATAGCAAAGGCCACAGATCAGGCCACCAGCTTATCAAGTAACCTTAGCGTCCTTCTTCCAAGCGTGGGTCTTCCCATGGCTGTGCTTACTTGCTCTCGTTTTGAGAATTAATCCTTCATGTAGGGGAACAGAGGCGCATGGAAAGGTACAGAATGTATGAGATGGACTGAGACCACCCAAGGCAGGTCTACTTGACTGCTCGGGGCAGAAGTTAAGAACACCACCTCAATATGGCCCAGACATTCATCATTGCTCCTTTGGACCCCAAACAACAGACTTCTTGGTTCACATACTCCCTCTAGACTTGCCCACTGTCCTAGTTACTGCTCTATTACTGTGAAGAAACACCATGACCAGGGCAAATTTTAAAATAAAGAATCTAATTTAGAGGCTTGCTTATGGTTCCAGAGGATGAATCTGTGACCATCACGGCAGGGGACATGGGGGCAGTCAGATGTGGCTCTGGAGCAGTAGCTGGGAGCTCACATCTGATCTATAAGAGAAAGAGAGACTGGGCTCAGGCAGGTTTTGAAACTTCAAAGCCCACCACCCAGTAACACACTTCCTTAGACCAGGACATACCTATTCCAACAAGGCCACTCCTCTTAATCCTTCCCAAACAGTTTCACTAACTGGGGACCACCTATTCAAACAAATGAGTCTGTGGGAGTAATTCAAACCCTCACATCCACTATTGAACACATGCAATAACACTAGAGTAAGTTTAAAATACAGACTGGCTCATGTTGTGCCCCTATTTCAGCCTCAAGCCGCATCTAGAATACAATTCCATTTCCCGCCTCTGTCCCACAGACTGGTCTGACTTCTGTCTTTCTCGATTTCATGTGTATCATTCAGACCTTTGTTCATGTGACTTTGCAAATAAACCATTTCTCTACCCCATTAGTCTTCCAAACCCTTACACTCAGGGTTCTTTATGCTTGGAGGATGCAGGGTAACCAAGGAGGCCTCGATTTAGACAGAAATTTCAGAGTGACTTACTTGCTTTCCACATCAGTGGGGCTGTGGGCCTTGACACTTGCCGATTCTCCCTTCTGATCTTCTCTGACCCTGATAGCCACGACTGCCCCCTTCCCTTCATTCTGCTCTTTGCTCAGAGTCATCTCATTCACAGACACCTCCCACAATCACTGAAACTAAAACAATTGCACTCACTCTCATCTTCCTGATTTTTCTTTGTAGTTTGTTAATATAGATTCTTACTATGTAGCTGAGGCTGGCCTCAAACCTCAAACACAAAATCCTCCTGCTTCAGCTTTCCATGTGCTGGGGTTACAGATATGTGCCAACACACCACTTTCTGCTTTATATTTTCTTTAAGTTGTTAAATTATATTCATGTGTTTACTTGTTTATTTGGGGGGCATGTATACCCCTCAATGCATGATCAGAGGTCAGAGAACAGCTTGTAGGAGCCTTCTCCTTCCACCATGTGGGCCTGGGGCTAGAACTCAGGTTGTCAGGTTGGTGGCTAATGCCTCTATCCCTTACCCCCTTTATTTTTCCTACTTTCTTTTGTTGGTTTGTTTTCTGCTTTTCAAGACCGTTTCTTTGTGTATCCCTGACTGTCCTATACCTAGCTCTAAAGACCAGGCTATTGTTGGGCAATATTTTCAGGTGTGTGACTTTTGTTTCTGCTGCATTTGTTTGACTTTGTGAAGCTGTGTTACTGTGCCTTTCTAAAATGCCTGATGGTCCTAATAAAGAGATGAACAGCCAATAGTGAGGCAGGAGTAAGGATAGGTGGAGTCAGCAGGCAGAGAGTATAAATAGAAGGAGACACCTGGGAGGAAAGAATTACAAGGAATAGCGGATTCAGGGGCCGGTCACCGAGCCAATTATGGAGTAAGGAGGAAAGAAAGGTATACAGAAATAGAGAAAGATAAAAGTCTACAGGCAAAAGGTAATCTGGATAATTTAAGAAAAGTTGACAAGAAACAAGTCAAGCTAAGGCTGGGCATTCATAACTAAGAATAAGCTTCCGTATGTGATTTATTTGGGAACTGGGTGGCAGGACCCCCCAAAAAGTCAAAAGAGCAAAAACATCACAGAACAGGCTGGCCTCAAGCTCACAGAGATCCACCTGCCTCTGCCTTCCGAGTGCTGGGATTAAGGGCGTGCACCACCACTGCCTAGTTCTAATACTTAATAATCTTTCTTTTCCTGTCTCTGCCAACATCCTATAAAGGAGGTTGAGGTTCCGGGAGAGGAATGAGAACTTTTTAAAATTATTGCCATGGCCTAAATATCCATAGAATGCCTGACACACAGAAGGAGCTTAACAAATGGATAGATGATGGATGTATGGATGGTGAGTTGGTAGTTCGTGGGTGGATGGGTGGATATATAGATGAATGGTGGGTGGATGGGTAATGGATGGATGGATGGACAGACAGTAGATGGCGAGTGGATAGACGTGTGGTAACTGGATGGATGTGTGGTAGATAGATAGGTGGTGGGTGAATGGTACACGACTGGATGGGTTGAAGAGATGTGAAAAGCTGGTGGATGGATGCAATAGATGGTTGTGTGGATGGAGAATAACCGGCAAGTGGATGGGTGGATAGTAGCTGGGGAGCAGCTGGATGAACGGTGAATGGACAGATAGGTGAGTCGATCGGTAGCTGGTGAAAGAATGGGGGAGTAGATGGTGAGTGGATGAGCCTCCAGTGAACAGCGGTGTGAATACCATCCAGGATGCTGGCTCTGGGGTCCGTCAGCCTCTAGTGAACAATGGTGTGAACGCTATCAAGGATCCTGGCTCTGGGGTCGGTCACCCCACTAATGACTCTGACTCTGCTGCTCAATTCCCATGCCCCTCCATACACATTTGTGGCCTGGCTTCCTCATGAAATTACTGCTAAAGTACAGTGAAGTAAACCAAGGAAAGCACATAGCACGTGCCCGGCCCCAACTGAGTGCTCAGAAGATAGCTGTGATGTTCATAGAGCGACCGACCATTCCTGTCAGGGTCCATCCCCCACCCAGAGCCCTGTGGTTTGAAGTTTGTGTCTGTCACACCGTCACTTCATAATTAAGCTGTTTTTCTCCCTGCTTTTATTAATCAGATGTGGTTGCTAATTAGAGCTTCTGATGAGCGTGGGGTAACCAGGGTGACAGCATTGAGCTGTTATCATTGTAGGCAAAACCGAGGAAATATGGCAATTTGGGTCTCCAGCTTGTCCCAATGAGCAATAACTCTGATCTCCTCCAGGGTCTCTAAGTCTGGAAAGAGCTTCCACACTCCTCCCTCCTCTGTCAACTCTCTAGAGACTCTTGCAGCTCCCTAGCCTCGGGCGGGGCCTGTGACTGCATCATCTCACAAAGTGTTTAGCTGAAGGCTTAATATGTTTTGTTTCTAAAATCAAAGTGGTGCAGATTGCTAAGAGGGGCGAAGTTTTCCAGGCCTGAAAAGAAAGGCTCTTCATCTTAAGGGTTACATTTTGTGCACATCTGTATCTCTTCCAGATGTGCTCACAGCAGTAGAACTGTCAATCCAAAGGTTTTTGCATTTTCAGGGTCGTTAGCACTTACTGATAAGCTGTCCCCAGGAAGTTGTGTCCATTTTTATCCCTGCTGGAAGCGTTTGGTAGCAATCACTCCGCTGTGCTCTTTCGAAACTGGGGCTTGCCATTAAGTCTTTGTCAGTTTGACAGCTAAGAGACCTCAAACATGAGCTTACATTCTTGATGTTATTTTTATCTGTGTAAGTGTTTTGCCTGAATGTTATGTATGTGTAGTACCCACAGAGCCCAGAAGAGGCTATCAAATCCCTTGGAACTGGAATTACAGATGGTTGTGAGCCCACCATATGGAGCTGGGAACTGAACCCCGGTCCTCTGGAAGATTAGTCAGTGCTTTCCACCTCTGAACCATCTCTCCAAGCCCAACTGTGAGCTTCTATTTCTTTGAATTTTACTGATGGTGCAACTCTCTTATGTGGTTTCTGGCTTTTGGTATTTATTTGATGGATTTATAGTAGCTCATACACATCTTGATTTTTAATGTATGTATGTATACTTGTTTAGTAACACGCTACATGCCATGTTTCTGATCTTGTGACAAGGTTCCCGAGATATAACCATGAGAGGAAAGGGTTCACAGGCGTCACAGGTTCATGGTCATTTGATCTGTGGTGGCATGGCATATTATAAATGGTACATGTAGTGAAGCCAGTGTGCTCACCTCATGGTGGCTGGAACACAGAGAGAGAAAGGAAGACCCTAGGGTCCCAATATCCCCCTTCAAGGTCAGACGCACACCCAGGAAACTATGTCCTTCTGCTAGGCCGCTCCTCCCAAAATTCTCTCCACCTCCATTGGCATCATGGGTGGGGACAAAGCACTGGTATGTGGGCCTTTGGAGGGACACTTCAGACCCAAACTACAGCATCTATTGACAATATTAACATTGTTTATTTATGTTGAAAATATAGATGAAATCTGAGTGGCCAAAAAAAAAAATCACAGGATGTATATGTTTGTCACATGCACATGCATATTTCATGTTGCCTTAGTTACTATTGTTATAAAGAGACACCATGACCAAGGTAACTCTTGCAAAGGAAAACATTTAACTGGGTTCTTGCTTACAGTTTCAGAGACTTCATACATAATTATCAACACAGTGGGGAAATGGCAGCAAGCAGGCGTGGTGCTGGAGAAGTAGCCGTGAGCTACATTCTGATCCACAGGCAGGAGAGAGAGAGGGAGAGGGAGAGAGAGAGAGAGAGAGAGAGAGAGAGAGAGAGAGAGAGAGAGAGAGAGAGAGAGAGAGGTGGGCCTAGCATGGGCTTTTGAAAGATCAAAGCTCACCCCTAGTGACACACCTCCTCTATCAAGGCCAAGCCTGCTCCAACAAGAGCACACTTCCTAGTCCTTCCCAGACACCTCATCAACTGGGCACTAAGCAATAAAACTGATGAGCGGAGGGAGGAGGGGGGGACAATCTCATTCAAAACACCGCATGTGTTTACTGATACCCTCTTTCAGTGAGCCAGTTTCCTACAGTCTAGTCTATGGTTCCCTAGCTCCTGACCCTTGCCAGTTTGACATGGATTTTGAACACAAAGCTACAAAAACATTTGAGCCCTCTCTTTTTCCAGTCCCTCTCTTCTGGAGTAGATGGGAGCCTCTGTCACCTTCTGCTGTGTCTTCCTAAAGGGCCGAGGATTGGTGGCTCCCAAGCATCACATTTCCAGAAAAGGCCTTGAACACAGTGAGTACCCGGATGGGGCCATGCTGACTGCTTCCTGTGATGCCACGGCAGCGACAGTCTCTCTCTTCTCTCTCCTGGCTCTTGGGGGACCTTTCCTGAGACACTGTTCCAGGTCATAGAGCCATTTCAGGGCTGCTTGAAGAGACCAGTGCTAGAGTAATGGTAGCAGGTCTTGAGCCAGCACCTCCTAACCCATGGAATACAGGGGACCCTCATGTTAGCATTCCAGCCATATTCTCTGTTGTTTTTTTTTCAATTTTTCATTTGTGTGTATAGTGGCTTCCCATGGGACCAGCATCTTGTCACCTTGTTTGTGTCCCAGACATGGTTGTTATTTTTACAGTGAGAAATGCATAATAAACTATATTTTTAAAAATACAGTCCTCCCTTCGAGGAGGACAATTCACTGACAAGAACATTTCATTGTGACGCACATCAATTAAGGTCTGTGCATATTTCGCTCTTGATAGCTTTCTTGTGCTAGCAGATGCTAATGGGGCATAAACAGAGAGCCTATTTTTGATGGACACATCTAATAATATCTAACACTGTCTCTGGAGAAATCAAGGGAGAATAGGATTATTCCCTAGCTATTCCTTGTCAATGCCTTGGTAGTCTGCTCAAGGCCACCATCAGTTCAGGTTTGGTAGAAACTGGGGGAGAGGTGACAGTAGTCTATTGATGGGCTAGATGACTTTCAGTGGCAACAGGTACATCAGGTAGGAATGGGCAGAAAGATGCGCTGTCTGGGAAGGGAGGTAGAGCAGGGCGGGGCGGGGGGGGGCTGACTAGTAAGGGCCCTGGCAAAGATGTCCTTACAAGACCCATCATAGGGAAGCGTCCACACCCTTCTACCTCTATTCTGCTCCTTTCCGAGTGCCAGGGCCATGTGGACTGGCTCAGACTTTGGCAATCCCAGGGTGCTGATGTCAAGGCCTCTGGCAAATGACTTCCCCTTCGCAGTGATGGCAGGACAGAAGGAGTAAGGGAAGGAATTATGTTTGCTGGATGCCTGCTATACAGCCAGCACTGTCTCCTGGAATGCTCCTTCCCACAAACCAGGAAAAAAAACACAGCTTACTATCTCTACTAGTGGGTGAGTAACCTCAGGCCCTCAGAGGTAAAGCACACAGCCCTAATCTGGACACCTGAGCCCTGATCTTTGTCCCTCACCACCGTGACCTCCATTGGCAGAGAAGGCACCAGGTGCAAGGCAAAGAGCTGAGACTATGCAAGTTAAGGCAGGATGGTGACCAGGAAAGCTCAGAGTTTGGTCTCCAGGACGTTTCAACAGGACCTCTAGAGTCAGCTCTATCCCTTCTGACTGCCCCTCTGTAGGTGCAGCTGCGCTTCAGGTGCTTTTGCTGGGTGCTTCATTGCAGCAACGAGAGAAAGCAACTAATACAGAAAATTGGGGCCGAGAAGCCGAGCCATTGCTGTGGCCATGTGGTCATTATGACTTTGGAATTAATTTATGAGAAGGATGTAAATGTGAAAGTCTTCCCCCCCCCCCCCCCCGCCTTGGGCTCCAGAAGCCCTAGAATGCTTTAAGCAGAATTTGATGGGCCATTCTGGTGGGAGTTTGGGAAATCAGCCATCTGAAATGAAGTAGTAAAGACTGTACTCATGGGGGTTTTAGAGAGCATAAGGACTCCTACTGGGAACTGGGCTGGAGGCCATTTGTGCTGTATTCTGGCAAAGAATCCTTGCATTTTGTTCATGTTCTGAGAACTTGAGCGAGGCTGAATTTAAAAGCAATGGACCTCTATTTGGCAGAGAAAATACCAATAAGGTCTAGCGTTTAGGTTATGATTATGGTGTGCCTGTCGCTGTTATGTTTAGTGAGGTTTGTAATGAGACTTCAAAGCAGAAGGATGTGGAAAATGGGTAATTTGTCCAAAGCTGTGCTGAGGTGAGTGTAGAGAAAGTAGCCACAATTGCAGAAATGGCACCTTTCAGGAGAAACCTTGCTCTCTGTGCTGGAAGGATGCCCTCGGAGCAAGACTGCCACAGGGCCACAGATCTTAGCACAACTGGTTCCATGATGGAAGTACCATTCAGACCATAAAACTCAGCACATAGGCGACATCACCTGATAAATCAAAAACAAAGGCCTAGCCCATCAAAGACCTTAGTTGTGGGAAAGTGTCTAATGCACTAACCTTGCTTTTTGTCCAACTGTTCTTGTTAACTGAAGGATGTCAACCCAGGATATGGTTTTGTGCTTAAAAGCTCACCCTGAGAAGGGCTTGGGGCCACACTGGGATCCCAAACATTCAGTGTAGTTGCCAGGCGGCTAATGAAGATTTTCTGTTGGCTTAAATCCATGCCATGTCCAAGTAGTCTTCTCTGGTGGATACCCCACAGCAAGACCTCCCCCACTGAAGGCCCCGACTTATGGAATGCAAATGAATTTAGAAGGGAGGGAACTTGACCTGAGGATGCCTCCAAAGAGGTTCTCCACTTGACACCAGAGAGGCCATTGCATGGAGCTGTGAAGAGATGCTGGGCCACCAAGGAATAAAGCTGGCCCAGGGGAGAGGATCTGCTGGAGGCAGGAGACCTGGAAGGCTAGGCTGCTCAAGCCCTGTAGGGCTCAGGTGAGGCCACCAAAGAGCTCCAGGTGCCAGATCTGGAACTTTAGGGTTTGTCCTGTTGAATCTTGATCTTTTTGATCCCATCTTTCCTTGCTATGTCCTTGTTCCCCTGCTTTGGAAGAAGAAGGTTTACTGTACAATCAGAGACTTTTATGTTGCTCAGAAATACCTCAAACTCATTCTGTAACCAAAGATGATCTTAAACTCTAACATGCTGGATTATAGGCATGGACATGGGGCTTCTGAATGTGCTGTTAGAAAGGTTAAGATTTCGGAGACTTTTAGAGATGAATATCCTGTGAGATAGGCCAAGGTTGTACAGCGTTATGATTCAGTGATGTGTTCAGGAGTCAGGTTGACAGGGAGTAGACTTTGATGCTTGGTCTTTATTGTCAACTGGATTAGGAATCACCTGGGAGACATAGCTCCTCCCACCGGAGCAGGGGTGGTTCCAGAAAGGCTCAGCTGAGGTGGGAAGACCTACCCTGAACATAGGAGTTCCATGGGCTGGGATCCAGGCTGAAAAAAAAAGGGGGAGGGGGGTGATAGCTGAGCGCCCACATTCTTCTTTGCCTCCTGACCATGAGGGCAGTGTGATTAGTCATCTCACACGCCTGTGGCCATGCCTTCTTGCCATGATGTGCCAGACACCCTCCAATGGAAGCGTTGTAAAATACACAGTTGCTTTTGTAAAATACACGGTTTCCTTTTATTCTAATGGGCTTTGGTGGATCGCTGGCTGGAATTTGAATGCCCTGTATAGTGAGATAAAATATATTGTGCCTGGGGTTAGCTCCTTGATCTTGAGCAGTGCCCTGAGGTCGCGTGCGAGGATGTCTTGTGCTGAGAAAATGCATGCCCAAGGGTGCAGAACTAACTCGTCTGCAACTTAGCCCGAAGTACCTCGGAAACATGTAACACACACATGCAGCATGTGTAGTGAGAAGATGACAAAGGCAGGCAAAAGATGTGACGGCTTTACTAAACAGACGAAGTACTGACAGGTGAACGTGGCCAGCACGGCGGGAAGTACAGAGGATCCTGGGTTCAGAGGTCAAAAGTATGTTAAGGGTGAGAGGCTCCAACTTTCTCATGGCTAGGGCTGTCCAAAAATAGAACAAATGGCCCTAGTCCTTAGGGAGTGAGCTCACCATCCCTGGAGGCATGTAAGCAGAGCAGGAAGTGGCTGCACACCTGGCAGGGGCTGATTCTGACAGCGATGGGCTTCTGAGCTGATCCCATGGAAGAAGGGACTTGAGATAAGTATTTTTCCTTTTCCTCGAGGCTCCCTCACTGTGAGAATAACGTTCCCTAGGAATCATGTTGCTAAATCCTGATGGTCAAAACGTTGCCTTTTCATTTAGGAGTGTTTTAAGTTGAAAGTTTATAACGAATTCAGCACCTCCTGGGACTTTATTTGAAGTAAGGGAACTGACTTCAAAAAGGCTCATGATCATGTAGGACCCACAACTGGGCTTCACCTGAGCTGAAAGCCAACCCGGAAGTCACAATCCCCTCTCCTCAGCCTTGCCAGGGTCCTACTCCCAAGACAGACCATTGTGAGGTTGTGGTTGTCTCCCCCAGCCCCACCCACAATGTCTCAGCTCCATCCTGCCCTCTCCTCACCTCCTGCAAGGGCCATCATCTTGGCTCACCAGCCCACTGCTGAGGCCCCTTTTGGTTCCCCAGGCCTCCGATTCTTTCTCCACACTCAGCTAGAGTATAATGGCGAAGGCCTAGCCGGGGAATGAGTGTGCCTCCTGCAGCCAGAGATCCATACTCAAATCCCAGAGGTCCTGCAAGCCCCTGCCCTGCTGGCACTCAGCCTCAGGCCTCTTCCCTGACCCCGGGTCTCTCCCATCCTCCAACTGAATCATCTCTGCCACGGAGCCCTTCTGTGGCATCCACTATCTACTTGGGAGAATTCTCACACTTCTGGGTCCCTCCAAAGTACCCTGTCTCTGCAAGAGCATTTCCATTGTAGAATATTATTTTAACTATGTAAAGATGTGTTGCACTTGTTTGTGCTGTGGAATATTACTGTAACTATGTAGAAGTGTGTCACTTTTGTTTATGCTGCATTTGTTTAATGACACAAGGATGTGTGTTTAATTCTGTAAAAATGTGTTGCAAATGTTTCACCTTGCCTGCCTAAGACAGTCACCTGATTGGTTAATAAAAAGCTGAGCAGCCAATAGCTAGGCAGAGAAAGGATAGGCGGGGCTAGTGGGCAGAGAGAATAAATAGGAGGCAGATGCCAGAGGAGGAATGAGAGAAGAAAGAGGAGAGAACAGGGTACGTGCCTGGGATGAGAAACCAGGAGGCTGCCACCAGCCAGACATGAGAAGCAGTGAAAGTAAGATACACAGAAGGAAAGAAAAGTAAAAAGACTCAAGGCAAAAGGTAAATAAAGAGAAACAGGCTAATTTAAATTAAAAGAGCTAGCCAGAAATACGCCTAAGCTAGGCCGGGAGGTGGTGGCGCACGCCTTTAATCCCAGCACTAGAGAGGCATAGGCAGGCAGATCTCTATGAGTTTGAGGCCAGCCTGGCCTACAAGAGCTAGTTCGAGGACAGCTAGGACTGTTACACAGATAAACCCTATCTCCAAAAAAAACTAAGTCCTCATAATAAGTGTCTCTTTCATGATTTGGGAGCTGGTTGGTGACCCAAAAGAAAGAAGCCTGCTACACTTTCCTCCAGTCAGCTCCCGCCCTCACCCTGTGCTCTGGAGGCTCCTGGACTTATGCAGGTGAGGCGTTCCTTGCAGCCTCGTCCCCGTGGAAACAGACTTTTCCTCTCCGGTGCCTGCCATGCCGTAGACGCTGTCACTCCACTCATCCAGTTTCACTCTCTGCAGTTTCTATTACAGCTAATTTGAAAATAATACATGGAGAATTCCAGAAATAAGCAACTCATTTGCTTTAAGTTGTGTGCCACCCCGGGTACCGCGAAGAAGGCCCACATCATCCTGCTTCATCCCACACAGGATGTGAGTCACGCCATTGTCTGGCATGTCCACGCTGGGAACACCGCTCCTCATCTAGTCACTTGGTAGCTGACTTGGTCACCAGACAGAGGGGACTGCCACAGTACCACAGTGCCACAGTTCAGGAGACCATTGATGTCATAGTCTAATACCGCCGCGATGCTTACGCTGTGTGCCTCTCTGCGACTCGCCACACAGGCATGACGTCAGCTGGCATCGCAGAAGGGTGAGTACGGCACAGTGGGCACAATGGGATGCTCCAAGAGGCCTTGTTCGTTGAACTTTTGCCATAGCGTAAGGGAGACTGTTCGTGTTATCTGTTGTGGATTTCTTACCGTACCTAATCTATAAATGAAACTGCCCTGGTATGCATGCGTAGGAGGAAACATAGCCGGAGCAGGGTTGATATGATTCGCGATTTCAGAAATCCACTGATGTCTTAGAGCACGTCCCCCTGGAAAAGCAGGGAACGCTGGGACTGTGAATTGAAACAGTTGTTGGGATGAACAAGAGAGAAAGCCAGAAGGCAGAATAAATAAGCTTTTCCTTAAGAAACCAACAAGCAAATGAATTAATGGGTGACATCATCAGTGCCCATAGATGGCTAAGGGACAGGACCTTCTGCCAAACTTTGAAAGTGCTTGTTCCCAAACCTGGCTACAGGTTCAAGGCCCCACCCCACCCCCATCTCAGATCCACTCACTCAGCATCTTTAGATGCAGGACCGAGTCTCGGCATTTTAAATTCTCGGAGTGTAAGCCCCAGACCCTCAGCTAAGCGGAGAATCTGCGTTCTTTCAGTTGCACTATGCTCATAAAGGAGGCGATGTGGGGCTGCTCATTTGCATGTCTGATAAGCTTTCGGTGCTTTAGCTGCTGGCTGGGGTCAACTGAGACTGTGCTCGGGACCTCTATACAGCGAGAGGGCGGAGGAGGGGGGAGGTGCTGCACGCTGGTCTGGGGCAAGAAGCTAAAGCGTGGGGTAGATTGCTCCATCCAATATTGTTCTCTTTCCTTTCTCATCTTCATCGATGACACAGCTGGGGTCTGGGGAAGGGTGGCGATTTGCCCAAAGCCTGCTATCCATCTTAGAAAATAAAATGAGTTTAGAGCATTGGTATGTGTCTCGGTCACTCGTGTTTGATGCCTGGTGCTCAAGGCCAGGCCCCTTAGCTAGCCTTTCCTCTGGCTAGTTGATAGTAACCATGCCAGGCCCCTCTCTAAAGATGGGGGTGGGGATCAGCTCTATTTCCTGGCTTGTGAAGGAAGGCAAGGGCTATGCAGGCACCCTACATCTCACATTATAAAGGAAGTAGCAGAACTGTGCCCCCCCCCCGCTGGGCCCTCTGCCCTGGGCGGGGGAGGGGAAGGGGGGGTGAACTGAATACTAAGGCCTGGGGAGTCAGGTATTGACTCCTTTTCTTTTCATAGAAGGTCTCCCGTGGGGTCCTTGTATTTCACACAGCTCGTCCGCCTCTCTGCCTGTTTCATGCTCTCTGGAGATGGCATTTAGAGGCAGTGGGCTGGAGACCAACAGCCACTTACCCCCTTTTTCCTCCGCACCAAGCTCTGATTTTGTTGGGTATCAGGCAGCTTCATGCTATAGGTGAATATGGTTCTGCCCCCAGTGGTTGGTGAATCTTTAATGAGTCTATTCTAGTCATGTGGTTCTTTGCCCTGGATAGCAGTTAATAGGAATCTGGGCATAGGAGTAATCCTAGCCAACAAGGTATGGTGGGCAGACCTGGAAGCATAGAGTTAGGAAGGCTTTGTGAGGTTGTTTGATGCTTGCCTTTGTTTGGTTGTTTTTTGAAGACAAGGTCTCTGCATCCCCAGCTAGCCTAGAATTCACTAATGTATACTGGGCTGGCCTCCGTCTCACAGATCTATCTCCCTGCTTCTGCCTCCTGAGTGTTGGTATCAAAGATACATGCCACCATGCCCAGCAGTTTGGGGTCTTATATGATGGGAAAAAAGATGGACACATGGCTGGAGAGGTAGATAAATGGTACACAAGAGTCATGACCAAAATGTTTAATGTAGTACTAACAGCAGAATTCGGGTAGCAGACATTCAGGCGGTCGCTATGCTATTAACTTGCCTATGTTTTGAAGTTTTCATCATAAAAAAACTGAAAGATGATGCCAAGTTTTTAATGAAGCCAGGTGTGTGTAAGCTCTAGGAGCCAACAATTCTATTCCTACGTGTTTGCCTAACAGAGTGGCAGGCTTAGTGTTGGTCCCAACCCCCTTCCCGCAAATGACAATTGGGGCTCAGCTCAGGCTGGACTGCGACCCGTAAACACTCGTGTTCTTCAGACACCTTGTAAAGTGGGTTTGTTTGCCAGGGAAAAGCCACTACTTTCTTATCCGCTGCTACAGTCGTCGTCATTGTCCCCCCCCCCCCCCATCTCTGGAGAGAGCATCCAGTTCTTCAGTAATTCAAACCGGCTTCCAGAAGATCACAGCTCCACGCTAGTTCCTAGGCTGCTCTAACTAATCCTGCCTCCTCCCAGATACCCATTCTCTTTATAACCAGTGAGTTCACCACACACACACACACACACACACACACACACACACACACACACCCCATCCCTCTTCTCTCTCTCTCTCTTCTCAAGAGACAGCCTTGGCAGTAGGGAATAAACTTTTTCTTTTCCACCCCCGGAGCAGCCATTTTGCTAGTTTCTTCACTGTGCCCTGCAGTAGTGTTTATCAAAAGATAGTGCAGATGATAGCATTCGGCACATCATCTCAACAGCCCTCCACTGGAGGCCACGATGCTCATCAGCAGAAGGACGGGCGGACTGTGAGATTTCCAAATAACAGACATATAAATGAACAAGCCCACACAGCCAAGGGACAGATGAGATTTCATCAGTCATGGTGCTGGGCAAAGGCACTGAGAATGCTGTGTGCGGCAGCATGAATGTAAAGCTCACAGAGGCTGGTCCAAGCTGTAGTGGGAACCTCAGGGCATTGCTTACCTATGCTGGAGAAAAGACCAGAGGGGTACAGAGGAGTCCTGAGGGTGGGGCGGGGCTTGGTGGTCTGGTGCCAGCTGCAGGCAGGTTGTGGGACCTCACACTTTCTTCTTTATTCTGTGCCTTGGTTATGAGTTTAAAATGCACATCCCTGTAGGGAAATGCCCCTCCCTGACTCTCTGCAGTAGGGTGGGGTTGCTTAACATCTCTCCTGCCATCCTATGGCCAAGTGTGGACAGGCCAGCCTTCAAAGGCGGCACACAGGAAGGATGGAGCATGGCCTCTTGACAGCATCTTTGGCAACCTTGACTCTGACCTCTCTCCTGGCTTCCATTTGGCATGGCAGATGCCTTCACTGGCTGAGCCCTTTGCTGGAGCTGGCACAATAAACCTAACAGAAAAGGCCAGAGGGAAGCTGGGGTCCCATAGGTACAAGACAGGAAACAGAATCATGGCAGCTTTCCCCTGGGAAAGAGAGCTGCTTTGACTGCTGGGGAAACTGAGGCACAGAAAGGCAAGGGCAGAATGTTAGACACAAAGCAAGGTGGTCATGGAGCTGGGTCACTGGCCCTTTTCCTGTATTCTAGGACAGTGTGAGTGACGGCTTGCTCCTCCCTGCACCGCGTCTGTGGTCTCTTCTCCTCAGGCCTCCCTTGATGCTAGGCTGAGATGTCCTGAGGGCCAGGCAGCTAGGACAGATTCTCTGGAAGTCCTGAAGAGGAACAAGTGTGGGGTGGCCCAAGGGCTGCTCACCCATCAGCTACCCTCCCCTCCTGGCTGGTAAAATGAAAAACCCTTTTGTTCAGGCAGGGGCCCCCCACGTCCAGCTCACTCTTCTTCCACCTCTTTGCTCTGCCCAGAGCAGAAGATAACCTCCGTCCCCCAAGCTGGCCATTCCAGATTCTTTTTCCAAGCCCTGGCTCTAGGGCCCTTCTACAAGACTTTCTGGACTCGCCCACTTGGAATTGCTAAGTTCCTAGAGGCCACGTCCTTGCTCTGCCACAGGAACTAACCTGACCAGGCGGTGACGGAATAAAAACACACACACAGGAAAGCTGGGATCGGGTGAACTGGGTCCTCTGATGGAGGAACCTCGGCACCCTGGAAATGCAGTATGCTAATTATATAAAGTTGAACTGGGAGACAGGTTATTGCATACAGCTGAATGAAAAAGTGTGGTTATTACATACAGATAAACAAGGAGGTGGGATTTATGGTACACAGCTGGATCAAGGAGGCAGGCTTAGTTAATCTCAGTAGGAGCAATCTCTGTAGGGGCAATTTCCAGGCCACACACATGGAGGGAGGGAACCATGGTGGACTTCTACATATACTATCAACATCAGAATATGGACCAGGGGATATATTTGCCATCCCTCTGAGCTTCACCTTTAGGGGAAAGGTTTTGCCATTTTCCTGTGGGTCTTGAGGCTATATGGTCCTTGACACGACTGTGCCCATATCTATAGCACACATCTGTCAGGACTTCACCCACTAAGAGCTTCCTCTACTCCGCATACCAGACAGGCAGAAAATAGGCAGAAAGTCTCCCGTGCCCAGCTCTGGAGAGGCACATCCTCATGCAGCTGTTTAACAGCTGGGATAGCAGCACAGGCTTCCCAGACCCTGATGGCAGGCTGGGAAACTGAGGACCAGTCAGGACAGGAGACCTGTGTTAAATCACATCATTCTTCCCATCCGAAGATGATGAGCCCTGACATAGTCTGGAACTGTCCAGCCTATCAGGAAGCACAGAACCCTGCTGGGGCGTTCCTGGAAAGACTAGGACAGAACCAAAAGCTTGGTGCTCAGCAATGCATAGAGTCCACCCAAAGCTCTGAGAGATGGATACCACCAGTGGTCCCAGCCCACAGAGAAGAAACCAGCTGTCAAATTACCTGCTCATCGCCAACATACTCGATTTCTTTCCCTAGCAACTAAAGCAGCCAGCAAGAGCTTCCATGGTGTTTAAATAAACCTACAGACTTGTTGGAAAGCATAGTGGGCAGGGCCAGCAGGGCCAGAGAGGAACACATCCCATAATAAATGGTGAACACATGCATATAATTTGGCAAGAGAGAGTAAGAATGTGTGTTCCTTTGTGTGATCTTTGACTCAGCCCTTCCAGTTTCCAGACTTATTTTCTTAGTCATTGCTCAGAGATGCGACCAACATTTCCAGAAATGTCACCATGGCATTGCATGTGACAGCAGCCATAGAAGAAAGAACTCGCTGGAAGCTTGAAGGCAGGCTTTTCAGGATAGATCTTTGAGCCCCCACCCTCAGGCCAGCAAACACCCCTCGGCTATTCAAAGTGACGTTGGAAAAGAACAGCAAATGTCACTTTGCTTCAACAGGTCACAGTTTGGTGATGGGTAAAATTAGGATGCAAGGTTCCACATTCAGATCGTCCCTGACTCTCGAGGACCAGATGTCTTTAGCTGGGCTGTCATCTAAAAGTGACAGGCATTTGGCAGCAGCCATGTCTCGAGTCTTTTGCTTTGAACTGTAGTCTTTCCTGGGCTGGTAATATTCAGTGTAACACTATGTTGCCGTGTAGAGTGAGAAACTGAGCCTCTCATCAGTCCCTGCATGAGATGAGCCCACTGCCACTCTGCCACTGTCATGTGACGAATCGAGGGCGTGGGACCCGTTGAGTGTTTCCTACGCTTTTCAACTTCTGATATTTTCTGAACATATGCTCTATTGGGATGCAACCCTATCTTCACATAGTACCTCTCAGACCCTGTTGTCTGTTGATCCTCAGTTGGAAGGAGATCTTGGGAGCTGGGGTAGGTATGCTATCAACATTAATCAGAGTACCAGCTACGTTTGCTGCAGAGGTAGGCAAGATGCTTGTTGTCATCCCTGCTCTTGGCAACTGTCCTAGTTTAGGTTACTATTGCCAAGATGAAACATCACTGCAAAAGCGAGTTTGGGAGGAAAGGGTTCATTTGGCTTATGCTTCTATATCACTGCCCATCATCAAAGAAAGTCAGGACAGGAACTCAAATGGAAGGAAACTGGAAGAACAGATGCAGCTTGCTGGCTTCCTTAGCGTGCTTATAGCACCGAGGACTACCAGCACAGGTGATGGGACATCGTCTGCAGTAGACTGGACCCTCCTCCATCCATCACCAACTAAGAAAATGTCCTATAGACTTGACTACAGCCCAATCCAATGGAGGTATTTTCTCAATTGAAGTTCCCTCATCTCAGATGAAGTTAGCTTGTATCAAGTTGACATATAACCAGCCAGCGTAGCAGATCCAGATGTGGTGGCACACACCTGTACCAGGCAGGCAGATATCTGAGTTCAAGGCCAGCCTGGTCTACAGGGAGAGTTCCATCCAGGACAGCCAGGGCTACACAGAGAAATCCTGTCTCAAAAAAACAAATAACAAAACAAAACAAAAAAAATAAATAAACCCCAAAAACCAACTACCCAGCCCAGAAACCTTTCATGATAGTTGCTCTTGCTCAGCTCAGTGTCCTCAGGTGGGACCCAGAGGCACAGGAAATTAGACTTTGAGCTGCTGTCGTGTGGATCCAGAACTGGAGTGCCAGAGCTCATGTTGTCTGTCACTGTGAACCACACATGAGCAGGAACAAGACCTGAAACTTTAAGTTATTCAGAAGGCCAGCAATATAAGGAGGAGACCAGTTCACACTTAGGAAACACAGACTACCTCAGTCATAGTCACGTGATCAGCCTCATCCCCGAGTTTTGTGGTGTCAAAGTCCTCCTTCTTAGTTGTCTCTCTGTACCTGCATGTTCGAGGCATGCTGAACTGTTCATAGGGCGTTCATGCAGACTTCTCAGGTGTGGGGGGAAAACCTGCCCTGATAACACAAGACACAAAAGTGCCCTGTCTGTCTCTCCTTTACCACTGGAGGTCTATGTGCTAAAGACTTAGTCTCTTGTTGGCACTTTTAGGGGAGGGTGGATGCTTTAGAAGGTGGGGCCTAGTGAGACAGGCAGGGTAGGGAGACCATGTTCCCTTCAGCGAGTGCATTGTTTGCCAGAAGCCTAAAGGAAACAGATGATCACTCACAGAGTGAAGCCCTCGGAGCAAAAGAACCAGAACCCTTTCCCCAATATATGCTGATCGCCCCAGGGCTTTGCCACAGTACCTGCCCTCTAGGACCTATGTCATGCCCCTCCCCTGCCCCTGCTTTCTTCTTCCCTTGAAGCATCCCAGCTGCTGGGATGACTTTGCGTGTGGCTGGTTCAAGTGCACACAAACGTTCAGCACTCTCTTCTAAGCTGTTTTCAGTGATCATCAATCACTTTTATAATCAAGGTGGAGAGAAGGCAATAAAAATCAGTGGGTCATGCAAAGAGGATAGAAAATTTCTGAAGATGGCTCTCCCCCAGGTGTTAGCGATGATTGTTGCCAGATGGTGGGAGAACGATTGCACTCGGGATCTTTCCCTTTGTTATTTTTTTCCGTGGAAAGGGAGTTCGTGGGTTTAGAATTCTGGCATGTTGTCTCCTGAGGTTCCACGAGGGTGGGGGGTCTGCCGTGGCTGGAGGGGGGGATCCTGAAGATGGAGGTGGTACCTGTAGACCCTTGGTGGCACCCCATCTCCCCACCAGCCTGGGACATGACCACTCCCCCCTGCCATACACCGGAAAAGCTTGGAGCCGATGCCAGCTTGTGTCTCTCTTCGTCCCCTCCCTGGAGAGCCATGTCCTCGCTCATCTGTAACTTTCAATTAACCAGGCACCAGGCTCCAGCTCAGAGGCTGAACAAATGTTCCAGGGAGGGGAAGAAGATCCAGCCCCAAAGCACTGGGAGGACATTTCCTTTTAATTAAAGTGAGAATTAAGGCAGCTCTGAAACCCATTCTGGTGAGACCAGAAGGTGGTCGGGGAGGGAAGGTGGCCGGGGAGGTGTTCTTGGGAGGGAGGTGGGAGGCAGGGTGCAGGGTGCAGGGAGGGAGCCATCCTCCCCTGTAGTTCTCATTAGGCCCCCGCAGGTCTGGGCCTGCTATTGCACAAGGACGGGTGGCTGGCATCAGATGGTCCTGGTAATTAGAACCCATGACCCCCAGGGCCACCTTCTTGGGCCAGGATTATTGCTGATACTGGCTGTCTGGGTACATGGGAGGAAGTACTTGAGCAGATGGAGTTCAGAACAGAGCGCTGGACCTCCAGGCTCCTCCAGCCATTCTTCCTGAGCCAACCTCCCAGAGACTGTCAGCCTTTGTGTCTGGTCCCACCTCTCTCCTGCACGAGTGGGGAGGCAGAATGGTGGTGTCACATAATGGGGACCCCCAGTTGCTGGATGTCACCACTGCTTCTGGTGTGAGTGTACCAGGGCTTCGTGGGTTTGACGGCACCTCTGTTCCTCTGGTGACACTAAGGATGGCTTAGTTGTCCCCGTGGGCTCGGCTTCCCCATCTGTAAAATAGTGATAGAGACACTGTGTTGAAGGCTTTGTGTTCAGGGCGGTGCTTTGGGAGGCTGGATCTTTTGTGTCAAAGAGCTGGGAATGCTGCAAGGTAGAGAAAGATTTCATCAGCGTGGTCATGCTGGGAAGAGGAGAAGGGGGCTTTGGTGACGCAGGTTCATCATCATCACTGATGTGAGGGGGAACTGGGGGTGGTCAAGGTGAATTGTAGGTAACTTGAGTTAATAGTCTTGGCCTTGGTTGATTGGTGTAATTCTCCTTTTACAAAGTGGTTCAAAGTTCTTATTGCCTGAGGGGACAATTCAGTTTCAAAGACTTGGAGGTGATGTTGGCTTGGGGGTGATGTCTTCATAGAATTGATCTCTCTGTGTGTCTCTGTGGTCCTGCATCTCCAGGATAGTCACTAGAACCCTTTGGCGGGCTGGAAAGGACCCTGAGCATCACGGGAAGATGCATCATTCATGCAGAGCGGTGAGATAGGCCTGGTGCCATCCGTGTTCAGATAGCATGTGTGAGTGACTAGCACCCCTCCGATCAGAGGTCAGCAGGTGACGCTGCCTAAACACAAGATGCCAAGCAGTCACCTAGCTTTCATCCTGAAGGCCCAGGAGAGGAGCCATGGCTTGCTTTTCAGCACCAGCCATTCCGTCTGTCTGCGCTCTCTCTCTCTCTCTCTCTCTCTCTCTCTCTCTCTCTCTCTCTCTCTCTCTCTCTCTCTCTCTCTTTCTCTCTGTGTGTGTGTGTGTGTGTTGAATTATCTCGGGTCGACAAATACCAGGCTAGCTACAAGATAGAACAATTATATTTTTCTTTATTATAAAGGGCAAGCTCACAAAACAATCCAAGCTCAGCTATGTTGCATGGGAACCACAGAGAGAGAGAGCATGAACCCTGGGCGGCCTGGTGTTTCTCCCCGCCCCCACCCCAAAGGTCACGCCCCTAACTTGGTCCCACCTCTTAAAGTTCATTGGCTGATCGAGATTCCCACCCCCCCATCATTCTGTCCATCCTCTCCTTCCTCTCTCTCTCCCCCTCTCCCCCTCTCTCCTCCTCTCTCCCCCCTTCCTCTCTCTCTCCCTTTTCCCACTTGATGGGCTGCCAATCAAGCCCTTGAGCCTCCAGAACTGTGAGACAAAAGTAAGCCTGTCCGCTTACTTCTTAAGCCCAGCTGCTTTGTCTTAATGGTAGATGCTCCCGGATCCTCCCGCTTTCTGGGCTGCAGCGAGGAGGAGGAGGAGGAGGAGTCAGGAGGCGCTCAGCACGCCTGTGCAAGGCATAGGAACAGTGCCTGCTCTGAGGCCTACACCCTGTGTCAGCTGTCACTTCACTCCAGTGTCTCTTCACGCGGAAAAACGAGCTCACCATTTCATCCCAGTATCTCACGTGCTAGCTGCTTGGGTTATCTCTTTGGGTAGGTGCGCAAAGAGGCACAGAGAGGCTAAATTACTTGCAAAAGGTCACACAGCTCCTAATAGGGAGCGAAGCTGGGACTCAACCCCAGGGCTTGTGATCTCACTGGCAACCTGCGCAGCCCATCCTTTCACCCATCTTCTGGGGATGGCAGTGTAGCTATGGAAACCATATGCATTGAACTTTGCAGTGATAATCTTGAAGATTGTAAGTACAAAGGAAGTGGCTATCAGTTAGATGGCTGGAGTCATGGCTTAGACAGAGGAGTTCAAGCTTGAGTCTGCTGTTTCTTCGTCATTGAGAGGGGAATGAAATTCCCACTGCTTTCCCGAGTAGCAGAAGCAAGAGCCCTATATAGCAGGATCTGCCAGGGTGGGGCGCAGGAAAAGAGTCTCTAGGCAGGCTACATCCCCCTCCTCTACCCCATCCCTGAGCCCATTGGACAGTCAGAGATGAGGATCTGAAGCCCATAGCCAGGACTTCATGGGAAGAGATCCTATCAGGCCCCAGCATGCTTTGGTTTCAAGATGGGAAAACTGCCCCCTTCCTAAGAGTTAGCGGTGGAAAGAATGAGAACCCCCATTGCTAGAGCAGCTCTGCCCTGTGGTACATGTCTGAGTCCCACCCTTACTGCCTCAGAGGAATCTACCTGAAATGCAGACCTGACCAAGTTGCACTTGGAGCTGAAGTTCTCCCATGACCCCCATCAGGTCCCCACCAAGACCATGCCCTTTGGGTGATACACAGTGCAGTCTCATGGGCACAGCATACTCCCCTCACATACCCAGCTCCAGCTGTTCTGCTGTTTTGTGCTTTGGGCACGCTGCTGCCTGGGCTTTTATTTCTCCCTCTTTCCCCTCTCCCTTCACCCCCCCCCCCGCCTTCCCCTTCTCCCTCCCTCCACCTTTCCCTCTCCCCCCTTTCTCTTTCTCCCCCCACTCTGTGTGTGTGTGTGTGTGTGTGTGTGTGAGAGAGAGAGAGAGAGAGAGATGGAGGAGCAGGTGTGCTTGCCCATGCATGCACACATGGAGGTCAGAGGTTGACTTTGAATGTCTGCCTCTGCTGCTCTCCACCTTGTCTTTTTTTGAGACAGGGTCTCTCACTAAGCCCAGAGCTCCCTCCTTTGGCTAGGCTGGCCAGCCAGCAAGTCCCAGAGATCTGTCCATCTCCGTCTCTCCAGCATCACGGCATCCATAATTCACATGGGTGCTGGGGATCTGAATCCAGGTCTACACTGAGTTATCTCTAGCCTTCATCTGGGCTTTTGACCTTGGGGTCCCTCTGCACGTGTGTCCTTCCTTCTCCTCAGGCTGAAGCCACCAGGCTCCACTTCCATGTAACATTTCTGCCTGAACTAACCATTTCTTGCTTGAGAAAATCTGATAGCTCCTTCATCTCTGAAGGTTCCACAGCCCCATAAGAGCTCCTGTGCTATAACTAAGAGTGAGCCAGTTTCCTTCTCTGGACATAGGATTCCTGCAGCAAGGGGGCCTGAGTTTGGGTTCCTAATTCTTGAATTTCTAGTGTCTAGGATGGTGATAAAGAATGGATGCATGAGTCAACGTGAGGATATATACGTGGATGTAAAGAGTGAGGGTGGGCCAGGCCGTGGTGGCGCACGCCTTTAATCCCAGCACGCGGGAGGCAGAGGCAGGCAGATCTCTGTGAGTTCGAGGCCAGCCTGGTCTACAAGAGCTAGTTCCAGGACAGGAACCAAAAGCTATGGAGAAACACTGTCTGAAAAATCAAAAAAAAAAAAAAAAAAAAAGAGTAAGGGGGGTGGGTAAGAGTAAGAGTGGATGTAAGGATATATACATGGATGTAAAGAGTAAGGATGCACGGTGGGTGGATGGATGGATGGATGGATGGGTAAATGAAGTTCTACTGTGCCCTCTATTGCTGTGATAAGCAACTTAGAAATGAAAGAGCTTATTTCAGCTTACGGTTTATACTCCATCATGGAGGGAAGTCAGGGCAAGAACTCAAGGCAGAGACTTAAAGCAGAGACCGTGGAGGAATGCTGTTTGCGTGCTCTTGGCATGCCCGTAGTCCCATCTTTAACTACCTTTCCTATAATGCCTGGTACCACCTACTTCAGGATGGTGCTGCCCACAGTGGGAAGGCCCTCCTGCATCAGTTAACAGCGGACACAAGTCCCCACAGATGTGCCTGTAAGTCATCTGACTGGTCTAGGCAGTTCCTGGAACCAAGGCTTTCCCCTCCAATGACTCTAAGCTGTGTCAACACTAACTATACGGACAGACAGATGTGTGGGTGAGTGAATGGGTGGGGTGGGCGGGTGATGAAGGATAAATGGGTAGATAAGTGGATGAATGAATAGATTAGTGGGTGGGTAGGCGAGTGGACAGATGAGTGGTTTGGTGGTGGGTAAGTAGACAGACTAGTTGAGTGGGCAGACACACTGGGGAATGGACAAGAAGAGAAGTTACCTGCTAGCTGGGGAAGCTGATCAGGAGTGAATTAGAACATGGACACACAGGGGCAGGTGGATGCTGGTCCTTGCTGTACTGCTAGAGAGAAAAGGCCACTGCCCTTGACCCCATTCTTTAGATGTTTTCAGAGGCAAGAACATTCTTAAATCAGACTTATTTCTTCTAAATCAAGGTGAAACTCATCACAAAATCGAGTGCGTTAAAGTAGAGCCATGCAGCAGCGCTTGGTCTAGTCCCAGCTTGTAGCGGCATTTCATTTGTAGTTTAATAAATAAAGCTTGCCTGAAGATCAGAAAAGTCAAACAGCCACCCTGGCCAGCCTTACAGACCAGGCAGTGGTGATGCACACCTTTAATCCCAGTAGCCACACTAGCTTGCCATAGAAACCAGCAGTAGTGCATGCCCTTAATCCAAGAACTAGAGAGGATTATAAAACGGGAGGAGACAGCTCTCAGTCTTATTCTGAGATTCCTGGAGGCAGGATCGCCATTTTCAGACTGAGGTCGAGGTAAGAGCCAGTGGCCAGCTGCTTTGCTTGTCTGGCCTTTCAGGTAAGCTTTGTTCATTAAACTACAAATGAAATGCCACTCCACCAGCCCCATTCAGTCCCCGCCTCTGTCTGGGTAGCACGAGAAGAAACTACAGAGCTATTCTGTCCCCCTTGTGGCTACCACTGCCCTATGAATTTACCCTTTCCTGACAAGTCACCCGAGTGTAGGCATGCAATCTGTGGCCTTTGTATCTTGCTTCTTGTCTTCCTTAGGCTTCTGTGTCTTGATAAACGGGAGAACCAAGAGCAAGGTGAGGGAAAGAGTTTTTCCAGCTTACAGCTGTAGTCCATTCTGGAGGAAGTCAGAGCAAGAAGCAAAGCAGAGGATGAATGTTGTCCCTCATGGCTGGCTCACCCTGTCAGTCCAGGACTATATCAGCCACAGTGGGCTGGGCCCTCTCCCATCCATCATCAATTAAGATACTTCCCCACAGGCCACCCTGATGGAAGCATTTAAGGTTCCTTCTTCCCAGATCATTCGAGCTTGGGTCAAGTTCACGCACACACAGACACACACACACACAGGCACATGCACACACAGGCATGCACACACCAGCACCAAACCCTAACCAGCACACTTCTTAAACTTCTGTGGCCAATAGAAACCAGTTTCTGAGACCAGGAGAACTCGGAAAAAAATGGGTCTATTACTACTTCAGTCTGAACACTCCTGTTTAGAGGACAAAGGAGCTCGAGGAAGCGGCTGGGACTGAAAGGAGGCAGAAGGCTCCAGAGACAGGGATGGGACAGCGCAAAAATCATGCTAACCCTGGTGAGATTACAGTAAGCAGGAACTGGGATGTTCTTTCCTGAATTGGGAAGGTTTCCTGATCTCCTGGGGGGGGGGGGTGGACGACCCTCCTCTGTGGTATCCATGAACACAGAAGGCTCCCTGGTTGCCTTAATGTCTTTCGTTTCCTCTCCCTGTAATGTGGAGGTTCAGAAAGGTGAAGCGACACTCCTCTGATGCCACAGAGCATAGCGTCCTTGCAGGGCCTCAGACCGTGCGCATTCTGCCACAGTTTCTGTGGTCTTGGTTCCTTTTCTCTTCCATCGGGTCTCACAGCTCAAACAGAATTGGAGCCCTGGAGGACTTTGGCTCCAGTGTTCTGCTCCCAAGAGCTCCTCAATTCATTCCTGCTGCCACTGAAGCCCCTAGTCCTGGTCTTTTCCAGTATCCCCCTGCTCCCTCTGCAGGAAGTGGCAACGGATGCCTTCATGGTACAAGGCTGCCACCTGGTGTCTATAATGTGTACAGCATCCTCGGGCCAAAATCTGACGGGCTCCGCGCTTTACCTGCGCTGATCTCATCCAACCCTTTCTTGGCCCTACAGGAGCTGCCTCCTTTGTATGTTAAAAAAAAAAAAATCAGGTGACCAAGGACAAATAAGAATGTGCGTGACTCCCGCTGTTACACTAGGTCTCAGAGCAGTCAGCCTCGTAGAGACCTGACGAGCAGTGGTAGAAGGACTGAATAGGGGTCCTGTTTAACGGAGACAGACACTCATTATTATCAGAAGAAAGAAGTCTAGCGACAGCGGAGGTGATGCCTGTGTCAGTTTACTTCCTGTTGCTGGGATAAAAGACCCTGACGAAGGCGCTTAGGAAAGGGCTATTGGGACCACAGTTTAAAGGTAGCTTCAATCATGGTGGGAGGTCATGGTGGGCGGAGCGTGACCTGACAGGTTATGCCACATCTGCAATCAGGAAGCCGAGGGAGTCGAAGGCGATGCTCAGCTCACTTTCTGGATTCCCAGCCCCAGGGCTGCCCACATCCAGGCTGGGTCGGCTCACCCCAATAAGCCTAAACTAGGAACTTCTGTGCACATGCCTGGTGACTCTAGAGCCCGTCAAGATGACAGTGTTAGTCTCACAATGACCCACTGACATCCTTCGAATGGTAGACTTGGTGTTGTGATTATGTGGCTCAGCTAAGAGACCAGCAGACACCTAAACAAAAGGACACGTGAGCGCGTGGTGAGTGCAGCATTTACAAGGCTCTTAGTGTGTGCCCATTGGTATATGCTGTGCTTGACAAGGGTTTGCTTAGGTCCTGCTGTGTGATGGGAACTGCCATGGCACTTGGGATGCAGTGAACAAAACCTGTCCGGTGATGGAGCCGGTGTTTTGTAGAAGAGATAGTAAGAAATGCTGACATGTCACGTGGGGGGTGGAGTTATTGCTACAAGGAAACAATAAAGCAAGATAAAAGGGTGCAGTGCATGGCCTAGTGGGGGGTGGGAGATCTGGGGGAACTTTCCCAAGAGGTGGTATTTGAAAGTTACCCATTTCCACTGCCATTTTGTTACAGATAAGCTCTCCATCTGTATGTACAAATAGATATCCACCTGGTGGGTATCACACAGCTAGGGAGTGAGCTAGACAGAAACTGAACCCTGGCCTGTGAAAGACCCTATAGCCCCTATTTCCTCCCTTCAACTCTGCCAGGGTCTCCAGGCCATGCTGAGCCTCTGCTGGTACCCCTATGTGCCCAGCAGGTGGCGCTGTGGCCTGAGGACACTCTACAGTCTTAGCTGAAAAGGAGATTGATGCCAGGCTGGGAAAGGGGGTGCCTGGGCCAGGGGCCTCAGGGAGCACTGACAAGCATCCTGTAAGGAAGACCAGCTTTACTATTTCAACCTTCAGGTTGCATCCAGCTGAACGAGTCCTGGCTGGATGCTGCCTCTGTCTCCTGCTCTGAGGACCAACCTGCAGGTGACTGCAGTAGATTTGGGGTTAAGCCCTGGGCTCAGACATGCACTCACTCCACGGTGTTTCTTGAAGCCCTTCTGTGCTGAGTGAACCCTGGGACTTGAGAAGAAACAAGAGCTACAGAGATGCCTGCCCCAGAGGCTCCAACTGATACCCGGCACATGAGAGCCATGGAGTCTGTGTTATATTAGGAAGATTTTCTAAAGCAGAGAAGCCAGATGTTTGTGTGGGGGACATGGTTCTGTGGGGCTGGAGAACTTAGACACCTGGCCATGGAGAAATACCACATTGCAAAGGGAATACCAGAGCCAAAGGGCTGCGGAGGGAAACTACAGGGATTCACCGAGGAATGGTGCTTGGGGCAGAAGGATGAAGGCCAAGGGCATCTCAGGATGGCAGAGCAAGAGCAGAGTAAGCTGGGGCCAATATGGCAGGAGGCAGAGCAGTCACATCATAGAGGACCTTGTGGGTTAGCACAGAAGCAAGAGAACTGTAGCTCTGAGCGACACAGCGGGGAACATTCCAGACTGTGGTGTGATGTGACTCTTCATAGCCCCCTCTTAGCCACCAGGCTAGCATACGCTTACGCTTAGTGAAGAGTGGGTGTCTGTGCCCAGGTGAGGCTGCGGCTATTATTCCTTTAAAAAACGGCGGCGGCGTGGGTGTGTGGACAAACACAGGATAGACGCAAAAGGAAGAGACGGACACGCGGCTCCCACGTGGGTGCGCTTTAATGGGGAGAGGGGAACACAGTAAGGGGTGGGACGTGCGGACACACAAGGGTAGGGGGGAAAAGGGCCAAGAGGGGGGCCAAGAGAGCGAAGCCTCGTGGACCTTCGCTTTTAACGGGGGGCGCAAGGTTATCTGGGAGGGATGGCCTTCACCTGGGCGCGGCCGCACACAGGTGATGGTAATCCAGGAGAAGTCTGGGAGCTGTAGTTTCCAAGGAATAACAGCGGCAGCAAATGATCCCTCGTGATCCTACGGTTTCTCTCTGCTGCCCACAACGTGACTACAGAGGATTGGCCAAGTGGGTGACAGCCCTTCCTTGGGGAGTTCCAGCCAGTTGAAGGGCAGTCAGTTTAGGATGTGGGTGTTTTCCACGTGAGGTTCAAGGCACAGGAAGAGTCGAAACCCTGATATAACAATGATGCTCCTGACCAAGAGGGACCTTGTCCTGGTCAGGAGCATTTCTTCATGTCAGAGTTCGTCAGGAAAGGATGGGAGCTCAAGCTTCTAGGCCCTCAGAGGACACTGGACTAGCAATGGACACCACGTTGCTCTTAGTGAGCCTTCTTTGCTAAGGACCATAAATCCTAGTTACACTCCCCTCCCATTTGGAGGACTGGGTAACTCTGGGGAGAGGCAGTGTCGAAGTTAGGTGAGAGCAGAATCCAGGTTCCCAGTATTAGGTAACAACTTCTTCCTGCGGGAGCCAGGCCATGTGGTAAGCTCTTCCGGCCTCCCTCCTAGCCCACCACCATGGGTGTATCCTTAACTTGTATTTCCAACCAAAGACCAGGGCCGCACCCCTTCCCATCTCTCTTGACCCTCTAGGTCTAGCCCCCTACAGCTCTCCTGTGAGGTTACAACCCCTCCTCCTCCAAGCACCTCTGTGTGTGACAAAACCTTTTGGTAAGCACTTTCCCTGATATTCAAGGCTGCTACGTTTATGATCTGAATGTGTTCCCTGGGGATTTGGGTATAAAAATTTACTCCCTGAGCTTTAAGGTTGTGGATAGAAACTCAAGGTGGCCTTGGTGTTTGGAGGCAGGGAGGACCTTTGTCGGAGCTATAGGATTAGATAAGGGCGTTGGGACCATGCCTTCATCAGGAGAGGTTCCCAGTCTGTGACACTCTATGCCTCTGCCAGGTACTGTCAGCAAGCAGCCTTGGTGTTCCAGAACCATCAGCGAATGAACCCCACTTTTCTCATTTAAATGTTTGATACAAGGTCTCATTGTAGCCCAGGCTGACTTTGAACTCACTATGTAGCTGAGGATAACTCACAAAACCCTTTCCTTCACTCATTCTGAGGTACTGGCAACAGAAAACAGACAGCCACGAAGCTCTTTTTGGAACCCGGTATCTGTCCTCTCACCTGCCCGCCCCCCACTCCCTGGCATGTGGCCTGTACTCCAGACCCCGCGACTACCCAGCTCTTCTCTGCCTTTCCACGACTCAGTTCTCACATGCGCCATTCTTTCTCCCATGATTCTCTCCTCTGTGAACAGTAGGAAAACTTGGGTTGCTTGTCCAAGACCGAGCTCAAGTGCTTCTCTGTCTGAAATCCCCCGCGCTCACCTTGGTAGAGGGACTGGGCTCCGCTGGCCGCATATGGGTTTTGCTAAAGTCAATGCACGGAGAGGACTTGCACCTATGGATTCAGTGTCTGTCAGGGTCCTGGAAGCGATCCTCCCAAGTGCCAGAGGGGAGTATTGGCACCTGTCCCTACCCCCAAGCCCACACTGTACCTACTACACCTACTATGCACATAATATTTCTCTTGCAGTCTCTTAAGAATTTTTTTTGGTTTTGCTACAGTTAGAAAACCCCGCCCTGGAACCCCCTGCGGGGCAGCAGGGGCTATGCCTTAATTATCTCCCTGCCTCTCAGAGCTCAGGCTGTAATGAATGTTTACTCAGAGCAGCGAGTAAATAGAGGAAGGCATGGTTATTTAAATGTGAGCGGAAGAGTCAGTAATTGAAAGGATAAGCAAACACGTTGGTGAGTAAGTGAAGGCATGAGTCAGCAAATGAAGCGGCAGGTTACAGGCCCAGCGGGATCTGTGCCGGGGTCATTCCCGCCCCTGCACCGCAGGCGCGCTCAGGATTTCTACAGGTATGCCGGCAGAGATGCCACCATTCCTCCTGAACTGAAACCCCCAGACCTGACTCCACTTTCTGACTAAGGCCCTGAAATCTGCACCAGCTAAGGCTATTCAGGGGACCCTGAACAGACTGTCCCAGTAACCTTGAGTTGCTGCTAGGGACCAAGGGGGACGACAGTAGGGTGGCTGCCACAGTGACAAGGTCCAGCCTCCTCCATCCTCAGAAGAAGGTGGACTTCTGGAGAGTCCGTTCCTCCTCCTCCACACCCCAGTTCCACAGTGAGGGGGCGACAGAGCCATGAGCAGGAGCCAGTGGTTGCCATGGCAACACATTAAGAGATGTGAAGCTGCTTTCAGTTTTTAGTCCCAGCTTCTGGAAAGAAGGGGTCAAGCACGTGGGGCAGAGAGCAGAGTCGGGATGGGAAACTCGCTGCTACCCCCCACTCGAGCTTCACAGTTAACCACATCCCTCTGCCTGGCGCCTCACTTCCCAGCACGCTCTTAAGGAAACTGGGAAGTGATGTTTCCATTTCACAAGTCAGAAGTCTAGGGTTGGAGTCTTCTGCCTGGCCAGTTGGCTCTTGGATTGGGTTCCTAATTTCAAAGTCTGCACTCTTGTCTCTCTGTTTGGGGTCAACAGACCCAAAGACCCCAGAATCCCACGGGCTTGGGGAATACATGCATTGGTTCACTAAACCTGACATCTGCCCAGGAAGGTTGAGGCATACATACATACATACATACATACATAGAGCTGAAAAGCCTCTAGAGTGTGCTTGTGTACACAGTGAAGTACGTGCAGATACATAGCAACCTTACAAGTATGCACACACACTCACGCCCATGCACACTCATTCTCACACATAGACACAGCTACCATCACATGAGCAGGCACACACCTGCATATCCATGGACACAAATAAGATATTTCTTTTGACATGTTGCTTTGAGGTCTGTCTCCTCTTAAGATGGCAGTTGGTATCTTTAGCCACTGAACCTGGCCTTGACTGTGTGATGATGTTCCGGGCCATGCCAAGAGGATTCCTGGAGCTCCCAGCCAGCTAGCCTAGACTACTGGGCAAAATTCTAGGCCTGGGAGGTTTCCTGTATCAAGCAAAGGGTAGAAGGTTCCCAAGGAATGTCACTCAAGGTTGGCCTCTGGCCTCTGCATATAGTCACACACACACATGCTTGCATGCACCTTCATGTATGCATGCACACACAAACGTTAGCAAGCGCCATGCAAGGATAGCCGGGAGGATGTATTTCCACCGTATATTTTGTTTTCCCTCGCTCGCTCTCGTTCCTCGCCTTCACTATGCAGATGTGCAGACCCAAGTCATCTTCTTTGTTCTACCTGAGATCATCCAAAATATTACTGCTCCATGGAAAACAAATCCTCGTAATTGCTGCTAACTGAAGTCGGAACTGCCAATCAAAGCCCAGGTGACTCCATGAGCCAAATACCTTGTTACTGTAGTAGTGTGGCACCGAGGTTTCATGCTTGCTTGTTACACAGCATTACAACCAATGAATAACTTATAAACATTTACATTAAAGAAGAGTGTATCATGAGAAGGACCTATGCGATGTGTTCACCTGGTTATCTTTTTTTCATTTATTTATTTATTTATTTACTTATTTATTTATTTATTTATGTAAGATTTCTGTCTCTTCCCCGCCACCGCCTCCCATTTCCCTCCCTCTCCCCCAATCAAGTCCCCCTCCCTCATCAGCCCAAAGAGCAATCAGGGTTCCCTGCCCCNTATGATATGGATTTCAGTATGGGCCTGAAAGTTTCAAATGTAATATGTTCCTTTATGTTTATAATTTTTCAATTAATTAATTTATTAAAGATTTCTGCTTCCTCCCCGCCACAGCCTCCCATTTCCCTCCCCCTCCCCCGATCAAGTCCCTCTCCTTCATCCTCTATTATAAGCTGGTAGAGCAATCAGGGTTCCCTGCCCCGTGGGAAGTCCAAGGACCGCCCACCTCCATCCAGGTCTAGTAAGGTGAGCATCCAAACTGCCTAGGCTCCCACAAAGCCAGTACGTGCAGTAGGATCAAAAACCCAGTGCCATTAAATATCTTTATTGAGAAGTTATTTAAATCTTTTACATCACCTTAGTTTGGGTTATATCATGACCAAAAGTAACTAGGGGAGTATGGTGGTCTGAAAGAAAATGGCCCCCAAAGGGAGTGACCCTATTGGGAGGTGTGGCTTTGTTGGAGTGGGTGTGGCCTTGCTGGAGGAAGTGTGTCACTGTAGAGGCGGGCTTGGAGGTCTCTTTGCTTAAGTTTTGCTCAGTGTCACAGTCTCTTTCCTGTTGCCTGCAAGAAGTAGGACTCTTGGCAACTTCTCCAGCACTGTGTCCGCCTGCAGGCTGCCTTGTCCCACCCACCAGGATGATAATGGACTCTACCTCTGAAACTGCAAATGAGCCACCCTCACTTTTCCTTATAAAAGTGGGTTGTGGTCATGGTGTCTCTTCACAGTAATAGAAACCCTAACTAAGACAGAGAGGAAAAGGTTTATTTCTGCTTACAACTCTCGGGTCACTTCCCATCGCTGAGGGAAGTTAGGGCGGGCCCTCAAGGCAGGAACCACAGCAGAAGCCGGCAAGGAGTGCTGCTTGTTGGCTTGTTCCTCATGGCTGTCTCAATTTTCTCATAGCACTCAAGATTACTAGACCAGCAGTATTACCGCTTGCAGTGAGCGGGGCCCACCCCTATCGATCATGCAAATCCACCATAGGCTTGCCCACAGGTCAACCTAGTGGAAACATTCTCTCAGCTGAGGTTCCCCTTTCCAAAATGACTAGCTTGTTTCAAATTGATATAAAATTATCCAACACGTGCACACACATGCACCCACATACACACGTACCCACATACACATGCGCGCAACACACACACACATGCACACGTACACATGCCCCCCACAAGCCCCCAAACACACCATGCAGTAGTTTTTAAAATCATATTCACCATTATAAAAACCAGAACCGTCATCTGATTCCAGAATTGCATCTCAGAAGCTCAAACCCAGCACACTCCATTTCCAGCCAGGCCTTTTGTGTCTAGCTATTATCACCCGCACAGTGCTTTCAGGGACCACCCTGCATCCTCCAGCGTCAGTACTAGATGACAGTCCACTGTGAGAGTGGAGCACAGTCTATGGATCCATCAGATGATTGACATTTCAGGAAGGGATGCGTGATGGCTACAGCCAGGGCAACAGCTCTGCCCACCGGGACTTCGGTTGTGTTATCCTGCAACAGGGAACATTTGAGGGAGGAGGACTTGAGGACACCTTTTGGACCCAGTGTGATAAACAGATGTGGCTCGTTGTCCCTTCCTTACGCAGGCTAATGTCCCCCACCCTGCTGTAGCAGTAGCTTCCAGGAATAGCCTTCCTGCCCTGACGACTTACCTCATCACTGCCCGAAAGGAGCACAGCCTGGGATGTGATGAGGCATCTTGGTGAAAGCCCTGGGAAATATGTGGGTCCTCAAGGACAAACAAGATCAGAAGGGGACAGAGGCTAGCATCTTATGATTGGACAAAGAAACTGATCCTCAGACAGTGTTATAATTGAACTCAATTCTCATCACCATCTAGTCAAAATTATGTCCCAGTTGTAGAGGCAGAACATCCCCAACAAGGCAGTGCTAACCAGTATTCATACGCCATAAATTATCTTTTGTGATGGAAAAGACACAAAATAGAGTTTACAAGAGTTACCTTGTCTGAAGGATCTAGACACAAAGCCATGCATGTGTGTGAAGTCGCATGTTCTATGCACCCCAACTCAGTACAAAGCAAATGCCAGTCGGTAACATGGTGTAAAAAAAAAAAGGTGACCTTACATTCTTTTACCTATGTAGAAAGTATCTAAGATGAAAACCACCTGAACGAAGTAGAATATACACAAAAAGGACATGGGCTGGGGAAATGTAAGCCTTAGGACCTGAGTTTGATCCCAGAACCCACACCAAAAGGCTGGACATAGCATTTGTCTGTAGTGCCAGTTCTGGGTGGGCAGAGACTGGTTACTCCTAGGGCATACTAGCCAGCCAATCTAGCTGAACCAACAATTCCAGGTTCAGTGAGAGACCCTGTCTTGGAATACAGTGAAGATCAATTGAGGAAGACCTGGCCTCTAGATGTGTATATGTAGCTGCATGCATAAACATATGCATGTGCTCAAAAGTAGGAAGGTGTGAGGAACTTGGTAAATATCCATTACTTATTTGGCTTTGTGATGTTTATGGTATTTGCTTTTTTTTAAATCTCAAAACATTGTGATTTTTTTATAAAAAATTCCAAACATTCATTACCTTATTTTTTTTTATAATGCTGGAATCTTTTAATTAAAGAGAATGCCCTAAATTCTATGTATTTCACCTCTCCTGTCTTCCTCTTTACAAGATGTGGATGAATAGATCCACATTCTGCTATGCACATTATAAGATAAAATGGTGTATGTGTGTGTGTGTGTATGTGTGAGAGAGAGAGAGAGAGAGAGAGAGAGAGAGAGAGAGAGAGAGAGAGAGAGAGAGCGCATACCCCAAGATCATGCGCTCCCCAAGTTTAGACGACATGCAAAGGAACACCAGCTTGGTTCCTGGAGAGGAGCGTGATTCCTTTGGTCCCAAGTGTCACCTCACCTCACCCTCAGAAGCCGCAGGGAGCTATGAGAAGTGCCCAAACCCAGCCACAAGCACCACAGCAGCTTCTGCTAACCGCCTGCTGCTCCACATGGCTCTCTGGACCCTGGACACTTTTCACCCATTAAGGACCAGCCTTTCTGCTCCCCTCCAGGTCTCTCCTGCACTGTCCTCTATTTCCTAGGAAGTCAAGGGAGTGAAGTGAACAGGAACTGAGCTTCCCACTGGGAGACTCAAAAGCTGACTAAACTATTAGCTGTGAAGTTTTGTCGTGGTGAAAGACAGCACATGTCAGTATTTGTGGGAACTGAGCCATCTTAAATATTTTTGTTACTATAACTGAACACTATAAACAGGATAAGTTATGTAGGAAAGATTATTCCTTAAGGTTTTGAAAGCTGAAAAACAAAAATCCAAGGTCCAGAGATTGTATCTAGTGCTGGTCTTCTGACTAGTGAGTCAATTCAGGTTAGAGCAGAGCAGAGTGAGGCCCATTGTCTCGGCTCAGGTCTCTCTTCCTCCTATTCTCAGACAATCATGGTTCTGGTGGACTAGGGTCTTATTTTGAAAACTTCACATGACATTTGGGGGTTCCCAAAGGTCAGCCTCGGAAGGGTGCCCCTGGATCAAGCCACCACCTTCCTAAACACTTCACTGTGAGCACTGAATTTCAACAGGAGGTTTTGTGGGATGCATGAACCACAGAAACAACTTCCTGTCTTCACAGAGGTGTGAGGACTCCTCTCTCTCTGTCTCTCCCTCTCTCTCCCACTCTCCCACCCCCCACCATGCGCATTTTGATCTCTCACTCATTCTCTGCCTCCTTAACTACCTATTTTCTTACCATGTTTAACAAGCCTTTACTATAAAGGCAGTTGATTGGCACTGTAGGTTTGTGGGTCACGTGCACTCTTGAGGTAATCCACTGGGACCCTGCCAGACATGGATGAGCATGCCTTTTGTTCCAATACAGCTTTAGTCACAAGAAGTACAGGCTACAGACAAGAACGCGAGGCCCCTTCTGGTCTCACAACTCCCTGAGGGAGGGGCCTGAGCCTGTCCTAGTGCTGGATTCCCAGGCCTTAGCAATACCTAGCATGGATGGGCTCAATACTCATCTGTGGTCATGGGCTGTGACTCTGTCTGTCCTTTGGTTTGCTTCTACTTTGCCCCCTCTGTTCACAAAACATCACAAAGGCTCTTCAGAAACACAGTCCCCTGCTCCTAGGATCAAGGAAGAGGTCTGTGATCCCTGGAAGCTAATAGGAGCTCATAAGCATGGATCTTACAGGCCCTGGGCAGGTGACAGGAGTCCCACACTTGACTCCACCTCTCTGGAAAGCCACAACACTACATGGAGAAGCAAAGATCCAAGAGACCCCAGCAGGACCAGGGCTGGCTTCTACCAGCCAGGCAATGGTTCAGAGGTGCCCCTCCCTTCCTGACAACCATACCTTTTGTCTTAGGGTTTCATTGCTGTGAAGAGACACCATGACCATGGCAACTCTCATAAAGAAAAACATCTAATTGGGACTGGTTTAACAGTTTCAGAGGTTTAGTTCATTTTCCTTATGGTAGAAAACATGTTGGCATACTGGCAGACGTGGTATTGGAGAAGGAGCTAAGAGTTTTCCATCTTGATCTGCGTGCAGCAGAAGGAAACTGCATGCCATACTGGGCATAGCTTGAATATAGGAGACGTCAAAACCCACCTCCACAGTAACACATTTCCTCTAGCAAGGCTGCATCTCCTCCAACAAGGTCACTAATAGTGCCACTCTCTAAGGGCTGAAAATAACACGAGTCTGTGGGACCATTCCTATTCAAACTACCACATATTTCCTCTTTTGAACAACCATAGTGATGGTGGGAAGGTTCTGCTGTGCCGCTATTTTGTCCCCCACGTAGGGGTTCGGTATTGTCAGTGCCCATATATGCAGATCCACATCTACAGATTCAACGAACATGTCTCAGAAATATTCTGGGGGAATAAAGGTGTTCCCTAAACAATGCAGGACAGGGATTTGTGTAGCATCTATATTCTGTCAGTATTAAAGTCTAGAGATGGTTTAATACATATGGCAAGTCTGGTTGCCTTTATGCAAATTCCACAATATTTTACATAAGTGACTTGAGCATCTGCAGATGTTGCTGCATCTGTGTCCCTAGATGACGGTGTCTACTGAGTGCCGAATGCCATAGGGACTGAAGCTTGAGGTCTAGCAGGTACCCAAGGAATAAACACTAATGAAGTGTTCCGTATGCATAAAACACCAAGATAAAAAGGAGTAGTAGACAGATGGATGGCTTGTTGAACCAAGAATGTTAAGAGATAAAGAATGATTGTGCAATCAGGCACATTTTGGGAAAGTCTGGGGATCAGAGACAGTTACTACCATTGGACAAGTGACCCATATCCACAGGGAGCTCAACGCAGCCTTGGCCCAGCTTCTTGCCTGGAGTTGGAGGCTTCATCATGGCTGCAGGGTGTTCTTCACCACAGAATGAGTTGACAGTCAGAAGGCATCAACTACGATGTCAGGAGCAAACTTTCCAATACCTTGGGGGAAGGGAAAGTGGGACATGATCCAAGGCAGGCAGCTTATGGTCCCAAGATGCCCATCAGCATCCTCTCCAAGTGGCCCCCACCCCTTCAGAAGGCACCACAACAAGGGGTCCGTTTATCTTCATGGATGCTCCACAGCAGAGGCTCTGCTGATTAGCATAATGACTGTTAAAAATAAATGTGTTTCCAGAGGTGAAATCCATGGCTTGTTAGGTGGCTTAATGGATGCTGGGAACAAGCACTTGATGAGATGAGTGGAATTAGAATATGTAGCTTGGCTGCAGTATTTCAGAGGCTCCTTTCCTGGCATGAACTAAGTGGAAGGAACTAGTCAGCCCCAGGGACGCATTTCTGCGTATCTCTAATAAACTCTGTCCAACCATCAGCTAAGGATGACTTGGGGCAGCTTATAGCAGTCATAAACTATGACCATACTCTAGCTGTATTGCATTTAACCACACTGGGGGCTGCTGTCTTATACTAGCTACTAATGATCAACGTCTTCACAACGGCAGAACTCTGTCCATGCCTGGGCAGAACGTGACTGGACAACAGCTTGATAGCAAGATTGCCTTCATTACTTTCATATTGTTGTGACAAAGATATCTGGCAGAGACGGATTCAAGGCTGGAGACGTTATTTTGATGTTGGTTTCGGAGCTCTCCAGGCCATGATGATAAAGAAGGTGTGGAGAGGCCGCTCAGTTTGTGGCAGTGGGCGGGTGCAGCAGAGGCTGCTCATGTCCTGGCAAAGGAGGAAGTAGATCAAAGTCAGAATCCAGGGGCCAATATAACCTTCAAAGGCCCACCCCAGTGACCTGTTTCTACTACTACTAAGGGGCTCCTGAAAATTCAGTAGTCTCTACATGAAGCACTCCAGAATGGACATGTGAGGGATTGTGTGTGTGTGTGTGTGTGTGTGTGTGTGTGTGTGTGTGTGTGTGTATGCATGCATCTACATATCTGTATGGGTATGTGCATGTGTGCCCATGCGTGGGTGTGCAAGTGGGTGTGCTCTTCAGTTGATTTGCTAAGGCAGGATCTCTCACAAGCATGGAGCTGACTGGCTAGTTTTCCTGGCCAATAAGTCAGGGGTCTGTCTGTCTCTGCCCTCATAGCACTGGGGTTCCAAACATGTTGCTATGCCCAGCTTTTCACATGGGTGTTGGGGATCCCAATTCAGGCCATTGTACTTATACAGGAAGTCCTTTACTGAGTGAGCCATCTCTCCAGTCCCATGTAGAAAACATTTGGGGTTCAAACTAAAGGGAAAACTGTGTGCACAGCAGTTTTCCTGCTTGCTCCCAACTGCTGGTCACAGCACTGGTCTCCAAACATGAGACCGCAGTGCAACTGTGTGTTTCAGATCTGGAGCTCTTCGCAAAAGCAGCCCAAGGAGTCATGGGGCGTGGCTGGAGCTATATCTCCTAACTCCCAGGCCACCAGCACCCACGTTAGATAGGAGGGGCAAGAGGCATCTGTCTTCCAGGGCTCCCACTAACCCCTGACCAGAAGCATTAACCTAGAAAATGGGCTGTCAGGAGGCTGGGGCAGGAGTGGACAAGACTCTCTGATTCCCACATTACCTGCTTGTGCTGTATAATCCTCTCTTCAAGTTTCTGGAGCCACTAAGGTGCTTCCCATGAATGCCCCCATGGCCCCCATCCCAGACACAGGCTGCTTTTGTCTTTCATGGTCTTGCTAGGTACTTCCCGCCTTGCAAAGTCTGTGAGCTTCCAGGAGGCAGGAAGACCAGAGAGTGAAAGGAACAGTTATACTTCCTTCCATCACAGCTTTGCCTGCCACTGTTGGACCATGGAGGAGGCAGGAGGCATAGAAGAGCCGAGGCTTGGTGTTCTGGGGTATGGGCCGGATGAACATGAGAGGCAGCACAGGTTTTGGGAAGTGTGCTCTTCTGGGAAATGAATGTTTAGCTACATTCTTCAGGGTTGGAGGTATTGCCAGGGACCAGGCTGTGGCAGATAGTTGTGTTTTTGGCAGCGTGACACATCTGGATCTGTCCTCCCACCTGGAATACCCTCTAGAGGCTCCCACACTCCAGGGACAGTATCACCATCTGCCATAGCCTTCCCGTCCAGGTCTGAATTCTAGCCCAGCTGGGTTTAGTTGGATGTTTATGTTTGCCTTCAGCTTCCTCAATGAGAGGCACAGCAGGAGAGCTGGCTGGACTTCCCACAAAGGCAATGTCCCTTTCTCTTTTCAGGTAGACATTACCACAGCCCCTCTGTCCCCTCCTCAGGTGGTGACCCATAGTAGTGACCTTGCCAATAGGCGTCTTACCTCAGTAATAGCCCTATCCCCACCATGATCCCTCCCCAATGTCCCTTCATACTCAAATCCCTGCTCCAGTTCTGTCCACAGTGAGCTCAAGCTAAGACCTCCTGGGAGGCCAGTCAACCTGTTCTACAGCCTGGCATTTCTCCATCATCGCATTTGTTATGGTCTGCATGTGTGGTGTCCCCAAGGGTTTGTATGTCAGAGATTTAGTCCTAAGCACAGTGATCTGAGAATGAGTGGAACCTTCAGAGGGGGACTTCATGTAAAGTCATTAGGGCATTGGGTGCTCGCCTCTTATGGAGTTAATCTTGTTCTCTCTGTGTCTGTCTGTCTTTGCCTCTCTGTCTCTCTCTCTCAGACTATTGTTCCCCTAAGAGTTAGTTGTTAGAAATAAGTGTCCTGTCTCATGTAATGATCTCTTCTGCACACGCTCCCACCGCTGTGCTGCTATCTACTTCCCATGGAACTAAGCAGAAGTCAACCTGGTGCCCTTGAACTTAGACCTGAATCAACTAAAGCTCTTTTAAGTTATCCAGCCTTGATCATTTTAACACCTGTTGGTGTAGGAGTTCCTTCTGTTTGTGTGTTGCTTTCATTGGATAACGAATAAAGAAACTGCCTTGGCCTAGTTGATAGGACAGAACTTAGGTGGAGTACACAGAACTGAATGCTGGGAAGAAGGGCAGAGTGGCAGACGCCATGGATCTTCTGCCTGAGACAGATGCTGGTTAGAATCTTGCCAGTAAGCCACAGTCACATGGCGATACACAGATTAATAGAAATGGATTAAAGTAAGATATAAGAATTAGCCAATAAGAAGTTAGAGCTAATGGGCCAGGCAGTGTTTAAATGAATACAGTTTCTGTGTGATTATTTGGAGTGTAAGATAGCCGGCCAGCCAGGACAACAAGCAGCCCGCACCTCCTGTTACAGATTGGCTGCCCAGCATGGCCAACTAACTCCATGTAAAACCCTGTGCCTCCTGTTACAACCTGTATTTGCGACTTTTTGTGTGCTGCTATGACCCAACACCCGGCAAGATGCAGTTCAAGAGAGGAGCTTATTCTGGCAGTGAGAGATGCAGCCCAGTGTGGCTGGCAAAGCAGGCAACAGAAGGTGCTGCTCATTGCATCTGCAGTTGGTAAACAGAGTGTTGGATGCTGGGGCTGAGCTGGCTTTCTCCTTCTGTGGAGCTGTGCACCCTGCCACCTGCCTGGTAGAATGATGTTCCCTTCCTCAACTAACCTAATCTGAATATCTCTCCACAACTGAACCTGGAGGCTTGCCTCTTTAGGGACTCTATAGAGTCTATCAAGGTTACGATCAAAATTAACCAAAAAACAACTAATACAGTCTTTCTGGTGGTGGTGATGGGTTGCATGTGCACATGCATATGTGTGTTTGTGTGTTGTATTGTGATTTGTTTCGAGGCAGGATCTCACTATTTAGCCCTAGAACTGGCTGTAGATCAGGCTGACCTTGAGCAGTTGGTCTCAGAGATCCCCTTGTGGGTGCTAGGATTGAATATGTGTGCCAACACACTGGGTACTTTCTGTTCTAGATTCCCTAGACTAAGACAGTACTTACCAACTAGACTAGAGACCCGTAAGGCTGAGAAGAGTCTGTCTATTTCACACCTGTGCACAGAGCTCTCAGTAGGTGTGCTCAGCAGACATTTCTCTATCAATTTCCCTCTCATTCTAGCCCTGCTCACCATGCACAAGCTAAGTACCCTTAATGGAAGGAACCACTATTAATATTGTCCCCAAATGGGAGGTTGGAGATCCGAGAGATAAAGTCACTTGAACAAGGGTTTGGACTTCAAAGTTGCCCAGCCTGAGACACCAAAGGCCAGATATCTGCCTTACCCTGGATCCGACTAGGCTGCATAGACAAAGAGGCCAGAAGATCAGGGAATCTGGGCTGAGTGAGCGCTGCAGAGTACGGTGCAAACATTGGTTTCCTCTGGCCAGGAGTCACCAGGACACTCCTGCGCCAAAACTTCGCTCCTGTGGAAGCTGCGGAGACAGGAAGCTGCAGATTTCAAGAAGCTAGCCCTGGGCCAAGGACAGTGTGGCTGGGACTTCAGCCCCCAGAATCCCATCACACCCTCAGGGGCCCAGCGGTGCTGCAATGATTACCCCACCCATTCTATAAAGGAGGAAGGTGCTCCATGACAAGGAAGTGACTTGCCCATGGTCATAGACATGTGTGACTCAGAATTCCATGTTTGGTCCGAGTCCACATTCTTTCCAATTACTATGTCCCCTTCCAGAAAGAGAACACTTTCTAAGATAAAGAAGAGCCTGCTGTGGCCTAACTGAAATCCAATTATGTTTCTTAACTGATTCAGATCTGATTCTGTGACAGTGACAGGCAGGCAGTGGAGAACATGGAGTCCCTAGCCACGGCCATGTCCCAGAAGAGGCCACATCCTACCACGTAGCTCTGGTTGACTGCCAGGCATTGTGATTTTTCTTGTCGCCTCTCTGTTACTGAAACACCCTGTCAGTGGGTATGACTAAGCCCTCTCTTTACTGAGAAACTGAGGCCCAAAGCTTAAGTAAGTTTTTAATGTAACACATCCAGGAAATACTGGAGATGGTTTCCAAACCCCACTTGAGTCCTGAACCCATTCTTTGAGCCAGTGCACTTGGCTGTGTTCTGTGTTCAATGCTTTGCACTCATGGTGCCCTTTAACCCTCTGACCCTTGCAGTCCTGTTCCATAGCAGAAACAGTGGGGACTCAGGACGACACTCAACAAACAGCCTCTGTCAACCAGAGACCCCCACCTGCCACCCCAGCTTCCCGAAGCCCCCTGGCCTGCTCAGGGTCTGATGGAAGGGTTTCCGTAACTCACCAGATACATGGGGTGGAATTACCTAGAAACTTCTCACTTGATAGAAAGTGGGGGGGGGCTACCATTCTCATATGCTTGGCTCATGAGATCCTCCCAACAGGAGTGAGCCTCCTCAACAGCAGAGGAAGAAATTAAGGCTCCAAGGGAAACAGTAACTTACACAAGACCACATGGTGCTTCTCTAGGAACTGGGATCCCTACCCAGGCCTCTCCAGACCTCTCCTCTTCCTCCCCAGCCCAAGCTCAAGGCCTCATTCTTGATGTCACCGGAGGCCTGGAGAGTCAAAGTGCAGTTGCCTGTCATGCTTTCAATGAGAAATGTTACCCATCGGTCATATATTTGGACACTTGGTCTCCAGGTGGTGATGCTGGGTTTTTTGTTTTGGGGGTTTTGTTTTTGTTTTTGTGTTTGTTTGTTTGTTTGTTTTGGTGTGGGGAGTTATGGAACTCTTGGAGGGTACAGCCTTGCTAGGGGAAATATGCCACTGGTAGCATCTTTTGGGAGTTCATAGCCTCGCCCACTTCCAGTTCACTCCCTGCTTCATGCTTGCAGCTGAGATGTGATCTCCTGCTCAAGTCACCTGCGGCCATGCCTCCCCCTGCCATACGGACAGCCACCTCTAGAACTGTGAGCCTAAAGAACCTATTCTATAAGTTTCCTTGGTCATAGCATTTTATCACAGCCACAGAAAATAGACCTGCCTAGGCCCCCAGGGTAAGATGAACACCCAACCGTGTGACTATCAAAGCCCTACTCTAAGTCTGTTGAGCAAGGCAAGCATAGGGAACAGCTTAGAAACTGGGGACCCTGCTCAGCTGGGCGATGCACACCCTTTTTCTAACAATGCACTTGGCAACCTAGACCTTCGACGCATGGTCTATACACACACCTCTCTTCTTAAACAATGTCCCTGGCAACCTAGGCCTCCTTCCTGCCCCGAGCTGCACACACAGCCCTGTCTAAATAATGGAATCCACTTCTTTTCCATTTCTGTTCAAACATATTCCTAGTATAGACCAGTGTGTAGGAGGGCCAATCTGTCCTGAACTAATTTGGGGCTAAACTGTGTCTTACAAATGAACTTTTAGGGAAAATATTCTATTTACCATCTTAGCCTATACATAGTTGTATGTATGGTTAAAGTCAGATCATAATAGGAAGGAAGACACTCAGTGGGTAGAGGCTTATATAATGCAGATCTGTCGATCAAAATAGAGAACTCCCATGCCCCTTGACAGCCAAATTCCTCCTTCTTTTGAATGACCCCCAAAGAAAGCCCCAAGCAATAACCAGAGACCTTAAGCAGCCTCATTCAGGTGGCCCTTGTCACTCTTGGCATGTTTCTTTCTGATCTGCATGATTTTTTTGGATTGAATAAAATCACCTTGCTACCTCTGTGACCAGTGTGAATCTTTAGTTCTTTAAAAACCCAAGAACCTGGAAACATGGGCATAGACCCCAGCCACTGGTGACACCGAGGCCTAGCCTGCGCAGGCCTGGCCTCTGCTTCCTTGATGAGAAACAGGCACCAGAGACTTGAAAGTCACATGGCCCTTGCCAAGGAAAATGCCAGAGTTTGTAGAGAGAATATGGCTTCCCACATGCCACAAGCTAGACTCCCATTTCCTCGCCTCGGCTTTGCCAGACATACCTCATCTACCCAGGGGACTCTGTCAGAGCCCAAATTCTTATCAAGAGGATACATCGAGTATTGACTGATGCCTGAAAAGATGCCCCCAGCAGCACGGTGGGACAGCTGATGCTGTCTGTGCCCACTCTGCAGGGGAAACTGAAGTTCACAGGATCAGCCATTTATGTGGTAGCTGTGCCAGCTAATTTTGTGCCAATTTGACACAAGCTAGAGTCATCTTGGAACACGGAACCTCAATTGAGAATATATTGCCTCCAGATTGCCTTGTGGGCAAGCCTATGGTGGACTTTTTTTTTTTTTGATGTAGGTGGGTCTAGCTCACTGTGGGTAGTGCCAATCTGGGCTGATGGTCCTGGGTACTACCAGAAAGCATGGCTTTGAGGAGCAAGCCAGTGAGCAGCACTCCTTCCTCAGTGGCCTCTGCTTCAGTTCCTGCCTCCAGGTTCCTACCTTAAGGTCCTGCTCTGACTTTCCTGGATGATGAACTACAAGTTATCAAATGACATAACCTTTTCCTCCTCAAGTTGGTTTTGGTCACGGTGTTTTAGCACGGCAATAGAAAGCATACTAAGGCAGTGACAAAGCTACAAAAACTGAGCACATATTGTGAACCCTGGTCTATCTGACATAGAATTTTTCTATTGCCATAAAAGCCGGTAAAAAAACAAAGAAATTGCACCTGGAACACACGTGAGCAGCTGGATTTCAGCCTGTGCAAAGCAAATTGAGACGTACACCACCCCTTGTTTGCAGTTTTCCACCACACTGACTCCAATATAGTCTATGTTTCTTGTGAATCATGGGTCGCCTTTTTCTCTTTTGTGAACATTTATAAATCCATTGTCATAACAGACACATTTTTGACACCTTAGAAGTAAATTGTGTCATAAATTCCCAGGGGAGCATATTGTGTGTGCAGAAAAACTAACAGACTTTTTAGGATGTAAAGGATTGCTTTTCTGTTTCTATTTAATAGATCAAGTCAGGTGTGGAGAGAAAGGCGTGCAGGGTGGGGAAAAAGAAATGGATAGGATAGACTAGGTAGAGAGATGGTTCAGCAAGCAAGAGTTCTTGTTGCTCTTCTAGGGGACCCAAGTTTGCTTCTCAGCACCCACGTCAGGAGATTCACAGTTGTAGGATTGCCTACAACTCCAGCTCCAAAGAACCTGAACCCTCTCTGGCCTCTGCAAACACACACACACACACACAGAGAGAGAGAGAGAGGGGGGGGGGGGGCTTGCATTCACATAAATGAATAAAATATCTTTTTAGAAGCTAGTTCCAGTTGGATGGTGGTGACACATGCCTTTAACCCAAGCACTCAGGAGGCAGAGGCAGGTGAGTTGAAGGCCAGCCTGATCTACAGAGTGAGTTCCAGAACAGACAGGGCTGCACAGAGAAACCCTGTCTCACAAAAACAAACAAAAATAATAAAAACCAAAAAAGGCTAGATCTAACTGGCTAGAGAAATCAATTTGATGAAGCCTCAGCTTTGTCTCACAAAGCTGTGTAACCTTGGGCTTGGACTAGTCACTTCCCGTCCCCGAACCTCACTTATAAATTGAGGAAGTTGAGCATAACTTCTGGATTTCCTTCTATTCAACTCTAAATCCTTAGTTAGTTAGTTAGTATGTGTGTGCTTGTGTGTGCATGAGCACATGTGTGCACACATGCATGCCACGGTACACATGTAGAGGTCAGAGGACAACTTGTGAGAGTCAGTTTCTACCCTGTGGATCCTGGGGATCAAACTCCGGTTGTCAGGCTTGGCAGCAAGCACCTTTACTCTCTAAGCCCTCTTGCCATCCCTCACCCCTCACAGTCTATTCCTTGGAATTTACTGTGCTTCCTGACTGTCCTTAAAACAGTCTGTTCTTGTCTGTCCCCCCCATCTAACAAGTCGTTGGCTTATAGTAGAATACGACCTAGTGCTGAAGAATGGCAATAGGTAATGCAGCATGGATGGACCATTAACTGAATGTCTGGATCATTAACTGAATGTCTGGACCATTAACTGAATGTCTGAATCATTAACTTGCCCAATCCTAGTTGTGGTGGTAAACTGTGGGTAGTGGTTACTTTGTGGGGGTAGGGTGGGGTTTGAACTATTGATTGAAATGTCCCAGGAAACTTTTGGGTGTGGTGGAAATGGCCAGCCTCTTGATTTGGGTAACAGGAAAAATGTAATTAAGCTGGCGGCCGGGGAGATAAGTTACTGGTTAAGAACACTAGCTGCTCTTCAGAGGCCCTGGGCCTGATTCTTAGCACCCACATGGCAGCTCACAGCCATTTGTGACTTCAGTTCCAGGAAATCCAATACCTTCTTCTGGCCTCTAAGAGCCCAAGGTACACATACAGTACACAGGCATATATGCAGGCAAAACATACATAAAATTAAACATTTTTAATTAAGCAATTAAACTAAATACCCTACATCAATCCTTTGACATGTTCACATATGACCCATCAATCACTGTGAACATAGTAAATTCTAACATGTAAATTCTATACATGTGCATGTGTGTTACTCCTAGGACTGTGAACAATAGATGCCTCAAGGAAGCCACCAACACCGAGTTTTCAGGAAGCAATTAGCCAGTCTACCCCTGGGGAGTAATCACACTCTGGGAGGAAGGGAACTGACCTGACCTGGCCCGATAACTGCCATGCTCAGTGTGGCCATGCTTTGGACAATGACACTGTTTTCAGGATGAGGGCTGAGGAAATCTGTTTAGGTCTCAGGGAGCCAGCCAGCACCATGAATGGAAATGGGAGATGTGACTGACAGCCCCACAGCTGCGGGGGCTGCTATTTGGTGTTGGCAGCTCTACCACCAGCCCTTGGCTGCCTGATGTGTCTGGTCTCAGGCTCTGCCCAGTCTGTGGCCCCTGGGAACCACGTGAAGTCATATCTGCCCATCACTCTCAGACTGAGCCCCGCCTTCTTTCCAGCAGCGGGTCCTTTTGAAGTCCCACTGGTGATGCCCAGTTCCAAGCAGACCCCTCATCTACTTCTCTGGCTGAGAACAAAGGACTAGTTCCCGGTAAGGGCCTCCAGCTGGGTCAAGCCATTTTTCCCTGGAAAGTGAAGCAAGAGCCCATGAGAGCACTAGGTTCCTGAAGAAACAAATGAAGACAGCAAACAATTGAGCCTTTGAAGGGTAGCGGCTGGAACAGGAAACAGAAGCCAGCGGGACAAGGACCCCAGCCCAGAATTGAAGGAAATCCCCAAGGACAAGCAGCCAGGATAAGAGGCCTGGTGCCGAGGTGAATCAATCCGTGCATTCTGCTCCCTAGGGGCAGAAGGTCTCTTTTAGCTGGGGGAGGGTATGTTTGCAGGGAAGAGCCTACTGTGTACTGCACGGCACAACATGTGAACAAGTGATAAAGCTCTCATTCTTCCCAATTGCCATTCTGAATATAGGTGTTAGGGTACACACGTTTTGTGGAAGAGGAAGCTAGGAACCAGAGATGGGGGAACGTGAGCAGAATCACACAGCTAGCAGATGGCAGAGCCCAGAGCAAAATCAGGTTTGTTTGATTCCAAAGTTGTTCTAGGTAGGTTTCTGATGCTGTGGTAAACAGCACAACCAAAAGGATCATGGGGAGAAAGGGCTTATTTCATCCTACAGCTTTCGTGGTCTGTTATGAAAGGAAGCCAGGGCATGAAGTGGAATAGAGACTGGGGAGGAATGCTGTTTATTGGCTGGCTCAGCCTGCTTTCTTATACAAGCCAGGGCCACCTTCCCAGGGGCATCATGGTCCATAGTATGCTGGGTCCTTCCACATCAGTCAATAATCAGAAAAAAATGGGGGCTAGAGAAACAGCATAGAAGTTAAGAGCACTTGCTGCTCTCGTAGAAACCTGGGTTTGGTTCCCAGCACCCACTTAGCAGCTCACAACTGTCTATAACTTCATTCTAGGAGGTCTTTTGGCCTCCACAGACACTGTACGTGCATGGTATGTATACACAAATGCAGGCAAAATACTCATACACACAAAATAAATCAAATGTTTTAAAAACTGAAAATGCCCCATGGAATTTTCCATAAATCTGATGGAGGTGGTAGCCAATTGAGGTTCCCTTTCCCCAGATAACTCTAGCTTGTGTCAAGTGGACAAAAAAACTACCCAGCACAGAAGTCTGTTTTCTTTCCTCCAGGTATGGGGCTAACTCACTGTTTCTAGAATGCCATTGGCAGAGTTCTGGCTTGACCAGATCATACCATGTCCAGGGGTCAGGTTATTAAATGTACATGACAAAATTTGGAGTGGGGATATATGACTGGTGGTCCCTTGAGACGCAAAGCTGATTCGGGGTCAGTGTGTGAGAACATCTGGAAGCAGATGTTATGGGAGACTGGCAAAAACAGGCAGCAGGTCTCCAGGGCCCAAGATCCTAAGTGCCTCCCCCACTTGTCCCCACACACTCTAGCCCAGCTTTCTGACGCTGCAGGCACTAATGCAGGACCTCTGCCAGCTTCTAGCTGTTGAGGACTTCAGCTGTAGCTCTTGACTGGTGACTCCGCTCCGTGATAGGTAGAGTGCCCTGGCCTTTGGTATGGGGTGCTTTTCCTTATGCCGCTAGGACAGTTAATGCTTCCTTATGACCTGCTAAGCCTAACAAACACTCCAGCAGTGGGCATTGCCCTCAGAGTATGCCAACTATACACTCATCCGCTCCCAAGAATTCACACCTGCCCAGTTCCCCCTTTCTGGAGCTTGTCCCCATTTAACCCCATGTCATTTTATAGAAGACTTAACTGCACTTAAGTTGGATGTCTTTGGTTTGGTCTGTCCCCAACATTCAGATCTTTGTGTCCTTTCCTCCTGCCTCCGCTGGCTGTAGCCTCAGCTCCCCTTGGCTCTGCCCCCACAGTGACTCATTGTCCTTGCTGGTACTTGTTCCATGGTAAGGAATCCTGGAGTTGCCACAGGCAGGCATGACTGACACTTTAAATGAGATTTCCCAGATGCCCTATTTGTTCTGCCCAGGGAGGCAGGGGGCCAATGGTGGGAGAAGCTCTTCTCCTACTTCTGGTACCCAGGGGCTGAAACAGCTAGGTTTAAAGATCCCCACCTCCTGGGTAGCTGCTCCTTAGGAATCCGTGTTCTACGGGATTCAGGAGAGAGGCAGTAGAGAAAGCTCAGCTAGTGGAGGTGAGCTGACTCAGCCACTAAAGTACACAACAGGGCCATGGGGACCGTAGACAAAAACAAAGGTGGAGTTAGAGCCCTATGCCCACCGCTCAACCTCTGGTCCCAGAAATGAATAGATCTATTCATTTTAGGTTATGAATATTTTGCACCCTTGGAGGTTAGTAAGAGGGCATCAGAACCCCTGAAACTGGAGTTACAGGAGGTTGTGAGCCAGCATATAGGTGCTAGGACCTGAACCTAGCCAATGCACTTAACCATCAAGCCATCTCTCCAACCCTTGGAGAATAGACTCTTTAGTCCCCATGCCTGGCTGTTCCCTGCATGTTGTCACCCTCCTGTCACCCACCTGTCTCTCACAAATTAAAGCAAAACTGCCACATTGGCCTGCAGGGGTCCTCGGTGTTCTGGTGTGCTTTGGCAGAGTTTATCAGCACAGTTCTTGGAGTGCAGGCTACTTCTACCACCCTGGGGATGCTTCTATGTGCCTTTCCAGTTACACGAATCCCTTGGGCTGTCACTGTCCTGATCTCTATCACCATAAATTAGATGTACTTGTCTTTCTGCCGCTAGCAAATGGAATCACACGCCCTGGGTCTGTAGCAGTCGGCTCTTTACTGGAGTGCTAGTTCATTGTACAGACCTGTCACAGTGTATCAATCCATTCTCCTTGGCGACACCTCAGTTGTTACCACTCTGACTGTTGTAAGGTTTCTTCTTTCCTTCATTTCTTTTCCATTCCTTTCCTTCTTTCCTGCTTTATTGCTTGCTTGCTTGCTTGCTTGCTTGACAGGTTCTCCCTGTGTTACCCTGGTGGCCTGGAACCTTCCAGAGATCTAGGCCAGCACTGCACCATTAACATACATGTTACTCAGCCTCTGTTTTTATTTTTTGCTAACTTATTTTCCATTTGAAAATGTTGTAATATTCTACAAACCAACTTTTCTTAAAAACAAATGGCTGAGGGCGAGAGAGATGGCGCTGAGGTTGTGTTTGCTGCTCTTCCAGAGGACCCAGTTCTTTTCCTAGCACACACACCAAGTGGCTCACAACCTCCTTTAACTCACTTCCAGGGGATCTGATGCACTCTTCTGGTCTCCTAGACCTTCAAACACATGGGGCAGGCATGCACGCATGCACACACGCATGCATGCACGCACACACATACACAGACACACACACACTTAAAAAATAAAAATGAATCTTTTTTAAAAAATCAGGAATGAGTGGAAATTAAACCCTGTGCGGTGCTGCCATGACAATGAAGCTCCAAGCAGGAGTCTCCTCCCCATTGCTCAGCCAACACCTCCAGCCAGGAGGTGCCAGCTATGAGAAGATGCATCCTCTCCAGGAGTTCTGTGGCCATGGAGACGGCAGTCAGGATGCATTCCGTGAGGTAACATTTCAGCTTAAATTTCCCCTGAATTTCATACTGTCCACGTCCTTCTTTCTCATCACCAACGGGATGTGTTTGTGTCAGAAGCTACATACATAAAAAGTTTGATAAATCAGATTCTCTAGAGTCAGCATCACGCTTGGACCCAGCACCCATGCCCTGCGAGCCCTAATTAAAATTACACTCGAGTTTTTAATTTTTGACAAAAGTCCAACATATTCATTTTTCTTTTGTCAGTTATGTTCTTGGCATCATAACAAATAGTTTGTGATATAATTTGTAAATCGTCTGTGATCCATTTTGACTTGATGTTTTGGCTATGCATGAGGCAGAATGGATGGTTAGCATATGGATCCTGTCTTCCCAGCACCTTTGGGGGGAAAGACTCCCTTTCTATTTGAAAGTCTTGGCACCTGTCGAAGATCAGTTGGTGGCAATGAAGGGGTCAGTCCATGACAATGGAGGAGCTCTCAATTCCATTTTCTTGAATTATATAACTGTGTTTGTGCATCTCTCCTGGTCTTCAGAACAGAAATGTGACTCCTCCCACTTAGTTCTTCCTTTTTAGGTTTTTTTTTTTTTTTTTTTTTTTGCATTTCCACATGAATTTTATAACCAGTTTGTCAATTCTTTCAAACAAACAAATAAAAAAACAGGCATGATGGAGGAGGGTCATCTGTCTATTTGTTACTTTCATTGGTTAATAAAGAAACTGCCTTGGCTTTTTGATAGGGAAGGATTTAGATAGGTGGAGTAAACAGAACAGAATGCTGGAAAGAAGGCAATGAGGCAGATGCCTCAGGTCAGATGCCATGGAGCCAGCTGCCAGATCAGACATGCTGAATCTTTCCCGGTAAGCCATCACCTCATGGTGCTACACAGATTATTAGAAATGGGTTAATCAAGATGTGAGAATTAGCCAATAAGAGGCTGAAACTAATGGGCCAAGCAGTGTTTAAAGGAATACAGTTTGTGTGTTGTTATTTCGGGTGTAAAGCTAGCCATGCGGGAGCCGGGCAGGATGAAAAGCAGGCCACTCCCTCATCACTACACAGGCAACTCTAACTCTCACTCTGGTAGGAAGGGCGTTGATGTTGGCAGCACAGACATCCCAACAAAAGCAAGTCCTCCAGGCTCCGAGTGCAGGCATCGTTCCTTTATGTAGATCTTCTTTGATTGAGTTCAAGGATGCTTCACAGTTTCTAACATGTGAGTCTCGTAAAAACATTTAAATTATTGGGTATAGTACACACAGTGGTGCATGTGTGGATGTCAGAAGACAGCTTGAGGAAGTTGGTTCTCATCTGCTACCATTCAGGTCCTGGTGATTGAACTCAGGTTGCCAGATTTGTCCATAAGCCCCTTTGCCTGTGTCAGGACCCACAGAAACTCAGGATAAATGGCTAACTATGGGTCCTGCCTATTTATCATACCGAAGTGTACACTGGCTCAGACTCATTCAGTACCTGTGGCTCCTCTGTTCTCACCCCCACCAAAAACCTCTCTAGCCCAGAGGCTTTGCTTCCCTTCCCCCCCAGTTTGTGATTCCTACATATCCACCCATTTTGGCCATGTTCTCTGGGCTCCTCTCTTGCCCCTCTTTCTTCTCTTCCTCTCTTGCCCCCACTCCCGTGCCCCTCCTCTCCTCCTTCTGATGGTCATGTTCAGCCCACTGCTTTCTCTCTCTGCTCTGGACCATTCCAGATGCCTCTGGCTGAATTCCCCTGATGTGGGAGTGATTTCTTATTAATAAAGAAACTGCCTAGGCCCATTTGCATTTGATAGGCCAACCCTTAGGTGGGTGGAGAAAACAGAACAGAATTCTGGGAGAAAGAAGCTGAGTTGAGGAGTCGCTATGATTCTCCCGCTCCAGACAGACGCAGGTTAAGATCCTCCCTGGTAAGCCAGCTCGTGGGCTACACAGAATATTAGAAATGGGTTAGAACAATATGTAAGAGCTAGCCAATAAGAGGCTACAGATAACGGGCCAGGCAGTGTTTGAAAGAATACAGTTTCCGTGTAATTATTTCGGGGCATAACCTAGCCATGTGGGCAGCCGGGTGCCGGGGACGCAGCCTCGCCACTCCTAATGCAACATTCCCCCTCATAGCTATAGTAAAAACCTTCTTCCTCAACCTTGGAGTGGTCATGTCTTCATGTTCATTCAACCTGCTGAGCCATCTCACCAGCCCATAGTGGACATGGGATTTGCTTCTTTGCTATATATTTCTTTTTAAAATCCTTTTGCTATAAAAGAAATAGTGTTGCCATCTTATTTGTGGGATTTTCATTGCTACTGTATATCAGTAGCATTGGTTTCTATACATTGACTTCATGACCTGCCTGGATTCATGCACTGCCTTTGCTCTTTCTTTCATGCATTAGTTCAGATTTTCCATCTGCCAGGTTGTGTGCTCTCTTATAAACAGAGATGGTTTTCTTTCTTTCTAGTCTGGGTGCATAAATATCTCATTTTCTCAACCTCTAGGAGGCCTCTCTCCACATTAGCCACAGCAAATGCCTGCTGTTGATCAAAGCAGACAGAGTCTGTGCCCTCCTGGAGCTGCTTTGTGGCCTCCACTGTCCACAGTCTCTCTCAGAAGCACCCTAATTCTCTTCACTTGTTTTTGGTTCAGACACTTCCAGTAAGTACAAAAATAAACAGGACGTTTGACATATATCACCATTGGTCTTATCCCCACAGGCCCTTCCCCTCAAAAGTTATTTGGAAGCAAATTCCAGATTTCATATTATTTTGGCAGGCCTTCATAAATGTTTTAGCATGCCTTTCTAGAAGATAATGACTTTTTAAAACAGCCACAGATGCCATTATCACATTAAATACCGGGCATTCCTGGGCACCATCAAATGTTCAGTGTTCAGGTTTCTACTTCTTTTATAAAAATCACGAACTATCTCTGGGAACCAAAGTTTGGCTACTTGGCAGGTGTCTGAAGACTCCAGTAGTTTTAGGTGTATTCTCCGTCAGTTCTTCCTCTTCACAAAGTACTTCATTTTTTAAAACTAATATTTGTTTATTTTTATTTGTTTGTTTGGAGGGGCATGTTTGTATGCCGTTGCGTGCATGTGGCACTTGGAGTGGAAACTACTAGAAACTGGTTCTTGCCTTCCACCAAGAGAGTCCTAGGGATCCAACTCAGGTTATAAAGCTTGGTAGCAGGTACCTTTTACCCGATGAACCATCTCACTGGCCCTATAATATATTTTGTTTTATTTCTATTTTTAGGTATTTTTTCTGTCTGTCTTTGCACCATGTTCATGCAGCACCTATGGAAGCCAGAAAAGAGCTCTGGATCTCCTTGGGCTGCAGTTACAGAGAGCTGTGAGCTGATATGTGGGTGCTAGGTCCTCTGTAACCACTGAGCCATCTCGCCAGCCCTTATATTGTATTATATTTCCTTAAGGGAAAATTGCTGGTCATCTTTCACGTAGCGCTTCTCACAGTCTGGATTTTGCTGGTTGGTCCCCTGTGAAGTGTGGTTGAGTGTGTCTTTCCATCCTCTGAGTCACCTGAGTCCCTAAGAGCTGATGCACAGGCATGCTGTCCAGAGTGTTGGTCAGCAGTTTCCCTGGCACATGCGTGTGCCTAGTCATGACTGCGCTGTGCTTCACATACCAAACATGGACCAAATTTCAAAAGACTTCATAAAAGCTGGAAATGATTTCACGCATTTTTATCTCAATAACATACTCAGAAGGCAATAGTTTGGACATGCTGGGTTTAATAAAAGATATTAAAATTGATTTCATTTGTTTTTTAATACTCTCGAAGGTTATTTCTAGAAAATGTCAAATTATGCACGTGACTCATGTGACCTGCATCTGTGAGCTTCTGTTGGTAGTTGGGCTAGAGCTGGAGCAGTGCGCGTGTGTGTGCGTGTGTGTGCATGTGTGTGTGTGTGTGTGTGTGCGCGTGCGCGAGCACAGATGCACATGTGTATGCATGTGGGGAGATCAGAGGGCAACTTTGAATGTTGTTCTTCAGGAGCCATCACTTTTGCACAAGGACCAGACTGGCCAGAGAGCCCCCTGCCTCCAATGACCACCCTCCTGCCTGTTCCCCACCAGTACAACGGTCAAACACACATCACTGTTCTTGGCTTTTGTGTGTGTGTGCTTTTTCAGTGTGGGCTCTGGAGATCACTTTCAGGTTCTCATTTACATGGGTGTTACCTACTGAGCCATCTCCCTAGCCCCAGATTTACCTTTGATTTTTCTAAACTCTTTGGTACTGTGCTTGTTCTTTCCCTGGAAAGCACCCAGGAGCTTGCTGTCCCCTCTGAGGTGTTTGCAATCCTCAACTCCCCAAACCTGTATCTCCACTGCCCCCGGGGCTGTGAAACTGTAATATTCTCCTGTTCTGCCATCCTTGTTTACTAGCCCAGAATTGATGAAGAAACGCTTGCTCTCTTAGGGAAATGAGTCATCTCTCAGAAAGGGCTTCCCTGGTGCCCCTGCATCCCAGGTTCATGCTGTGCTCCTGCAACCAAAACCCTGCAGCTGAGTAAATGATAGTGGGAAGATGTTCGTGGTTCTGGAGGCTGGAAGACCAGGACCAGGCGGTCACAGATCCTGTTTCTGGTGTGAACTTGTGTAGTTCCCTGCATGGTAGGAAAACTGAAGAACCAGCGGGCAGTATGTGGGACAGAGACCAAGGGGAGGTGCCAGGCTCCCTCTGCAAGGATCAGATCTTGTGAGAATAACCTAAACCCGTGATGACTAGCCCCTTGTCTCAGAGAAAGACACTCGTCTGTTCATGAAGGTGCTGCCCTGTGAGCTCATTAATGCCCTTGCATTGACAATCAGTTCTCAGCATGAAGCAAAATGCATCCAAACCACACTCCCCGGGTCAGGCGGTCCAGGGTCACAGTCAGCATCCAGTTTGTCACCCTTGTGATCCTTCCACACTCTGCCAACACCGACTTATTTGCTTGCTGGCCTTTTCAGTGGGGTGTCCCCCTCACTTCAGAGTGAGCCCCTGGGAGGAAGGACTCATTCTAGCTTAGTCATCCATGAAACCTCAGCCTCTTAACCCCTGTGCAATGGGGAGCAGTTTAGAGTATGGATAAAGGCATTTTGAGATAGGCAGTCTTAGACCCAAATGCAAGAAAATCAGGCTATAACACGGCTCTGCCACCCACCAAGAGACCCTAGATCAGTAACCACCTCTGTGGGCCTCAGTTTCCCCCAGAGGAGCAGGTAGGTGGGCAGTGGGGTCATTGAAGTATGTAACTTTAGGTCTGAGAGACTTGTCCTTGTCCCACTGGCCCTAGGTCAGTTCCTGCTACTGGCACTTCATTCCCGCTTTTCAATAGCAGGGCAGGTGACAGATAATTAAGGAGACACCCCACAGCTAAGAAGTCCAGAAGCTAATTAACCCCAACCCAGCTGGCCCAAGAGAAGCCAGCCAGGCTGTGCAGCGATGGCGGGTGGCCTTAATACCTAATGGCTTCTCTCATCACCGTCCTTTCTGGAGTCCCGCCTGCCTCCAACAGCACTTTCAATCAAGCAAAGAGCATCCACGGTGCTTCTGTTCCATGGTCCCCAGAGGGAGGAGGGCATGGCACAGAAAGCCACCCCACCAAGAGATAGCAAGTGAGCTGGCCGGTCTGGACTGAACATCGGATGAGAACAAAGGAGCCACGCAGGGCAGGGCGAGGGAGCTGCTGTGCCAGTTTGCAAGGCTGCCCAGAAAATTCAGGGAATTCAGGGCATGAAGGAGCCTCCTGTGTTTGCCTGCTGCATCCCGAAGGCCAACGTCTGGTGCTGGCTTCTTCTGAGTCCTCGGAGTCAACTTGATGAATGGGATCAACCCACCTCCCCTTTGGGGAACTCAGCTCAGGATCAAAGCCATCTTGTCCTGGGTTTTGTGGTGTGAAGGGCCATGAAAGTGGAAAGGCAATTCATTTGGACCTATCTGGTCACTCGACACCTTTCCAGGCTCACAGTTGAGTCCTGCCTATGGATGGGAGCCAAGTGTACACATGACTTCTGAGCCTGGGCCCAAGATGGCTTCACTGAGTTGATCCTATCTAGCCTGCCAGGCAGGGTTCCTCATGGCAGATATTCCTGTGTGGGGATAGGTCAGGACTTAGCTTAGAGAGGCATATAGACAGCAACCACAACACTGGGTAACCAATCCGATACAGCTGCTACCTATCTTAGTTACGGTTACTATTGCTGTAAGGAAACACCACAACCCAAAGCAAAATGATGGGAAAAGGGTTTATTTGGCTTACATTTCCAAATCACTGTCCATCATCAAAGAAAGTCAAGACAGGAACTCAAACATGGCAGGAACCTGGAGGCAGGAGCTAATGCAGAAGACATGAAGGGTGCTGCTTATTGGCTCTCTCATCTCGGCTTGCTCATCATGGCTTACTCAGCCTGTTCTCTTATAGAACCCCGGACCACCAGCCCAGGAATGGCACCAGCCACAACCGACTGGGACCTCCCTATTCATTACTAAACGAGAAAATGCTCTACAGGCTTGCTGCCTACAGCTCCATCTTATGGAGAGCGTTTTCTCAAGTGAGGTTCCCTCCTTTCAGATAAGAGCAGTTTATGTGAACCTGGCAAAACTCGCCAGCACTGCGCCCTGAAGGAATTTACGAAGAGTTCTAGATACTCTAGGTGAGGATCCAAGAGACTGACAGCTCTTGAAGAAAATTTTGTGAGAATCAGAGTGAGCCAAGCATGTTTCTAAGCATTTGGGAGACAGCAGGAAAACAAATGACTTTCACTTCCTTCGAGTGACAGGGCCACTGTTGTATAACACCAAGAGTCGCCTTTGTCATGTCTTGTCACAGTCTGTACACTAAGATCTCTGGGGTCATAAGATACACAGCTTGTGCAACAGGGCAGGACTGCCCAGGCAGGGGACACATATGACAGGAAACACTGGAAGGTGTAACACGTACCCCAGAAGGTGACAAATGACAAGAAGAAGAGGTAGAGAATATAGAGAGAACACAGGCACAGAGGAGAGCACAGAGTGGCCAGGGAGGGCTGAGAAACAAGGCTAGCACAGGGCTCAGGCTCCCAGCAAGAGAGTGGTTACTGAGGTCGAGTGTGTAGTATTGAAATGTGACTGTGGCCAGAGGGAGGATGAGCAGGACTCTGGCCTCACTCCCTCTCCATCAGTCCCGCAGGGTGGCCTCATGGGTCCAGCTCCTGGAAACTTTTGTTTTGTCAGTTTTGTGCCTTGTGTCCATCAGTTCCAGTGACATAGAGCGAGGTACCAAGTGGATGCAGGGGGAGGTATAAGATGTGGTAGGTCCCATGTCCCTGTTTCCACATTCCCAGGTCCAGCCAACCTCAGACAGAAACTGTTCCGAAAATTAAAACCCCATGTGCCCTGAGCAAGCCTGCTTCCCTTGAGCTGCAGTGAAAGGTGTATTTGAGGATGATTTTCCTTGTATTGGCATAGGCGGTCTCCAGGAGACTCTTTAGAATTTAGGAGAGGCCCCAGCACCCAGCTCCACCCCCACTGTCTCCACACTCACAGGCCTATCTCCAGGGGACTCTGTTCTGAAGGCAAAGGAACAGGACTTTGTACTCATTTAGTATTTATTTAATGCATTTCAAGAATTTGCCCGCATATACATAATACACTACATGTGTGCCTGATGGCCTCAGAAATCAGAATAGGTCATCCCCAGAAACTGGAGTTAAGATGGTTATGAGCCACCATGTGGGTGCTGGGAACCAAACCTGGGTCCAGTGCAAGAGCAGCAAGTGCCATCTTTCCAGCCCCAACAGGACTTTTGATGGGTTGTCTGTAGGGTATGAAACTGTGGCTTTTGTATACCAACCCATGTAAATACCTCCAGTCTGTGCTCCGCTCTCCTAGGAAGCAGCAGGGTTGCCACTGTTGATGGGTGGGTGTCTAGGTAGGACAATCTAGGGGTTATTGTTGTCTTTGAGTAGGGGAACGCTCTTAAGGGTGCTGTGACCATCCTGCCCAGGCTCCTGCAGTCTTTCTGCAATGGCTACAGATGGAAAGCCTTCCAGCTACTGAAAAGTCAAGGACGTGAGAGGAGGCCAAGAGGAAACTGATGCTGGGAACTGACTCTGGAGGGCAGAGCACAGGTGTTTATTATGCTGTGAGCTTTAGCTTCGTGTTATTAAATTTTTCCCCACATGCACAATTGTTTAAAAATTTTCTTTTGGGAATATTAGCTGATGTGGTCATCACATGAATCTATGAATGTGATAAAACTGAAAAGTACACACACACACACACAGACACACACACACACACACATTCATCACTCTAGAGAATCTTGACCAATACAGGTCCCTACAAAAGGGGAAAGAACTCAGCAGTTGCTAACAGAGGTGTGAAGGAGACAGGGCTCCTGCATGTGGTAGGTGGGATTGTCAACTGGTGCCACTACCGTGAGAAACAGCACAGCCCTTCTTGGGAATAGCTTGGTGGACCTGTTCCGTGATTTGACAGTCACAATGTGAGTTTAAACCCACATGGCCTGAAAGCAGGTGCTGAGGTTTGGATATGAAGTGTCCCCCCCCAAGGCTCACTGACAGAAGACTTGGTGCTTCTACTGAGAGAAGGTTGCATCATGAGGGTGCTAACCTCACGAAGGGTTCATCCGTTGACATGGCTTGTTAGTGAGCAGAGCTCAGCTGGAGAAAGGTCAGTGGTCTATACTTGCCCCACATCTCCATCTCTATTCACTACTTGGACTCCATGAAGCCAGTCACTGGGCCATTACACTATGATGTCCTGAACCTTTCCACCCCAGGTCCAGAAACAATGGGGTCTGCTGCCCATGGACTAAAACCTCTGCGGCTGGGAGCCACAGCAAGCCTTTCTTCCTTCCAGCTGACTTTCTCAGGGATTTGGTTATAGCCATGGGAAAGCAAACAAAGCAGACGTGTCCACAACAGCTAGAGACGGAAGCAACTCAGGTTGATGGCCAGATGGATAAAATATCCTGTAGTCACACAGTGGAATGTTCACTATTCATTCTTGAGAAGGGAAGAGAGTTTGACACACACATACGCTACAGCGTGGATAAGGATGTTCTGCTTTGTCAACAACGCAGTTACAAGAAAATAAACAGTTCATGATTCCATTTGTATACGGTCCTTAGCAAACCAGATTCAAAGAGAACATGGTGGGTGCCAGGGTCCAGAGGAGGATGAGAGGGGGTTTCTGTTTGGGAAGATGAAACCTTCCGAGACTGATGGTGGTGTTGGCCGCAGCACTTAACGCCATGGAACTCTGTGCCTAAAAGTGGTTAATTTTATATTATGTATGTTTATCAAAATAAAATATTAGAGCAAAACAGATGCATCAAACCTCAGGAAAAGATAGGACAATGGGTTAGGGTGGGGAAGCCACCAGGGCCCTCAGCGTCTCCTCTGAGCAACAAGACAAGAGACAGATGTGCCAGCTGACCCGTGCCTCCCAGACAGAGCTGTCAAACAAGGTGACATTCCCCATGAGGGACTTATTGTGACATTGAAAATCAGCCATCCAATCACCCACCAATACCATGATGACAGTCATGCAGGCGGGGTTGGTTCACAGGCTGACAATGTACAAAATCGTTCTAGGCAGTTAGTCAACTCCAACATATCTGTTAAGCCATAGCGCAAATGTCCCTTCTCAGCAGAAGTCTGCCTCCCTATGCCAGAGTTCCAGTGTGCCCCATTGGCCCAGGGAAGCCCCCCGTGAGTGTTAATTAGTTGTTCAGGTAATGCTGTAAGTAATGTCCACTTTCACTCCCAAGGGTCCTGGTTTGGATGTTAAGTCATATTAAAACTCACTTCCTAGAGAGAATCTGAAAGCTCATAGCTGTCACTGAGGCACACATGATGTGGCATGCCTCCCCTGTTCCTGGAAGCCCGAGGCATGCCTGCCTCATTCTCTGTTGGGTCATAGAGTGTAGCTTGGCGCTTTCTGTGCAGTGGGAACTCAGTCATTGGTCTACACTCTGCATTATTCTGGCAGTAGAGAACCAGGCCTCTCATTCCCTGTTTGGCCCTGCAGCACCCAGCCTGTGCTATGGGGCTTCCTCCAGTGTGGTTTGGATTTAGCATACACAGCAGTTTTGGGCTGTTCTTTTTTTTTTTAATTAATTTATTTATTTATTAAAGATTTCTGTCTCTTCCCCGCCACCGCCTCCCATTTCCCTCCCCCTCGCCCAATCAAGTCCCCCTCCCTCATCAGCTCAAAGAGCAATCAGGGTTCCCTGCCCTGTGGGAAGTCCAAGGACCACCCACCTCCATCCAGGTCTAGTAAAGTGAGCATCCAAACCGCCTAGGCTCCCACAAAGCCAGTACATGCAGTAGGATCAAAACCCAGTGCCATTGTTCTTGGGTTCTCAGTAGTCCTCATTGTCCGCTATGTTCACAAGCCCCTCCTCGGCCCCTTTTGTGCAGGTGGCAACTTTCATTCACACGGAGTCAGAGGTTCCCATTGGGTGTTGACTCCGACTTTCACTGCCCACAGGGGCTGGGCTAATAATTCCTGTTGTTGTAGCACTGCAGCCATCCATACCTGGTCTTGGAGGAGGAGACGAGAGTCTAGTTCTCTTGTCCCCTCTGTTAAGAAGTTGCCCCTGCCCAGCTATTCCTCTCTGGCTCAGAGCAACACAATACCACCTTTTTTGAGTTCTCCAGTTTCCTTGAATCTCATTCTTGGCCATTGTTTTCTATCATCTCTTGCCCAGTGCATTCAGGAAGACATGACTTGATCTTTTGCCCACCCGTCAGCCCTCAGTTCCTCCCTGTGGCTCTCAACCTTTGAGAGTTTTTAATCTGCCTCTTAGCTCCTTTTTGCCCTCCCAGATTTTGCTTTCTCCTCTGAAGCTCAGCCTTATGGACACGATTTGTATCAGTGACATCAGCTAAACGGAAAGCAAGCGGGGCCAAGACAACGGGAGAGACGGGACTTGTGAAACCCTTGGACGTGTCCAGACGCTGCCATCCCCTCACCCCAAACGTTCCGCCTCCTCTAATTAAATCTACTCTTCAGCAGCTGCAATGTTCGTGATCGATGCACCCGATAAAGGGCAGCGATGAAACGTCTCTAGCCCAGCCGCACACTAGAATCCCTAGAATCTGATTAGAAACAGCAGTGCCATGCCACACCCTTGGAGGTTCGGCTGGACCCTTCAAAGGCGAGGCGAAACAATGTGGTCAAGTCTGTCACCGCAGCAGCCTCTTCTCTGACACCAGTTTCTGTCTTAGGGTTTCTGTTTCTGTGATAGCAACAATGGCCAGAAGCAATGCGGGGAGGAAAGGGTTTATTTCATCTTACAACTCCCAGGTCCCACTCAATCACTAAGGGAAGTCGAGGCAGGAGTTCAAGGCAGGAACTGAAGCAGGGGACCGTGGAAAACGGCTGCTGGCTGGATTGCTCTCTGTGGTTTTCTCAGTCTGCTTCCTTATATACCCCAGGATCATCCACCCAGGGTGGTACCACCCACAGAGGGCGGGGTCCTCCCTCATCAGTTATTAACCAAGAAAATGCCTGCAGGCCAGTTTGATGGGAGCAATTCCTCAATTGACAGTCCCTAGTCCTAGATGATTCTAGCTAGTACCAAGCTGACAACAAGCAGAAATCTGACCAGCACAGTCAGGAAGACAGTGGGGGGGGGTGCTGGAACTCAAGGGAGGCTCCAGGTTACAGATGTGAATGTGACAATAATGACATCTGGACTGTGGAGCTGATTTCATCACTTGTAAACATCTTAGAGCATACTTCCTCAGATCTAGATGGCCTGGGTGTGGCCTCCTGAAGCAATCAAGAGGGACATTACACAGAAAGCTCAAGGCTGCTGCTACCATCACCTGGCTTCAGCTGTACAGTCAACTTTGCTATAAGCAAGGGACTGCAGTCTAAGAGACTCACGTTGCTGTACGTGGCACAGTCTTCGCGTAACTCTCTGACTTAACTGTTGATTATTAATTCCAAGTGTCAAGCTCCACTAAGCAGCCATGCATTAAGTCGGTTTATACCAGTGCCACTACAAAAAAATAAAGAATTCACTGTGTTATGACATTGACTTGGCCACAGTGACACCAGATGACAGGAGATCCTTAGCTCTCTGACAGTCTTCTGGCACCACTTGAGGGAGGGTTATCTGAGAAGAGAGAACCTCAACTGAGATTGGCCTGAAGGCAAGCTTAGAGCATCTTATCAACTGATGATTGAACTAGGTCTTGGGATGTAGAAGAAAGCAGGCTGAGCAAACCATAGGAAGCAAGGCAGTGAACAGTGTTCCTCCTTGGCAGCTGTTCATTCCTACCTCCAGGTTTCTGCCTGGAGCTCCTACCCAGACTTCCCTCGCTGACAGACTGTGACTTGGAATGTACAGGCCAACTGAACCCTGTCTTCTCAAGTTACTTTCGGTCACAGTGTTTATCATAGCAATAGAAAGTAAACTAAGTAAACGAAGACATTGACCGAATATTGTGATGTGGTATATAGCTGAGAATGGAATTTAAAGAGGTGGCATTGGCCGAGAGAAAAGCACCAAGAGTTGAGCACTGGGGCACCCCAACATTGAGAAGTTGGGGAGAGGAAGGAACAAGAAAAATCCCTGGGAAAGATGGACTGTTGAAACAGGAGGAAAAGAAGGAGACAGATACTGGGGGTCTTGAAACCAGCAAAGAGGGAAGAGGTTAATGGTGCCGAGAAAGGACTGACTGTGGATCCTGCCATCTGGTAGCTTCTGGAAACCTCAACAAAGAACATTATTGTTCAAAGGGGAAGTGATCACGCAATCAGCAATGAGTTTGAGAAGACTGGGAGGGGGTGGAAAAGATAGGATGGTGGTTTTCTGGAGAAGTTCTTCTGCTGCAGAGGGCACTTGGCGTGACACTTGGCAGCCTTGACAAATCTCACTTCCCGGTGGCCTAGGACCTGTGTAGTCCCTGCTGTCACATCAGGGCTGTACCTACAATTGGTTTTCACCAGAAGAATGCGGCAAAAGGCAACAGTGCTGGTCCAGGGCTGAAGCTTAAGAAGACCCAGCAGCATCTGCGGTCGTGAACAGGGGCACCATACTCTAACATGCCCCCTGAAGGGGGCCATAGAAAGCCTTAGGTCAACAATCCCAGTCAAACTCCAGCCTCCAGCTACCAACCAGCACCAGCCTGGCCCAGTAGAGCCCCAGAAGACCACACCCCACTGACACCCTGAGCTCTGCCAGTCCACCACACTGGAGGCAGAATAAAGTGAGAGCTGCTTTAAAGCCTTTGTTACAGTTTCAGCAGTAATGACCCAAACAGAGATATGGAGGAGGACTTGGGAAGGTCCTTTCGTCAAAAGGATTTTCATTGGTGTGATGCCCCAAAGCTTGGAGCAATGTCAGTGTGGTTGTGAGCTTGCTAAGAATGATCCAGATTTCATTTGAAAATGAAAAACAACAAACAAAGCAGTGGAGATAGAGAGAGAGAGAGAGAGAGAGAGAGAGAGAGAGAGAGAGAGAGAGAGAGAGAGAGAGAATATCATTGGAGAGATGAGGATGGGGTGGGTGTAAGTGTAAGGCCCAGGTACGGATACAAATACATGGTCAGTTTACCCTTCACAATGGGTATGAGGCAGGCAGAGTATAAGAGGGAGGGGTCTTCATCTGTTTCCTGTTTTTGCTATAACTGAACAGCGGATGCTATGCAGTTCATAAAGAATAGAAGCTTTTGGGGAACATGGTCATGGTTTTGGAGATTGGGAAGTCCAATACCAAAGTGCCAGCGTGGGAGACAGTCCTTTCTCCATTGAGGAACCTGGTGAAACTAACTCAAGTCTTTCTAAGAAAGTCACAGGCGCCATCACTGATGACCTCACTGATGCCATCCCAGGGGCCTTACCCTCGTGACCTCATCGTAGTACCTCTCAAAGGCTCTATTTCCTAATTCCTTGAATGCCCGCTTCGAGAACTATGTTTCCTTAACTCTAAAGCAGGGAATTTGGGAGGACACATTGAAGGCAGAGTGCCAGGCATACCTTGGAATCCAGGGACATCTGCTTCCATTTCCTGGAAGTAGAAAGTGGCGGGTAAGACCTAGAGAGGCACCATTCAGGTGTGTGTGTGTGTGTGTGTGTGTATGTGTGTTCTCACACCAGAGTTGGAGAAGTAGCCGGGGGCGTGGAGGATTCTTGAAACATTCGAGGTTATGAATCTTAAGCAAACCCAGGTGGTTTTGAGACAGTTAATGGGGGGAAAGGAGAGTAAAACAAAACAAAAACAAAATCATGGCTTATTTTCAGCTATAGGCAAGCACGAGGCTGGAGAGGGGGGCAGGGACAGTTATGAAAGAGAGATGTGACCAGAGATATGGTTTTACCAAGCAAGCAGGAAAGCAGAAGTGAGCTGTGAAGCAATAGATAGATACCCAAGAAGAATGTAACCTTGATTAAAAGCTTAAGATGAGAGTGGCGGGGGGTGAAACTACAGCGCAGACCATGACAAAAGGGGAGAGAGAGGAAAAGGAAGATGAAGGAAACAGCCATGTTTTAAACAAGTGTTGTTCTGTGACAGCCCTTCAGCATGGAGATGCTTCAGCTAGCGTGGTGGCCCGGGCAGCAGGAGACATAGGTGACACCTGGACCACCCACCTCACCAGTGACCTAGCTCATGTTCTAAGTTGATCTTATTTCTGCCTGCCTCTCCCTGTATCCTCCTTGCTCCCCTGAACTTCCCTTCTCATGGAGGTCAGCAAGCTGCCCCCTCATTTAAGCTCCAGGGCATGAGTTCCTTCTTTCTAGAACCTTCTCAGTAGCCAAGTCCAAACCACAGTGGTCAGAAGGGCTCATTCCTAGCACTTGCAACAAGAAAGCCAGGTTTTGGCTTCCAGACAGGGAAAACCTGGATAGTGGCCACACAAAGCCAGCACTGCAGTGACCCTGTAACCTGAGGGGTGGCTGAGAGCCCACTTCCCAACCCTGCTCCCAACAGTGTCAAGGGGGAGGTGGAGGCTGAAGTCAACACCCCTGATTATTATTACTGTTCTTTACTGTTCCTCTCTCTCTCTCTCTCTCTATATCTCTCTCTCTCTCTCTCTCTCTCTCTCTCTCTCTCTCTATCTCTCTCTCTCTCTCTCTCTCTCTCCTTTTTGAGACAATCTTACTTAACCCGGGCTAACCATGAAAAATCTTTGTACACAAAGATGACATTTAACCCTTCACCCCTTCCTGCCTCTACTACCCAACTGCTAGGATTACAGCCATGCACTTCCATACCTAAAAATCATTCCCAGCATTTGAATTTGAGGATCCAGCAGGTCAGCTGAATTTGCTTCTAAGCTGTTAGGTTAGTGGTTCTCACCTTTCCTAATACTACACCCTTTTAATACAGTTCCTCAATACAGTTGCCCCCAACCATAAAATTATTTTGTTGCTACTTCATAACTGTAATTTTGTTGCTGTTGTGTTGTGATGTAAATATCTGATATGCAGGATGTTGGTTATATGACCCCCCCCATGAAAGGGTTGGTTATCCCAGGGGGTCACAGCCCACAGGTTGAGAACTGTAACATGGAGGGTCCTGTTTGTTGTTGGGGTTTTTGTCCCGTCTGGTACCCCACAACTGTTTAGCCCCAAAGAAAATCACACATAGGTCTCCATAAATTATAAGCTCATTGGCCCATTAGCTCTAGCCTCTCACTGGCTAACTCTCACGTCTTGATTAACCCATTTTTCTGATCTATGTTAGCCATGTGGCTCAGTACCTTTTTTCAGTGGGGCAGATCACATCCTGTTGCTTTGGCAGTCTGGGCAGAAGTGGGAGGAATCAACTTCCTCCTTCCCAGAATTCTCCTGTTCTCATTACATCATTTCTACTTCCTTTCTGGTTTTCCCACCTATACTTCCTGCCTGGCCAATCAGCGTTTATTTAAAACACGATTGACAGATTATAGACAATTCTCCTGCACCAGAGAACCGCTCTGGGAGCCTGTCACGACACACCTTCTGAGATGACTTGGGTGCACATCCAGGCCTGTAACTGCACAATTGTAATCCAGGCTCCCTCGTCTGTCACCCCCATGGTTCTGTCCCCTGCCACAGATCTCAAGCACCTGCCTGTCGACTTGATGCCAAGCCTGCCACTGGCTTGTGGTACAGAGAGCCATATCTTTACCCTCAGAGTCCAAGATGCCTGGTCAGCTTGAAGGTAGGGGTGGTGAGGAAAGCAAGAGAAAGTTCAGCCAGACAGGGGTGTCAGACCCAGAAGGAGGAGAGACCTCTGCACTGTGGCGTGGAGCAGCTGGTATCTGTTTTAGTTGGCTTTCTGTTCGTGTGATAAAGACCACGACCAACAACAACTCAGGAAGGAAAGGGTTTGTTTCAGTTTCCAGTTGTAATCCCTCATGAAGAAAAGCCAGGACAGGAAACTCAAGACAGGAACCATGGGGCAGAAACTAAAGCAGAGGCCACTGGGGGGTGCTGCTGACTGGCTTGCTCCACATGGCTTGTTAAGCCTGCTTTCTTGTAACACCCATGATCTCCAGCCCAGGGATGTCATGTCCACAATGGGTTGGGCCCTCTCTCATCAGCCATCAATCAAGAAGACACCCCAAAGACTTTCCTGCAGGCCAATCTGGTGGAGGCATCTTCTCAGTTGAGGTCCCCTCTTCCCAGACGACTCTAGCTTGTGTCAGGTTAACACAGCATCCCTGTGAGTTTTTGTTCTTGACATGACTGTGAAGTTGTCAGTCTCTCCATGAAGGGACATTCATTTCAGAAAAGTCATGTTCCTGTGCAGAGGGAGGAGGAGATCGTGGGAGGCAGCCTGGTGATCGCCACAAAGTCAATGACCTGACCCCAGTAGAAGGTGGGTGGAAAGGGGAGGGAAGAACGGGTGGTGGCTGACAGAGGAGACCAGATGGGGCCATGATAAGGGAGGAATTCAAGTATTACTGTGGTGATTCTGGATTCTGCACCTGTCTAAATGATAGCCTGTATCCTTCAGGAGGACCAGTGGGGCCCCATTATCTTCTGAGTCTGACTCCAGGCCTGGCAACAGTGGACTATCTGTACAGGAACCAGGGGACTAAACTGACCTCTTAGGTGAGGCCTCTGAGAGCTGTTCTGCTTCCATGGCAGGAGAAGGTCTGGAATACTGCATTAAGGTCCCCACCTCCCCAAGTTGCTGTGCAGACTGTCTCCACTTCCCTGGGGTGAAGTAGAGAACAGCAGTCCACACCGAGTGTGAGGAGCTACCTGCAGATCTAGCAGCCAGCACTTCTAAAGAGCCCACACAATTCAGGGCTCAAAAGACAGCTCAAACATGGGCAAGGGTATAAATAGGTGTATTTAAAAAAAAAAAAAAAAGAAGAAGAAGCTCCATAGTGGTTGGTAAGCACATGGAAATGCCCAAGATGATTAGCTATTAGGAAAGTGCAAATCAAAACCACAATGGAGTGGCTCATTCCACACCCACTGGAAGGCTAAGTGAGGAAGATGGATGTCTTAGTCACTGTTCGATTGCTGTGAAGAGACACTGTGACCCAAGGACTCTTTAAAGAAAGCATTTCATTGGGGCCTTGCTTACAATCTCAGAGGCTTAGTCCATTATCATCAGGCATAGAGCATAGCAACAAGCAGGTGTAGTGTTGGAGACATAGCTGAGGGCTACATTGGGACCACATAGGCCACGAGAGAGGAGATGGTCCTGGTATGGGCTTTTGACACCTCAAAACCCATCCCCAGTCACACACTTCCTCCAACAAGGGCACATCTACTCCAACAAGGGCACACCTCCTAACCATTCTAACCCTTCTTAAATAGTTCCACAGTCTGATAACTAAACCCTCAAACACAGGAGCCTATGGGAGCCATCTTTTTTTAAACCACCACAAGGACAAGAACAGATACTGACAAGGTGTAGAGAAATGGGTACCTTACGCACCGCTTGTGTGAAATGTATGATGGGTAAAGCAGTTCATTTGGAACAGAATTTGGAGATTCATAAAGTTGACCAGGATTATAAGACAATCTAAGCCCTCTCCATCCCCAGCTCTACACCCAAACGGAGAGAATACAAGTTTACACAAAAGCCTGCCCATTTGTCTATAACATCCTTTTATTGGTAGCAATGGTAGACATAGCCCAGAAGGCTGTCGGCCAGCGGACCTATTCACAAAACGTAGAATATCTGTACAGCGGAATGAGGTGCGGATTCATGATATTATGTGGGGGAAAAAAAACAAAGAATCCTTGAAAGCACCATGTTAGATGAAAGAAGCAGACATGAAACACCACAACCAGAGTTTGCTACCCATATGTAAGTGTAGAAAGAGGAGATCTGCCCTCGTCAGGCAGATCCTTGGGTGTCAAGACCCAGGGAAGGGGGCATAAGAGTTACAGAATTGTTTTCGGGGGTGAAGAAGTTGTTCTACAGATTGAGAGTGGAGACAGTAGCTCAGCAATGTGACTACACCAAAGCCATTGAATTTTATGCTTGAAAGTATTTTCAATTGGAGGACTTAAGCACTGTGAATTTTAGCTCATAAAACTTGATTTTTCTAAGTAATAAAAGAAAAAAAAGCAGCAGTCCCTCTGGGAGGCACAGTCTTGCAGACAGATGGCCAGGAAACAAATGGCAGGTTGGGGTTTAGCCCCTTGGGACTGGTGCCTGTGTGCAGGGTACAGCTCAGGTGTTGATGGTAGCCAGAGGTGGGTCATCAAGGTTTCCACCCGCATCTGGACTTCTGCTAGCCCATCTGACGGATGAGGAATGGCATCCCAAATGCGTTTGCTGAAGCTAGTGAAACCCCACCTGTCCCCTAGCAGAGAGAATAACAGACAGGGACGGTTTCTACTCAACAAGGAAAATAAGCCCTGCCTTCCTGCTCTGTGCAGAGTTGACTTTGGGCCCAGGCTCAAAGTTCTCTCGCGCACACACCCTGCAGCTGCAGTTTCAACGAACCCTCAGACTGTAGCCACACCTCTGCCACATGCCCAGTTTGTTCATTCTTTCTGTGCCAGGAACTTCCACCCTCTGTGCTCCAGCACGCCCTGGGAGCCCCGGCAACTCCCTCTGTCCCTCTCAGACCCTTTCATGACCACGTTCTCCAAGATCTCATTTCAGAACTCCGCTGCTCACTCACCTCTTCCGGCCCCCTCGCCCGACTTGGAGGAACCCCATCTGCCTCCCCACCCCCCTGTCCTGAGTGATTTGTAAAATAAGAAAGTGTGACTTTTACTGGGTGATGCCCTTATCTGGCTATGCCAGAGTCACACAGCTTTTCCAGCCTCAGCTGCCCCATCACACAGGAAACTTCTTGTTGTGTGATAGATTTTTCCTGGGGAGATGTAACCTACACATGTCTACTCACCCCCAAATGGGGAGCCCCACAACAGGCCAAAGTAACAACTGCATCAAAGTCCAACTTGGTAAACCAATGAGTTTTATTGAGGTTACTTACAGGAGCAGAAACGACTCAAAGATAGCGGCTTCACCAAAGCCGGCCCCAGCACTGGTGACAGCTCACAAGAGTTGGGAACCTGGAGCCAGTTGCGCAGACAGCTTAATAGGGTGGGGAGCGTCCTTCCCAGGAGCCTCCCAGGAGCCTCTGTCAGCCTGGGTCTCTTCCAGGCAGATCTGCTGGTCATTGTATTCTCTGGGCAGTTGGACTGGACTCTGCTTCTTCCAAGCAGCTGGGCTTCTTTGAGACTCTCAGTGGTCTTTACTATTTATACACTCTCGGGGAGGGAGGGGCCCAGGGAATCAGCTTCAGGGACTACTTCTTGCTACTTTGAATTGTTTACTTCCTTCCTTAAGAAGCTTCCCTTCATTTTACCTCCCCTTATAACAGTGGTTCTCAGTCTTTCTAATGCTGTGTCCCTTTAATACAGTTCCTTGTGTTGTGGTGACTCCCAAATATGACATGATATCCATTGTTACTTCATAGCCGTAATTTTGCTACGGAGCAGTGTCTCAGTTCGTAAAACCATCAGAACTGTGTTTTCTGATGGTCACAAGTCAGGGTTGAGAACTACCGCCTTAGACCATCCTCCAGCTTCACCTCCCTGCCTTTTGAAGTTTCCCTCCAAGATGGAAGGTTTAACCTCAGAGGATCACTGCTGCATGAAGCCTGCTGGGTGCCATACTTCTTGTGTGGGACTTACTAAGGGCGAAGTGCCTGCCATGTTCTGATGGAAGTTTCTACCACTGGGCAGGCTAGTCTGTTTCTCTGCAGAAAAGCGTGCATAATCCAAAGCAAGAGCTCCCAGAACCGTCAGGAGCTCTGAGGAAAGGGAGATGTTTGCTGCCTCTAAGACATTCTCTATCATTCCAGGCTAGGACACCAGTTATTGGAAGCCAGGCTCCAAAATTCCTCTCTCCCTCTTTGACTCCTAGAGTGCTATTACCTTGGGCCATTGAAAGGAAAAGGATTGGTTCAGGACCCCTCCCCTCCAAGACTAAGTTTTCAGCCCAAAGGAGATTTATTTGTCCCAGAGGGACAGAGAGCAGGGAATAGGAGACAGAGACAGGAGAGAGATGATAAAGAAGAAGGGGAAGGGAACAAGGGAGGGAGAAGGGGTATTTGTTCTAGGGCAGGGGGGAAGGGGAAGAGACAAAGGACTGCTTCTGGATATGGAGAAGACAGTCTTGGATGATGTATTTAATTTTAATTGGGCATGTTAATTAGCTAAGCCAAAGCTGGACCTTGGTAGTCAGCCTCAGGAGAAGGAAGAGGCCAAATAAGGGAACAGACTTTGGTGGTTAGCTTTAAGATTGCAATCTAAGGGTTTTAGAAAGGCAGAGGGAATGGGAGAGAAGGGAAAGGCCTGCCAGAGCTCTGTTCACCATGCCCAGGTCGGCCAGAATCTCAGCCATAGGTATCCGAGAGCAACTACGAAAGCCTCAAGCCAGGGTCTCTTCAGGGGGATACTATGCTGCTCCAAACCCCAGCAGCCCTTGCTTGTGAAATGGGGTTTGCAAGTCCTTTTTAGAGGTTTGCTGAGAAGCTACGTAGAAAGCTCACGGTAAGCGTCCATGAGGGAGAAGAGAATGCCTGTTAGCTTGGTTGCTCGGTGAATCACCGCAGGCCATAGTGACTCACAGTAAGGTAAGGTCTGACCTCTCATAGTGTGGGTAGTTGATTTTTCAGAAGCAGCCATGCTGAGCGTTTTTTAGCACAGTCTCCCCTGCTTTTGTCTTCTGGCTTTTGAAGGCCTAAGTTGACTGAAGGAACCTGTTGCAATGGCTCACTCATCTGGCCTTGGGTTGGTGCTAAATGCTGGCAGGAGGCCTTGGTTCATTTCATAGTGGCTTTTTCCACGAAGTTCCTAAGAGTCTTCTGTTAGGATTTAGAATGTAGACATCACATGTTGTCGCTCTGAAGTGTTCTTTTGCTACACATGTCAATCCTATTTGCCATGGGCTCCACACACACACATAAGAAGTAGGAGGGAGGTGAAGGATATTGCACCATCTTGGAGATGAGCCTCCTCAGGCAAGGCTGAGGCCAGATGGAGAGCCACTGACCATGAGCATGGCAGGATTTGAAGTCAGGTTACCTGGTCCAGACTCTGAACTCAAAATTATTACCTATGCGGTACCCACCATCTTCATTCAAGCAATTGCGTATTTATTTGCTGAGCACCAATATGAGGGAGCTAGCCTCTAGAAGGCACATGGTGACAGAGCTCCAGCTAGCTCCCATCTCCCCTGGCTACCAGTTCTTGGCTCTTTGTAGAAGGAGGGGCAGGCTGCATTCCTGCCCAGCTCCAGCACAGCTAGCTTTATACCCAAAAAAACAACACACAAATTGTATTCATTCAAAGACTGCTTGGCTCATTAGTTCCAGCCTCTTATTGGCTAATTCTTATGTCTTGCTTTAACCCATATTTAGTAATCTGTGTAGCACCACGAGGTGGTGGTTTACCAGGAAGGATCTTAACCTGCCTTCATCTTGGAGAGGAGAGCTATAGCGTCTGCCTCACTTCCCTTCTTCCCAGCATTCTGTTCTGTCTACTCCGCCTACCTATGTTCTGACCTATCAGGCCAAGCAGTTTTCTTTATTAATTAACCAATGAAACAACAGATAGATAGAAGACACACCTACATCAGCTCTTTCCACCCTAGAGATAAAAACTACCATGAGAGAGCCTGGCAAATCCTTTCACAGGAAAATGTGGGAAGAATTATAAAATACTAACTGGCTTTAGAGCCCGGGCTAAACTCTGGTAATGACTTCAGGGTACCCTTGGTAAGTCCCTTCCATTTTCCATGTCTAACTTCCCAGGTGTCTCTAAAGGCTTTGTATGTGCCAACTGTTCCTTCCAGTGCTATTTGTTAGGCACCTGCTATGGATAAAGACCTGCCCAAGAGTCACCCACGCTCAAATGGAGTAAAATACTCAGCTGGACTAGAGCCAGCCAGGAGAACCTGGAAGGCAAAGAGACATACAGGAGGCTCTCCACACCCACCAGGTGCCAGGTAAGGAAAGATGAATGATGACGAGGTTTGTGGGCATGGCTGAGGTCTGCGTTTCCCTGGCAGACAGAATAGACAAGGTTGAGACAAGGGCAGAGTGGGCACAGGATCAGATGACGTGGGACCCCACGGTCCTTGGAACTGCCTGGGTTTACCTCTGGGTGCTGTCTGCTGTGTAGCTGCAGGGTCTTTGTTCTGCTGTATGGGGAGTGGGTTACAGAGGGCAAGGTTATGGTGCTGAAAGTTTATTTTTGATCCAGACTGCCAGATGTCCCAGTGTGAGGAGGCTGTATGACTTAGGGAAGCAGAGGGAGGAACATCATCAAGGATGATGGTGGAACCATCTGCCAGTCTCTGAGCTCACATCCATCCAGTTCTGTAGGGACCTCAGATAACTCTGTTGCCAAAAGGTAGTCTGCTCTCCCTTCTACACTCTTTCCCCTACTTCCTTTGCCTGGTAAAGTTGGCCTGGCCCCTCAACATTCCCTCAGTATCTCCCTTTCTTTTCCTGCCTACATGGCGTCCCTTTACCTGAAATCTAGCTTTCCCATGCCCAGCCAGGTTTTGCCTGGTATCTTTCAAACGCCATAGAATTATGTCTCTACAAAGCCATTTCATGGCTCCTTAAACTTGTTTCTCTTACATCCATCATAAAAGCTTTTAAAGAATATGTTTTGAATTGTGGGAAAGTAAGAACTTAGCATTTTAACCATTTAAGCATCTGCTTTACAGCATAAGCCCAGCCCAGTGTTGCTCAGCCATCACCTGCTGCCCACTTCCAGAATGTTCCTATTCTCCCGTGCAGAGGCTTGGTGATCACATAAAAGCTTTTTAATGGGGTCTGTACTCATTAGCACACCCTCAGTTAAGAGAGAAACTCCAGTCTAAACAGGCCTGTTCTAAGACATAATGTATCATTTCACAAAAAGTCTTGGTTGGTTCCAGGCATGGCTGGATCTAGGTGCCAAGCAGGAACACCCCGCACACGCTCTTCCAGCCTTTGATTTCTGTTAGTTCAAGCGTTGGCTCATCCTGCCTTGGTGGCCATCGGAAGCTCCAGGTTTTCATCCCCTACTCAGAAAACCCTCATAGAAGACAGACTTTACCACCAAGAGCACCGGTGCTTCCCAGGATAGATTCCTTTTGGCTCAGTGTTGGTTGTGTGCCAGTCCCTGAACCAGTCCTTGGGCTCAGAGAACTGGAACATGATGATTGGGCCAGAACAGAGTTAGTTCTATGTCCTACAGCCCAATGGCTGTATAACCTGAGCAAAGAGCAGAGAGGATCTCTACAGAACAGACTGGGTTCTTATCAAGGATAGGGGAACAGGAACAGGAATGCTCGGACCAGACTGCTCACCACGCTGACTCTTGCAAATGCCCCTCCCCCTCGTCTTTTCTTAGTAAATGACTTGTGTTGGCAGGAATCTCCTTAACTGTCTCTTCCCCTGCTGCTTTACAGGGCCGGCTCCCAAAGTGTTTTTGACTCTCCTCTCTTCTCATACTAGTCTCCAACTGTTCCTCGCCTGCCTCTGCATCCCCACCCCCAGCTCCATCTCCTTACCAACCCCAGGGTCATCTTTTCCAGGTTGCAAACTGATCAGCACTCTTGAGAGCCTACTGAGGCTGGGGTGGCTCTACTACATGGCATTTCCGCTTCCATCTGCTGGCCCCCCTTGCTGTTGGGCCTCTCAGGCATGAACCTGAATTTGGGGAGAGACTCCAGCATCTTAGACAAGTCTCAGTAAAGCAGGATGTAGAGAACAGTACCGCTTTCCTCAGGCAGCAGGATGTGGCTACACAGAGGAGCCTCCTGTCTCTTACGGAGCCCTTTGTGCTCCAGTTGCTACAGAGCTGAACAGCTTCCCCGGGGGACCTTGAAATGTGTCCTTGAGACCGCTGGAGAGAGAACAAGGGACTGCTTCCAGTGACCTGTGAGGATGGGAACAAGGATGTCTCCACAGATACCATTGTTGTACTTTCCAGGCTCAGGGGCTCCCCATGAGACTCCCAGAATTAGCCGTCTGAGATCAGTCTCCCGGGGAGTGATGGGGTCACAGCAGGCCTGGGACTGCTTCCCCAAAACTAAGCTGCCACTTTTGCCCACCCAAGCCTTTGGATTATGGGTCAGATGTGAGTATAGTCTGAATCTCCCTGGAGTCAGCAACTCCTGACCTAGGGTCTAGCAAGAGTTGGGACTGGGAATTCTATACCAACTGTGAAGGCCAGAGAGACACAGGTGAGCACCCACACGTGTAAAGTCCTGTGTTGTAGGGTGCACAATGACCCCCCTAGGACACTGACCATGCCTATGTGTTCCACCATCTGGGTAAGTACATGACAGCCTGTGTTTACAGAGCCTTCACCTTGTGCAAAGCCATTTCATGCTGTGGAATCGACTTGCATAGCCCTTTCTACTTGCAGCGAGCCCAATGCCACCATCTTCATCTGGGGATGGAGAGGCTTATACGCACAGTGGTCCAGTGCTTTTCCCAGGCTCCTGCTAGCATTTGGGTGCAAGCAGCTCACCACCACTGCTCAAGTTTCTTTTCCCAGGCCTGTGCCCTGCTTCCTGGTAACCCCCTATGCATGAAACCCCCTCCCTTATCTCCTGTCACAGAGTTCACACAAAACTGAGCACTTAAGAGAGGAGAGAGGGGAGAGGCCTGGTCATCCCAGCATAGTATCTGCCATTCGTGCCTAAGGACCTGGGCTCATCCCCGGTACCTTCAGATTATATATAATAATATTACATATATAGACAGACTTATAATCACACCATGTATCTAGCTAACTTCGTAGTGGAAGAAGCAGACTTCCAGTATTAGTTAGCTTTCCATCCCTGTGACAGAGAGCCTGGGAATAAATCAGCTTTTGCGACGAGAAGACTGTTTTAACTCACAGCTTCCGAGGTCTGCTCCATTATTTGGACCCTAAACTGAGGCACAAGTTCATGGCAACAGAAGTTTGTGGAGGAGGGAGAGGCTGAGTCTATTGTGGTAACCAGAAAGCCAAGGGACAGAAAGTGACAAAGAAGGAGCAGGGTCTAAAAACAACTATCTGATCACACGCCCAGTGGCCTGTGCCCTTCCACTGGACCCCACCCTCTAACCCCTCCCTCGGTAGCTGGGGACCAAGGCTTGAACATGTGAGTTCTCGAGGGACATTCCAGATCCACACTCTAATACTGTCCAAGACCAGGAACTTGGATCTGAGTGAGAACCAACTAAAAGGCTGACTTCAATGACTAAAGAGCCACCTGCCCTCTCTCCATTCTGGTCCCATTTGCTCTCTCGACCCCAGCAGGAAAGAACTCAAGCAATGAACCATCTTGTCTAATTTTGGCAGTTTCATAACAATAACCTTGGGGGTCTCTCAGCATCCAGAGTGTGCTGTCCTTGAGGAACTGGCTAACTTCAGCTATGACTGGTGGGGAGCTGAATGGGCGCTCTGCCCAGACCTCCCTCTCTTGTCTAGAGCTTGCATGACTTAAGAGCCCAGCATAAGTGACACTCACTTCCTTTGGGTTGGGAAGGTTTTGTGAGTTCCCAGTCCGGTCTATGCAGGACAGACAACTCCCTCCTCATCAGTAGGGGACTACAAGCTGTCAGCTGATTCCAGTGGTATTTGTTCCCCACTCAGGCATGGTTCTGTGGCTGACAAACCGAGGCCCCTTAGACAAGTCCCTTCTCTTCTATGGATTTTCCTCAGTTTCCCCGTGTGAACGGGAAGAAGTCAGCCTGGCTATGGTGAGCCACAGTTCCTGTTTTCCAGAAGAGGAAGGAAGGGAGGAGACTCAGTTACTGAGCACCCACCAGAGTCAAGTGGTGCCCCGACTTCCACACAATACACACATTGACCCGATCCCAGGAACACTTGTGGAGGGAGGGGACACCTGCAACTTCCAGATCCAAAGTCACATTCCACTCATCACACCCGAGTCTGGGGATCCAGCCCTTGCCCTCTTCTAGACCCTGGTGGATGAAGAGTGACTGGCTTTACCACCAGACCAGCCATTACCATGTGACTCAGGCTTGGCCAACCAGAGCAACTCTTGTGATTACAGAGCCGGGTGTGTGGCTCAGGCCAGGCCAATTGCAATTAGTCCTGGCATTTTTGCGGGAGTGGTGAGATGATTTCTTTGCCAATTGGTATTCCTGCTTCCCTATGGGAAGACTCAGTTAGTAGTGAAGCAGACACAGAACAGTGCAGACTTGGGGCAGGCTCACAGTGAGGGATGAGCTTCTGGGATAGGCTGTTCTGAGTCCAGACTCATCCGGTAAGCTTTAAGGTTCAAGCACCCTTTCTGGCCCAAACTGGCTATTATTACTGGTTACTGTTGCCCGCAGCAGAAAGAACCAGCACCCAAATTCTGGCTATGACCTGGGCATTGTTCTCATTTTACCTACAGGTAGGGACACTGAGGCTCCAAGATGCAGAGTAAATGCAGAGGGGGCTTAATGACCATTTCCTCCTCTCCCTCCAGCGACTGCTCTGGGACTCAGTTCCCCGCCTCTCACTTTTCTTCCACAAAGTACAGAAGCCAACTCAAACCCCTCCTGCCTCTACTTCCCAAGTGCTGTGATTACAGGCGTGTGCCTCATTCTGAGCTCTCATCTGCAAACCGGACGAAGACAGAGCCTCCCCCAGAGCTGCAGTGAGAAAGTAGGCACATTACCTCAGGTGAAGCTCTCAGGGCAGAGTCTCCACAGGACGGCGGAAAGGGAAGTAGCCTTAGTTTTTCACCTGCTGCCTGCCTTTTGCTAGTTGGTTGATCCCAGACAGCCATGGCCCAGGTTACAATATGGTCTGTCAGTCACAGAAGCCATAGCAAAAATTATCCAGAAATCGCCAGAGGCTTCAAATAATCTCGGACACATTGTTTCTAAAATGCGGATTTTCCTAAAACCTCCCCTGGGGTTGAGCAGACCTAAGTTGGCCTTAGGAAGTGAAACCTCTTCTAAGTGAAATTCCAAGTTATCAGGCCTTTGCTGACTTTCAGGAAACAGAGACGAAGGGACCCCACCATTTCCGAGGCTCCCCCCACTTCGGCACGCTCCACAGCTGTGGAGAGGAAATATCTTGCCTTACAGTTTATAGCAAGTGCAACCCTGGTGGGTCACTCAGTTCCAAAGGGTGCATTAGTCCCACAAAATGTAAATACGAAGGCCAGAAAGTAGCAACCAGAAGTGGAAGGAACTTGCCATGGATTCCTGTGCTCCTGGATCTCCTGAGGTACAGGTTGGGGGGGGGGGGATGAGGGGAGCCTTTTATCTGAGTCACACCAGTCAGGCAGGGTTGGTACCCAGGTCTGACAGCTGTCCTGAATCCAGCTGTGTGTCTCTGGGGTTCCTAATGGCATTTCCAACAATTTTGGAGCCCTACCTTTGCAACAGGCATACACAGGCTCAGGGTCTAGGGTTACTGTGGGGCCTTGTACCGAGTAAGCCTTGTGTGTAGATGACATCATTGGACTTGCCAAGGGCCCCACTAAGATGAAGACTGGCTTGGCCTTGGCCCTTGGGCTCAGGTGAGGTGGGATGGAGGTACAATCCTCTCTGGGACCCTCTAGAAGCTACACCACCTCTCTAGGCCTCGGTTTCCTCACCTGTAAATGGGGCTGATGACTGTTCTTTCCTCTCATGTAGTGTGAGGTTTAAGGAAGGGCACTCCTGTAGTGCTGGGAACAGAGTTGGACCCATGGGACAGAAAGGCCACCATGCAGGTCTGTGGATATGAGCCCCATGGGGCTGGGCCTGCATTCCTATGAACTAGGAGAGGAGGATGAGTCCCTTCTAGGGGACAGGCTGTCGTGCCAAGGAGGAACCACTTCCCTCCCTCGGTTGCCTTCCTCTCGCTGAGTGTTGAAGCCATAATTCTACATTAAAAGGACTTTCCTGGAACGGAAAGAGAAAGGAAAAACGCCCTCTTCCAGCTCAGAAAATGAGCAAGTTCCTCAAGTTCCATCCTGGAGATCTGTGGACACACACACTCGCATACTCACACTCCCGTCTTCCTAAGTGAAAGGGTACAGTGAAAGTTGAACTCTCTTGAATAGCTCAGTACAAGGTCCTGGAACTTTCTCTGTAGACCTCGAACTCACGGAAGATCTGACTGCCTCTGCCTCCTGAGTGCTGGGATTAAAGGTGTGAGCCACCACCGTCCAACTACACTTTGATCCCTCTCCTATCTTCCTCCTTCCACCTGTGGTTGAATTTGCGAAGCATCCTGTCTGCTCCTTCGTATCTGAGTGTGGTCTGTGGCTCTGCGTGCCCCCGGGTACATGTGCGGTGGCAGTGGCAGAGGGCTTTCGCCAGGTTTCCGACTCGTCCCTGGCCTGTGGCCAGGCAGGCGCAGCGCTCTGCCATAGACTCGGGGCGCGGTGGTGGAAGCTGGGCGGGGGTAGGGTGCCCTGGGGCTGGTGTTGGGCGGGCCCCTCAGCGGCTCCTCCCCCGCGCCCGCCTCCGCGTGCTCCCGCCACCCCCGCGGCCTCCGCCACCGCACCAAGCCGCCTGGCAGCCGCCGCCAAACTTTCCCCGGAGCCGGCGCGGGTGAGTCGGAGCGGCGGCGCGGGCAGGGGCGGGAACCGGGTGGCGGGCGAGGATGCGCTCAGACCAGGCTCTGAGCTCCTCGCCCCCGCAGGGCGGCGGGGATACCCCGCAGGTAGCCGCACGAGGTGGGCGCGCCGGTACCTTGGCGACGGGGGCGACCTGGGTAGGATTGCAGAGCTGTGGCTACTGCGCCCGGACGCACAAACACCTGTGGCTTCCAACGGCTTGGTCCAGGCGCGCCGGTCCTCGTGGGCTTCGCGACTCCTGGGCCGGAGGGCTGCCTCTGGGGCTCCTCGAGCTTCCTGGGGGGGGTCTGACTTTGATGCAAACGGTGAACCCAGCCTCAGGGTGGAGGTGCGATCTCCGTGCCAAGCTCCGGGTATCCACTATCTTTCAAATCCTCCTGAATTCCCAGGACCCAGGTACTAATATACCCACTCTACAGAGGAGGAAACTGAGGCTAGGGGAGGGAAAGTTGTGCCGCAGAGAAGAGCCTTGAGCCTAAATTGGATGAATCCAAGCTACTTAGGTAGGTGGAACCCAAACCAGGTGTCTGGGTATGAGAAGCATCAGAACCTGCACTCCCTTCTTTCCCAGCTGGCTGTACCATCTTCTGGCTGTACCAGAAGGGATCCTTTGGGGAGAAAAGGGTGGATGCTGTGGCCAGGATGTGGATTATGGTGGCAGAGGTCCGTGGGGGGGGGGGCTCCTCTTTCGGGGAAGGGTTGGGGGATACCAAATTCTGGGATTTACGCCGCGTTGTTCTGGAAGCAGAGCACAGCGGTTCTCTACAGAAGCCACCTTTTGAGGCGCTTGCTAGCCCGGGGATGCTCCAGGCAGGGTCATTGTCCTCCGACAGGGGGCTCCCACCGCAGACCAAGTGGAACTGAGAGAACCGGCAGTATCCGGCTAGAAGATACCCGGGGCTGGGGTACTTGGAGAGCACATTCCGTTCTTGGGGGAATGTTGGGGTGGGGGGGCGGGGAGAGGGAGGGCCGGAACCTGAGCGTAGGTGAAGTGTGTCACTGGATCACGAAGAGGGCAGGTGGGGCTCTGAAGGGAGGACTTGAATGCCCCCCTCTTGGCTTTGTTCCTGGGACCCACCAGCAGCCCAGCCCTTGGAAACAGAGGAAGAGCCCACTGGAGATGGTTATGGATTAACATAGTTTATCCAGCAGCCTTGCAAGGCACCAGTACTGAGCAAGAGGTGGAGACTCAGAGAGGTTGAATAGATTGCCTAGAGTTGGCCAACTGGTCGGTGGTGGAGTGGGGATTGATTGGGTACCAGGCTTGCCTGTATCTTGGACTATCAGTGAAGCTCAGGTGGCAGATGGAACCTCACTCAGGTCCTTCTGTGCTGTGGCTGACGGCAGTGGAGATAAACAATAGAGGGTGCTAGGCAACAGGGTCCACAGCACCCCTGCTTCTGCCTCCTGTAGGTCTCTTTGGGTGGGTTGCTGCCACTGAGTTCCTTCTTACAGGAATCCCTGCTCACCCCGCGTTGATATCCTGCTGTGACCCGGGGCTAGATGGACCTTCAGTCCATGGCCACCTCGCTACCCGCAGAACGTTGTGCCTGGTGGAGGACAGGGTTTGTCTGATGCCGTTTTCAAATATGACAAAGACCTGAAAAACCAGCAGGTAGCTAGGTACCACCCATCTATAATATCAGAGCTTGTACAGAGGCCAGAGCTGCCTGCCGAGGTCCCCATCACCCCCCAACCTCCCAGAACACAATCTAGACAATCAAGGCTTGAAGGGGGTCCCCGGCCTTGATTTGAGTGTGGTAGACGGTGTTTATATGTGGATTTCTCCCCTTGCACACTTTCCCTTCTAAAGCCAAGGAGTGCCTGGTAGAAGCCCAGGGGCTCTTCCTCAGTAGCAAGGCATGGCAGAGAGGTTGTAGGTGCATTTCTGGGCCCAATCACCTGCTGTCTCTTATGCGCCGTCACAAGCTGCTCCACCTGTTTCTGTCTCCCCATGTTTCGAATGGAAGTGTTCGTGGTTCCTTCGTCCCTGGGCTGGTGAGAGCATTCGACTGTGTTCACATTGACAGGGCGCTGCAAAGGTACCTTGTAATTCACCAGAGTACCATGTAAGTGCAGCTGTTGTCACTGCCACCGGGACAGCCTCAGCACAGCAAACCTGTGCACTCCTGGCCGCTGCCAGACATGTGCTGCTTTGGTTTTATTTTGTGATGCTGGGAATCTAGCCCAGAGCCTTGTTCATGTTACGCGAACATTCGATCACTGAGCTACATCTCCAGACCCAAGGACCGCCCCCACCCCACTTTCTCACCTGTAAAGTGGGGCAGATTCAAAAGTCTTCCTGCAGCCCCCCATCTTACCAGGTGGAAGACTCCTCACTCAGCCAGCTCTGCATCAGGTCCTAGGGAAGCCCCAGGCACTGCCACTATTGTCACGGCTACCCTGGCCTGACTCCTTCACCTTGCAGCCTGAACTTTATGCTTTTGTGTGTGTGGATCCGGAGCAGTTTTCAAGCAGATGTTTTCTAAAAGGAAGTAGCCAGGCTGGGAGGGACTGTGGAGCTGGAGGACAGAAGAAGGTGTTTCCTGTCTCTCAGCCTGGATTTGAACCCTGTGGTCATTGCCTGGGTTCCCCATGGAGAGGCAAGAGTCTCTTGACGATTTCAGGGTTAGAGGGCATGCGTGAGGTCTGTTTCACAAGATCTTTCCGCAGCTGTCCCAACAGAGGACACCAACCATTGCCTCTGAGCATGTGCAGCTGGCCGTGGCGATGCTGCGTGCCTTCAGAGGTCTGCAGCCTCCCTCCCGGGGAAGCACACGTGAGGTTGAAGCCCATTTCCATTCCTTAGAACTGAATGGCCATGGACTCGAGTATCCTCATCTGTGAAATGGCCATGAATCTTCCCTGTGTCTGGGATTAACTCTGAGATAGACAGGCAAAAGAAAAGAAAGGAAAGGAAAGAAGAGCCAGCTGAGTGTATAAATGGCAAAGAATTACATGCAATTGTAAATAATTCTCATTAGCATTCAGACTGGGCGTTAGCTGTAATTGCTCCTGATCCAAGACGCTTTATCTGAAAGCTGTACCTGGCAGAGGATCATTCAAGCCTCAGTCACCCGCTGCCCTCTCCTTTCACAGTGACGCGGAGCATTGCTGAATCTCGGGATGTAATTATAACAAAGTGTCTGCATCTTATAAGTGACTCACTTCTGCCATTAATGGTAGCAGAAGACTCAGCTACACTCTATCAGGGAACAATGCTGCTGATGCTGCCCAGGGAGGGGGTGGGAGGATGCCTCACCTCTTTTATGCACTCATCAACCCCATGGTAATTCTCTGCTGATCCTGCAGGAGGATCACAGGGACTAAAGCTGACAGCTCTCACTTGGCCTGGTGGCTTGCTCACATGGTGAGGGGCCATTGCACCTTGTTGCTGTTAGATGGATGTGTGTTAGCAACCATGGTGCCATTAAAAAGGAGGGAGTGGAAGGGGGAGATGAAAGCAGTTCCGGGGATGAGTTGAAAACGTAGCCGCTGGCGTCCGGTGGAGCTGAGTTTGGATGTGGGTTCTGCCAGTTTGTTAGTGAGCTCTGGGTGGGTTCCCAACTAGAGAACGACTCTTGTAGAGCAGGGACTTGGTCTTGTGAAGTACCCCCATTACATGAGGGGTACGATGGCTGCCTAGTGGAGAATTGAACCTTGCCTTTCTCATCTGTAGAATGGAGCCAGATAGGACAACACCTTCCCTAGGATTTGCTATGAGAACTAATTGAAGAAATGTTATTACCGGAGTAAGGACTCTGTGATGCCTTTGATGACAAATGGATGGACAGAAGGGAGGAAGTATTGTCCAGGTTAGGAGACAGACTATTAGTCTCTTACCCCAAGGCTACAAAAAAGCAATAGTACGAGCCAGAAGAGGGTCCTGTATTTAGTCAGCACTACAAGAGTGTTTTCACATTCATTTGCTCCTGACCCAGAGGCAGGAATCCCTGTCCTTGCTTTACAGGTGAGGAAACCGAGGTTGATGGAATAGTGCAAATGCTTGTAGCTCTTTCTACAGACAAGATCAATACACACCAAAGCCCGAGCTGAGAAGCAGTATGAAAAGGAACCGCTGGTCCTTCTGTGCTGTGGCTGGAGATAAACAATAGAGGGTGCTAGGCAACAGAGCTCACAGCACCCCTGCTTCTGCCCCCAGTGGCTCTCTTTGGGTGGGTTGCTAACATTGAGTTACTTCTTACAGGAGTTCCGGCTCATCCCGTGTTGATATTCTGCTGTGACTCAGGGCTTGCTGGACCTTCCATCCCAAGCTCCCAGCTCCCCTCAGAGCATTGCCCCTGGTGGAAGAGTGTTACTCTCTATTGCCCTCTAGAGGGTGGAAGGGGTAGTGTTGAGACTTCCATGAACATTGTATCTCTTTTCAATGCAGGGTTTTTATGACTACTTTTAACAGCCCATAGTGTGAATTCTTAACTTTCTCTTGATGACTCAGTACATCTTTTGTTAGCTATACTCCTTGATAGTTTGAGGCTGTTGCATCTGTTGGACATTTATATATTTTTTTTAAATATTTAGCTATTTATTATGTATACAATAGTCTATCTGTATGTATGTCTGCAGGCCAAAAGAGGGCACCAGACCTTATAACAGATGGTTGTGAGCCACCATGTGGTTGCTGGGAATTAAACTCAGGACCTTTGGAAGAGCAGGCAATGCTCTTAACCACTGAGCCATCTCTCCAGCCCAACATTTATATATTTTAAATTAATGTTCTGTTTGTTTCTTGTTAGGGAAATACAATTACATTTTGCAAATTGATTTTGCACCCAGAAATATTTTCCAAACTTCTTACTAATTAAAAACTGCCCTAGTTGATTCTTTAGAAAGCATGGCATATACAATGATAGGAGATACAATGAGCAATTTCATCTCTTTCTTTCTAATTCTCTCTATCCTCCTAAGACTTCAGTATGGTAAATGAAAGTATTCTATGGGCATTGTGCCTCTTGCTGGGGCTGTGTAGGAGCTATTCTAATTTGAAGATTAAATATAGATTGACTCTAGGCTTGTGGTAAATCACTGTGTCAGGTTGAAGAACTCCCTTGCATTCCCAGTGTCTAGTTTTTAGTCATCTTTAGTTATAGATGGAAGTAGGCATTTTACAGATGCTTTTCCTGCATCACTCTGAATGATCACATGATCTTTGCCCCCCTCTCTTGGCCTGATAAACAACCTTGATTTTTGCCTCTTTGGCAGAAGCCCACTCTGCGTCACCCTGCAGCATCTCTGCTGATGATCTTTTAACATAGGATTGTGATGTGAGTTTCCAGGGAAATTCCTGGTGGCTTACTTATTCAAGCAAGTATTTATCAGACTTTGGGTGGTTTAACCTTTTTCTGGGCTGGAAGCAGTTGCTGAAGCAGGATGCTGTTCTTCATGGGGTGCTTGCTGGAGCTCACCAGTGGGGAAGAAAGCCAAGCTGGAGGTCACGGGTGAGACACACAAGTGGAGGGTGGGGAAGAAAGCTAGCTCAGCCAAGGCTGCCAGGAACTTTCCAGCACTGGGAGACTCCGGCCGTGGAGGACAGAAATGCCCGAGACTGCCAGCTATCAATCCCGAGCGACATGGGGAGAGCCAGCCATGCACATGGCATGAGAGGTCTGCCAACCCAGGACCCCAGAAGGGGGAGATTCAGCCCCAAGTGAAGCCCAATGCGTGTAGGCTGCAGTTGAGTCTCCTCCCGAGCCTACCGCAGCTTCAGGCTGTGTGCTGGTGATTCATCATTCCCCCGCGGCCAGAGACTGAGGAACTTGACTTCCTCCCGCACCCATCCTCTTCTAGGGGGTGGCAGGGACTCTCTCCAGCATGTTTTACAGGACCCCCCCCCCCCCGTGACCCAGTACTGTGTCTGCTCCTGACCTCCCTCCCACACCCTCCTCCACTCCTCTGGGTAGCCACATAGGGCTGAGATTCTCAGCTGGAATCTTCTCTTGGTCTTCTTTGCTGGATGTGCCAGGTCCTGTACTAATTTGGATCCTCTTTCTTAGTCACTGTAACAACACTATGGGTGGTACTTCCTACTTCTCCCAGATGAGGAAAAGCAAGACTTCTAGTTGATTATCTCCAAAGGTTTCGTTTTTCACAGTAAAACGATTTGCTTTTTACCTATTTAAGCAAGTTTTCTTTAGGCTCCCCTTTCCGTTTACTGAATCCACCTTCCTTCCTTATTGCTTCTCTCTGTTGCTTCATGTGTCAGAACTGGATCCCTTTGTGGAGACAGGGCCGCAAATAGAAGCTGCACAGCTCCAGAGGCCACGCTAGCATCGGCCACACTGGACACTGGCTGGAGGCTTCTGTCTGGGCTGTGGTGTTGTATGTTTGTCCCGCTGGCTTGAGGAGTCAGCAGAGGCAGGAAACAAGGTGTCTGCAAAGAGCTTGACCAAGGGGAGCTTGACCAAAAAATGGTTGCCTCAGGGATCAGGGAGAGAAAAGAGCATTTTTTTTTGTCCTACCTGAAAACAGGGGTGATAAGGGTGTTGTTTATCGAGGAGCAAGCACACATAGCACAGAGCCTGAGCATGCAGTCACACTCAGCCTCCCTTAGAGGCAAGGTAGGGAAGGAGTCAGGCAAGAAACACCTATTATAGTCTCTGCAGCCAGTGGCTACTGTTGGCTGGGAAGAGGCAGACAGGTGGACGAGCAGACAGCAAGTTCGTCTTCTGAGGTCCATGCAGGCAGAGAGGAGATATGGAGGAGTGGGGACCGAGCTGCACATTTGAGGGCTATTTGTGTAATGTGTATTTTATAGCTACCAAATGTATTTTATAGCTACCAAATGTCTACCCAGATGTATTTTATAGCTATCAAATGTATTTTAAGCTGCCAGATGCCTGCCTTTCTAGGCAATTTCATTCAGCTGGGCTTCTTGCATTTGTCACCGGCTTTGCTCTGTTCTTGAAGAGGCTCTCTGGTCCTCGTTAGGTAAATGCACACTGTTGTCCTTTGCCCTGAGCTCATGTGAAGAACAGAGCCATGCCCTGGCTCCAAGGCTTTGAATGGGACCTGTCCCCAGGGGTCTCACTCACTGTGGTTTTTGTGGTCCCAGGGACCTTTCTCTGGGTAACTAGGCTCCAGCCTCCCTGGAGGGCTGCAGACAGCCCTGCTCTTTCTAGTGTTTCCCAAGGCTCTCTGTATGAATCTGGGGGAAGGATGATCCTGCATTTAAATCAGGCCATTCCCATCTCTCCCTGAAAACAAGAACATTTGAGGCAGAAAGGGCCAAAGAGACTGTCGTATACACAGACTCAGCTGTACAGTGCTACTTGCCAATCCAGCCAAGGGTCAGGGCTGGGGACATAGGGCTCTGTGTTGGTCCCATCACCTTCCTGATGGTGTTCTGGTAAAATGCCCTGGCTTGTCTGTGTCTTGTGCCCTCCCTGTATAACGGGCTGTGTGACAGTACAGTCTCAGGCCATATGATACTTTGGGCAAAGATAGACGGCAGTGTCTCATAGATTACAGTGTCACCACAGGAGGTGACGGTTGTGTGTGTTACTGCTGTCAGACTTTCCAGCGGGATAGACGTGACGACGATAGACTGCAAGGCCTCGGTTCATGTGCTTATGCCTTAAGCTTTAGCAAAGAGTTTACAAAGTAAAATAATAATGATGATGATAAGGGGGCCCAGGTACCATAGCTCACGCCTGCTGCACCGGCACTAGGAACTGAAGGTGGTAGAGTCAGGAGTTCGTGGTCATCACTGGCTACATAGTGAGTGTGAGGCTAGCCTGGGAGACAAGAGGCCCTGCCTCAAAAACAAACAGACAAAACCCAACCACCTCCACCACCAGTTAAACACACACACACACACACACACACACACACACACAAACACACACACATGGCTAGAGAAATGGCTCAGGGGTTAAGAGCATTAGCTGCTCTTGCAGAAGACCTGGGTTCAGTCCCTAGCACCCACATGGTGGCTCACTACCACCTGTAATTCCAGTTCCACAGGACCTGATGCCCTTTTCTGACCTCCAGGGTACACACATACATGGTACACAACCCTACACATCAAATAAATATGTTAAACATTATAACCAGTCTTAGAGACTTCCTGTATAGTTTTCTTGGAGTCTGTGTCAGTGACGAGGCCTTTCCCTAGATAGACTTTACAGCTGATGACACAAAGTAGCCACTGCCCTATAGGATCCTCCCACTGTAAGAGCAGGAATAGGGGACGTCTTTTTATCCTGTTTCACATATTTTGACTGCTCCTTTTCTATATCTGGATACTTTTTGATTCATTCATTCATTCATTTATGATGCATTTTTCTCCTTAAAAAAAAGTTTTTTGAGTTTTGCAATTTTACGTGTCTGTCTGTCCATGTGTGCAGTACTAGAGGAGGCCAGAAGAGGTCATCGAATCCCTTGGGACTGGAGTTGCTGAAGGTTGTCAGCCGCCATGTGGGTGTTGAGAATTGAACCCAGGTGCCCTGCAAGAGCAACCAATGCTTTTCACTGCTGAGCCATCTTTCCAGTTCCTCTTTATGATTTTTTTTAAAGCTAGAGCTCACTCCATAGCCCAGGATGATCTGGAACTTGCTCTGTAGCTCAGGCTCCTCCCGCCCTGCCTTAGCTCTCCAAGTGCTAGGGTTCCAGATGCGCAGCCACCAGCCACATCAGCTTAGACATGTCCAGATGTGAATACTTAGAGTTGTGTCCCTGTCACCGGTGGTATTTGGAACACTCCGGGCTGTGCTGATTTGTCGCCAGGGGCAACAGTTCGTGCCATACAGCCTGGGTTGCTGCAGCCTCTGCCACTCTGGTGTACTCGTGCAGCAATGGAACCGCCTTCCCACGAGTGTCTCATGAAGAATTCTGTCACATCCCTGTCGCTCAGTGACGCCCAGCAATTTACTGCCAGGATCGTTTATGAGTATCAAATGAGTCATGGAGCTCGAGAGAATTGATGTTTGAAAAGCATCTACAACAGGGGCATAAGTATATTCAATAAGCCGATTAATAAACAGCTGCATGGGACACCCCCTCCCCTCCCACAGGAAGTCAGCCCTCATTGTGTTGGGCTTTTAATTTGTAGAGGCATGGTCCTGTCCCCGAATGTCAGAAAAAAACGGCATTAGTGTTATCTGTGGGGAAGCAGCTCAGAGACCGTGAGCTGCTGGGGAGAATCCTGGTAACTGCTGCTGAGACTTCCCTAGAAGAAGGTTCTAGGGAGTCATGCTGGAGCCTAAGGGAGTGTGGGTTTGTGGTCATCGGTGGGGTTTCTGAGTCTTATCCTGGACATGTTTTGACTGCATGTATGCCTGTGCATGGTGGTGCCCACTGAGACCAAACAGAAAGCGTCAAATCCCCTGGAAATGGATGGTTGTGGGCCTGTATGGGTGCTGGGAAGCCTCTGGAAGGGCAGTAAGTGCTTTTAACCACTGAGACACCTCTCTAGGCTCCCTCCAATCTTTAGCTTGCAAGGAAGCATTTTAATCTCCTTGGCCCCAGTTTCCTCATCTGGAAAAGGGGCACAACAGTGGTACTCATCTGACAGTATTATTGAGTGCTTAGTGTCCCAGGTCCTACAAAGGCCTGCACTTTCCCATCCCCAAGTCCCCAGCTGTCCCCAGGGAGGCTTGCTCTGCCTCCCTGCCCCTGCCCCCACGATCTGACCATTCTCTTTTTGATTGTCTGAACAACCCCCAGCAACCTATAGGATGGGAACATATCTTCTGACATCCCTTCATCTGTAGTGACCTTATTAGCATCCGGCACCTAGTAGGTGCACAAAACCTACCTAATGCAAGCTGAAAGGTAACAGGTGGCTGCACAGCCCACCACAGTGTCTCTGCTTAATGTCGGGCTGGCACTAGGCCACTCAGACTGTGGAGCTGAATGGCCAGTAGTAGGAAACCCTGGACAGAGCCAAGCTGTCTTCACTCTTGCTTCGGGAGCTCAATAAATATTTGTTGGTAATTTATCGATTGATTCTCACAGCGCCTGGCACCGGGCTTGACTGTGGCCCTCCATTAGCAAGTCAGGAACACGAGATAGAGATAGATGGTGTTTCCTCCCGTGGTTTCTCCTGTAGGGGGCTGGGTGAATAGTAGGCTTTGCCCAGCCACAGCTCTGTCCAACTGAATGAAGATAAAAAGGCCAGGCAGCTGGAGAACAAAATGTCACTGTGATTGCCAATCAGCATGGCTCGAGAGTGAGTGTGGCTTGAAGGCAGAGCTGGCTGGGCTCCTGCCCAGGTGCAGTGGTGCTGAGTATAGCCAGGCGGTCCCTCTTTCCTCGGGGAGAGTCTAGCAGCCTGGAGGCTGCCCACCAGGCTAGCTCTGGCTGGATCTGTTTGCACAATTCCTTTTAGAACTGTGTGTGTGTGTGTGTGTGTGTGTGTGTGTGTGTGTTTGTGCATATGTCCAGTTCTGTGGAAAGAGGTAGAAAAGACAGTTAAGATTAGCTAGGGCAGGGAGGCATGGCAGTTGAGGTGTCAGGTACTGGCTTATTATCTGTGTAAGCAGAGGAGGAGCAAAGAGACAGGATCACTGGCCTTTTGGGGCTCCCACCCCATTGACAGGCAAGGAGCCAAGCTCTGGGCTCTGAACAGTAGGGCCTTCCCTTCCTGAGGTCATCCTGTTTGCCCATCCACTCTGGGAAGGGAGCATTGAGGCTGAAGGCCCTGGCTGACATACCTGAGCAACCAGCAGACTCTGGAAAACTGTTGTGGAGGGCCAGGCAAGGGGAGACTGGTGTGGAGAGAGGGAAGCCAGGCAGCTCTTAGGAAGCAGTGCGAGAGCGCTGGGCAGGTGGCATGGTTGTCGCCTGCTGTCATTGTTGGAGGCGGCGCTGAAGCTGTGTTCGCGACTAGCTCAGACTAGCTCCCTGTGCAGACTCAGTCCTGGGGTTTTGATTTTGCACCTGGGGTAGAAGAGACACTCTCCTCATGGGTGGAGCCTCTGCGGGGAATTCCGAGTTCTGCAGGCACAGTGCTGTTTGCCCACTTGGGGGAGCTAGGAGTGGTTCTCTCTCTCTCTCTCTCTCTCTCTCTCTCTCTCTCTCTCTCTCTCTCTCTCTCTCTCTCTCTCTCTCTGCTGGAGCATATGCGGGAGTGTGCTTAGTGAGTGCAGTCTGCAGGGCTTCCATGGGTTGGACAAATGGACTTGGGCCCCTGAGGTATGGTAGCTATCCAGAGACATCCTTCCTGCACTTCCATCCCCATAGGTGACGGGTGGCAGCATCCCTCTGATTGCCAAGCCTGTTCCCTCCACCCTCCCTGCCCCATCTTTAGCATAGACCTCCTTGTCTCTTCACAGGACCCCTGATACCTGCCCCACTGCCTCCCAAAGCCCACTGTTATTACCTGAATATTCCAGGGTAGAGTCTGGCCATGTCACCTCCTGTTCCAAACCCAGGATTGACGTCTAAGGCCATTATAAGGAATGAGCCCTTGACTGAACCAAGAGAGGCATCTGTGATGGATGCGCTGGCAGGTGATGAGAGTCAATGTCAGAATCACATGGGCATCATGCACAGTGTCCCGGTTAGTTTTGTCAGTCTGACATACGCTAGGGTCATCCAGGAAGGGGGACTGCCAATGTACATGAGTTTGCTGTAAGCAAGCCTGTGGAGGCATTTTCTTAATTGATTGATATGGGAGAGCCCAGCCCAATGTGGGTGGTGCCATCCTGGCTGGGTGGTCCTGGGTGTTTGAGAAAGCAGGCTGAACAAGCCTCGGGAAGCGAGCCAGCAAACAGCATTCCTTCGTGGCGTCTGTTCCAGTTCCTGTGTCCAGGTTCCCATCCTGAGTTCACGCCCTGGTTCCCTCAGTGATGGATTATAAGCTGTAAACTGAAATAAGCTCTCTCCTCCCTAAGTAGCTTATGGTGGCAGTGTTTTATCACAGAAATAGAAACTTAATAAAAACAGAAATCATAGACAACAGAGTACCCTGGTCACAGCGTGGCTTGGGCCCACTCTGACCAGGCCGTTTGATAGTTGCGCACAGGAGAAAGTGCTTAACCCATCTACTCAGTGCCCTCACCTGTGGAACAAGAAAGAGTCTACACCTCATGGCGCTGGATGGGTGGTAGGCACTCTGCTGTCTACACTGCCAGCATGGGCTGGGGACAAGGAGCACTTGTGTTGGCTCTGATCCAGCCACGTGACACCTAGACACAGCTGCTTTCTCCTGCTTTTTAGCTGTAGGACTCAGGGTATGTGTGTGTGTGTGTCCTCTTCCAGGAAGCCCACCCTGATCACTCCCAACCTGGGTCAGGGTCTTCTCTGGCCTCACAGCAGCCCTGAACCTGTATCTGCCACACACATTATTTCTTACTGTCGCCATGTGTCTCCCTAGGGTATGAGCCACCTGAGGATGCAGGGCTGTGACCGGCCCCTTGTTATATGTTTGGCATCCATCACAGTGCAGGGAAGATAGTAATAGTTAGGAGGTTGTTTAAGAAGTGGATGAATGAGTGAATGGGAGAAGGTGAACAGGACTTTGAAACATGAGACTTCCTTGAGTAGTCCGAGGAGATGGGCCATTCCAGGTGGACGGGGCAGAGCACTAGGGTTGAGGGGTTGGAAGGGTGCACCCCATCAAGAGTGTATGTTAAGGTGCCCCTCAGAGGGTGACTTGGGAACTTAGCAGGAAGTAATGAAGGGAAACAAGATGGGACAGGCTGGGGCGCTTTGTGTAGTGAAAGGAGTGTGGCCGTGATGGGGTGGGCATAGTGGAGGGAAGGAGGGGCTGAGGAGGAGTCCTCCACGTCTGTCTGACCCCATGGATCTGCTGAACGCCTCTGTCACATCATGGATTGTTTATGAGTTGACAGGAGTAACTGACTCCTTCTAGGGCCAGGCTGTAGTGTTTCAGAAGTGAAAGCCGGAGGTCCAGTTGTGTGGTTGATTTTTGCCAAAAAGAAAAAAAATCTTTGTGTGCACAGAGATGCACTGTCCATGTCTCCCTTTTAACTTCCTCACCACGGAGGGTTGCAGGCATAGGATGTAGGCTGCAGGCGTAGCGTGTACCGTGCATGCTGATGCGGTGTCCCAGCGACTGTCCCTCAGTTCTGCAGGGGTGAAAATTATATAGCGTCCTCCTCAGGTGAACTTTCCCCCAACTTGCTTCCTCTGTGGAGGCCTTGGCTGGAGTAGTCAGATGCCAATACAGGCCTTTTGATGGGAGACTTCCCTCTGAATCCTGCTTGTCTGAAAGCAATAGGAAAGACAGTGCGTGGGCCAGCAGCTGAGGCTCACAGAGCTTGGACAAGGGTTGGAGGTTGTTTATCGGTATCACGAATTCTGCACACTGAGGACCCTGAACAGCCATGGCCTGTGGTCCTGATAGGTGATAAAGTAGACGAGTAACGAGGACACAGGGAGGGGACAGTGCGAGCGGAGACTCAGAGACTGAGTGACTCACTCTGCAGTGCACAGCTAACGAGGAGCCAGGCTAGAGTTTGAACTGGGATCTCCTGGCCCTCTGATGCCACATGCCTGGTGGAGCGTGGGAATGGCCACGTTTAGCCCAGTCCTTACAGGTGGGAAGTCAGGCCTCTTCTATCCATCTAACTCTTTCCTAATGATGAAAAGTGGGTGCTTGCAGGAGCTGCGTGTGCATCTCCCATCCCTTGAGCTCCAGCCTGGATACTTGATTCTGGGGGAGCCTGATGTTGCTTGTTTCCTGATACTTTCGTTAGAGGCAGGTAGGAGAAAAAAAGGCTGCACAGACCAAGTAAAAGCAAATACTGAGCATTGGGTAGAAGTGCAGCCTTGGAGTGAGTGGCAGACGCAGAAAGACACAGGCTTTGGACTGACACTGGGCTGGCTTGTTCTGTTGGTGTCAAGAGCTAAGGGTGACCACAGTGGCCAGTCCCATGCTTTTCTGTGACTGGTTTGGGGAGAAAGTCCCGCAGAAGAGAGCACTTTTGCTGAATGCGCGCTGTCCTTTTTATCTCAGATAACAGAGCTGTGCGTCGGGCTCTGAATGCCACTCTGAGAACACTTGTTTTCAAGTTGAGCATCTCCACATCCATGCTTCCTGGGGTAATTGCCCTCATCAGTCTCGCCAGCATCACCTGACCCAAGGCTGGGTGATAATGGCGTGTGCTAAGCATCTCCTGGGAGTTGGGCATGATGCTAGGCATTTGAGTGTCTGTGCTCTGAGCAACTCTGTGAGGTTGGGATTGCTGTTATCACATCTGTGGGATGAGCTGGAAGAGTTGCAGCGTCAGGACGTGTCACATCAAAGGTTTGCGTGTTAAGTCTTGGTCCCTGCCCTTGCTGCTTTGGGAGTCGCAGAACCTTTGGGAGTTGGAACCTGATGAGAGGATGTTAGGCCATCAGGGGACATGAAGAGACAGTGGATGTGCTCTTGAAGAGAGAGACAGTAGCACCCCAAGCCCTTCCTCTCTATCTGCTGCTTCCTGGCTGCTATGAGGTGAACAGACAGTGACTTTGAAGTGACAGTTTGTGTTCCTGTCATGATGTACAGTGTCAACACAGGTCCAAAGCGGCAGGGCCAAATGACCATGGACTAAAGCCTCTGTGAGCCAAAATATCCCTTGTTCACTTTAAGTTGATTGTCCCTGCTGTTTTGCCATGGTCACGGAAAGCTAACTGACACAGAGAGTAAGTTCTCCAGGGCATATCCTCTTTTGGTGGCAATGCTAACCCTGTAGCCCAGGTCTCCTGACTTCTAAGGCCACTCTTGCACTTTTTCTCCCAGGTGTGCCAAGTAAAGTTTGGAGTTCAAAACATAGGCTGTGTGAGGCTATCCTGGGTACCGTTTACTTGCTTGCCTGGACCATAGCCAGCTCTCTCCTGCTGGGGCTGGTCTCCATCCTTAGCTCCATGCTTCCGTTGCCTGCATGGCTTCTCACCTTTCTGCCCACTTATAGCCCATGGTCCCATTTCACTGCATACTTAAACAGTGATATTAAAAGTATTTTTATTGTGATGAAATTGATATAAAGTGGGTGAATGTTGTCAAATGGATCACAGCTGCACTTGCAGCACCCAGGAGGCTACGACAGGAGGATCATGAGTTTGAGGACACCCTGCAGTAGAATAATAATAATAATAATATAACCACTCCCAGCTAAAAAACGATAAATGTTATGGGTGTATGATTTAAATCTCACCCAAACTGCTTAAAACCAACTAAAAGCACAGATGAAGGCTCCTGCCAGGTGTCCCCTGCCATGGCCCTGCAAGACAGGCAGATTCTACTTGGCTGGGGTTGGGAAGAGCCACAAGTATGCATTAGGCTTGGGCAAGTGCTGGTTGCCCAGATGTGGGGACCTGAATAAGATCAAACACAATTTTATCACATGTGGCAGACCCTGTGGGGAACTAAGGATCCATTTACAGGCAGGCAGCCCTTCAAGACCTGTCATCCTGATAGTTTCCCCACACACACACACCCCCGCAGTAAGGGCTTCCCTCTCCAGTGCCAGGGAAGCGACAGCAAGAAGATCATTGACTGTTCAGCTCTCTGCTCCTGTCAGCCTTTCCATCCCTCTGCACCTGCTTGCTGAGTCCCTGCTCTGTCCATCTACTCCTGCTCCGGCCCCTGGGCTCCCTGCAGGAGATGGAAAGGCTCCTGCATCCAGGCCAGATGCTAACTGGCTGTCATTGCTGCTCTGTGACTTCTCTTGCCCCACAGTTCCTGTTGTCCCCTAGCTTCTAGGCTTAGAACTTCTTTAGTTCTAAACCTTGTTGGTCCTTGATATCTTTATCCCCTCTTCTGTTGTCCCATGAGATTTTTTATTTTGGATGCCTGCTGACTGTGATGTCTCTTGGTCATGGTCTGTGGCCCTGGGCTCTGCAGTCCCACAGCTTTGCATCTCTGATCTGGTTTTCCCTCCTGCTTGCCAAGGACAACTTGGGCACACAGTTTATCCCGGCCACACCATATAGAACCAGTGGATGACTGACTGTGACTGGCACTGTCCCCAGTGACTAGGGTGACAGAGCTATGTACTAGGCTGTCTTCCAGAAGAGCCTTGTGACCAACAGGCCTCACTGATTCTTTAGACTTCAGCAGTAGAGACTATTTCAACACCCCTCTCCACTTGGTGTTGGAGACCTTTCTGAGTGATGAAATACAGAACAGATTAGAGAGGTTCTGCCTGCCTAGGGCTTTGTTCCTGGCAGTGTGCATGTGCCTGAAGGGTTTAGGCATAGAGAAGGAGCCCGCAGTTAGTGTACAGTGTAGTACTCAGGAGTGAGCAGTATGAATGCAGGAGGGTCCCTGATGTGAATAGATGTGTGCACTGGGGCTGTGAAGTACATGACAGCAAGGACTTGGGTCCCTGTGCTTAGAACTCTTGCAGAGAGTATCAGAGGAGCCTCTCCCCAGCTCCTACCCAAAGAGCATTTCTCTAGAAAATGTTCAAAAGCAGCAGGCTGAGTATCCTCTAGGGAGTCATTAAGAAAGGTAAGTTCCTATGTCCCACTTAACCTTGCAAGAGGTCAGCAGGTGCCACCAAGGACCCTGGGAGATAATAAAGGGTCAAAGGTCCTCTAAAAGCAGTCCGAGCAAGCTTGGGAAGCCCCTTCCTCATCCTTCAAGTCCAGCTCTACCTGCCTCTCTAGGGTCCTGGGCTGCTTGAAGAGCAGAGTCATCTCCCTGGGGCCAGAAATATGGAGATTGTTGTCAGAATGGCTGATGTGAGGTCCCTTTACCCAGAGAGTGAGAGGTGGGCGTTTGGATTGAGTGTAGCCTGGAGGAGCACTCCTGAAGGAGAATATTCTGGAAAGAGGCCTTAGAAAGACCCTAGGGTGGAGGTAGTTTGGAATGTTCTAGAGAGAGTAAGAAGGCCTAAGTGAGTAAGTAACAGTGACTGGGAGAGAGCAGGCCTGCTGTGGAGGACGTGCCTGGCTGTCGTGATGTGTTGACTTTAGTTCAGATGACGCTGAGAGCCGCTGGGGGACTCTGGGCCACCAGCATCAGGACCAAAGGTGGTGTGAAAAGCATCACTCTCTCTCCATTCGTCTGGAGCCGTGAAGAAAGGAGGCATAGAGTGGCAGAGTGACACTAGTGTTGACGGCCAGGTAGTCAGGTCAGAGACTATCATGTGACCAGAGGCCGTGAGAAGTGGTGGGCTTCTGACATTTTTATAGGCAGAACAGGCCAGCATGGCCGCCTCTCTGAGACACCTGCCCTCTCCTGGTTGGAGCAAGGAGTAGGGTAGGGCACCCATACAGAGGGTGCCCTGCAGGTTAGACCACCCTCCCCCCTGCAGCCTGTGCCTCTATTCCTGTGTGCTATCCCTGCCAGCATTCTGAAGAAGACATCTCGTTGCCAGATGCTGTCATGGAAACGAAGGGATGGGGAAACAGGAGAGGTCCAGAGGAGGGATGGGGATGGGAGAGACGTCATCTCCTTGGTCACCCTGTGGCCCACTCTCCCCAGCTCATTGTATCAGGTGACAGCTCGAGGAACCAAGTTGGGGCGGGCAGATGGAGTTAGGGAGAAGACAAAGGCTGCTGACTGAACTGGGAGAGTAAGGGCCGGGGCAGCCTCCCATGAGGTCAGGCATAGCTTTGCCGTTGACTTTCCAGGACTCAGGCAGACTGGGGCCAGGATGTGACTCATCTGGTGACCCTGGCACATCGGCCATCGCTCCTGTGCTCAGTAAGAGCCACTTCCCTTGAACACCTTCAACATGTCATCGAATCGAAGTTTCTGATCATCCAGTGCCCTCGTCACGGTGTGCGGACAGGAGCTGTGCTGTGCTGTGGCCTGGTCCCCTCAGCCAAGCGTCCTCTGTACCTCGTTCTTTTCTGGCACCTTCTGCTGACAACCAGTGTCTTCCCTTCTCTAGGCCTACTCACTGCCCAGCTATGCCGCTCCTTCCTGTGTGTCAGTTGTTTACTTAGGAAGTCAGCTTTGAGCTTTGTATCCCCAAAACTCAGCAGAAGAACACCTGGGCTTTCAGGCCCCCAGGGCCATGTTGGAACCTTGAGCTGTGTGGGCAGAATGACTTCTCTGAGCTTCTGTTTTCTGATGTGTTCAAGGGGTTGGTTCTTGCAGCAGCCCTGGTAGGACTGGGTAGGTTTGCCTAGACCAGCCCTGTGTTACTGCCACCCACTGTATGTTGTTATTTTCCTCATTAATGAGACAAAAACTCCTGACGAAAGCCATTTAAGGAAGGCAGGTATGTTTTGGCTCATGGTTCGGAGGGTACGGTCCACCATTGTGGGAAAGTGCCGCAGCAGGAGTATGGGGTGGCTGGTCACATCCTGTCTTCAGTCAGTGTCGTGTTCAGGGCTTGTCTAGATTAAGTTGGCCTTTGGGTATGCTTGAGGGATTTTTCTTTTTTAAGATTAAAAAAAGTATTTATTTATTTAGTGTGTGTTACATGTGCATACACATGTGTCTGTCTGTCTGTCTGTCCTAGTTAGCCTTAATTCTCACCTTTACACATCCTAGAGTTGTCTGAGAGGAAAGCTTCGATTAAGTGATTGTATAGATCAGATTGGACCGTGGTAAGTTTGTGGGGGAAGGTCTTGATTATTGAACAATGCAGGAGGACCCCGCCCACTGTGGGTAGAAACATCCCTAGACAATTAGTCCTGTGTAAGGAAAGCTTACTCAGCATGAGCCTGAGTGAGCCAGCAAGCACCCCCCCCCACCCCCATGGTTTCTGCTTCCAGTTCCTGCCTTGGGCTTTGACAAGCTGTGGGAGGAGTTAGTTCTCCTCTTCCATGGTCCTCAGGCTTGACTGGAAGTACCTCTGCTCCGAATGTCTCATTAACCCTGAGGGAGTGTCTTAACTGCATTTAATTGACTCACCTGAGAGGTGAGTGGCACTATTACTATTTCAGGGCTAGGTCCTGGACCGGATGAAGAGGTGAAAGGGGCCTGGGCACCAGCTTTTGATGCTCTCTGCTTCCGACTGTGATCCAATGTGGCTGCTGCTGCAAGCCCCTGAAGCCTTGACTCCCTGCCATGGTGGTCTGCACTGTTATACCCAGTCCCTGAGGACCTCAAAAGACCACCAGGGAGACTCACCGAACACAAAAGCAAGGTTTATTGTGTGTGTGTGTTACAAGCTGGCAGGGACCTCATCAGCACGGCAGCTAGAGGAGGTACCCCACCCTTCTAGAGAGCACTGTTTAAAGGCAAAACCCAGAAAAGTTACATCAGCGTGGTGTAGGGTGACGGGTTCAATCCTGATCCGCACACGTCTAGGGACTTTTCAGAAATTTTATTATCCAACCTTGCCTGTTGCTTGTCAAGTTTTCTTATCAGCTGACATTCTGCAGTTACCTGTACTTTCTAGATAGCTACCCTGTTACTTTTGCCCCTAATCATTTCTGAGGACTAGAATGTTTTATGGGAAATAGCTTACACAAGATACAAGGTGGAGGCGGAGGACAAAATGGAGGAACTTTGGTTCTTGGATTGGGGACTGAAATAAACCCTTTTCTTCCTTAAGTTACTTTGTCAGGATGTTTTATCATGGCAACAGGGAGTTAAAAAAAAAAAAAAAAAACAAGACAATCAGGAAGCAGAGAGACAAAAGCATGTCTCTCCAGGAAAAAGTTTTACTGGTCCTCCCTCTTTCCCTTTTTGTTCAGACCCAATCTCAGTCCATGGGATGGTGCCACACACATTTCCTCCTCTGCCAGACCTCTCTGGAAACATTCATAGACACTCTCAGAGGAATGTCTCCTAGGCAACTCCACATCCATTCAGTTTAACAGCCAAGATCACCATCACACTAACCTTTCAAAACTCCACAACAGAGGCAGGGGAGGGGGCTCCACCACAGGCTTTGTTTATGAGTTGATCTTTTCTCAGTGAGGTGGAACGAATCTTCCAAATCTAATCCCCCCTTCCTTTGGGGAGATGGTGCCAGCCATATTCTAGGTCCTTTCTAGGCACTAGGGGGACAAAGGGAACAAGTGCAGTTCTGGGCTTGCTGCTTGATGGGACAGACAAATCTAACATGCACCATCTCCATAGTCTCCTCATGTCAAGCTTTGTGTTATGGTCCAGAGGAACGCAGGGCTACAGAGTCTGGGGCTTGTAGCTCAGCCTGAGGAACCTGAGCACACTCCCTGGGGGACTTGGGGTGTCCCAGAAGGTGAGAGGAACACAGTGGCTGGCAGTAGCGGGGTATGTCTAAGACATCAGAAGAAATGAGGCTGTGCTGGAATCAAGGTTGCGGACAGAGAGTGCAGGAGAGCAAACCTAGAGGGACGAGCTGGGACCTGCCACTGCTGAACTCAGAATTAAGGCTGTGCCATCTTCTCTCCTGGTCTAACCTACAATCTCTCCATTGCAGTGAGTTTGGGAGCCACCCGGTTTTATGCATTGGTTAAGGATCCCTTCACAAGGCCTGTGTCTTGAAGGCTTGTTCTGTAAACTATGATGTCTTTAGGAAGTGTCAGAATCTAAGACATAGAGCCTAGGGAGATGTGTAGGCCATTTGGAAGCTATCCCTGGGAGGGGATTGAGGGACCATGGCAACGCTCCATCCTTTCTGCTTTGCTTCCTGGGCAAGGGTGAATGTGTCTATACTGCCATGTGTCCCAGCCTTCAGCATCATCTTAGGCCCAAAGCATCCGTGCCAGCTGCTTCCGATTGGAACTTCAAAGCTATGAGCCCAGATTCCCCTTCCTCTGTGTTGGTGGGTGATGGATTACAGGAATGAGTTGGGAAGAAGAGGGAGAAGCAGGGTCCTGAGATGCCTTTTGTGGCTTCCAGAGAGTCTTCTAGAAGTGACCTGGAGCAGTGTTTCCCGCAGCCATTCTGAGGCTAATGAGTGGAAAGGGGTTCCCTGTTGAATAAAACAGCCTGGAAATATTCCTCTCAGAGTCCCCTGATCTCACTGAGAGTGCAACCTAGCTGGACAGAGCTTGGCTTTGAATCTCAGCTCTACCAGGTGTCATTGGATTGATACATGGTAGTGAAACTTCGACTGACTCTGTCTTCTTGTCTGTAAAATGGGAATAATGGCAGTACTATTGACATAAAGTTATGAGAATTTATGAGACCGTACACAGCAGGAAATGTTCAAGGACAGCTGTCAGGTCGCTGTTTGTTAAATACTTGCTATGGCATTTTTTTATTTTAAAAATTCATTTAGAATACATAAATTATGTTTTATCTCTAAAGGTTCTGAGAAGTGCTATCATAAAACTGTTTTGCTTTACTTGACCATGTTTTTCTGAAATCTCTTTTGATTGTTTCCTGCTGTATAATATGGGGGGCGGTCCTGGGAATTCACGCTCTGATACTCATTTGGGGAGACAATAAAGCTTTGAAACAGTCTGGGGAGGCCATTGTCTTTGGGTCCGGATTCATCCCAAATGGGTGTCGTGTTTCATCCTTGATCCCTTTTCTATGTCCCCTTTTATAGAGACTGTCATTCGAGAAAAACGTCATGATGTAACTATTGCCAGAATTATTAGCTCTGGGGGGTTGAAGGGGAGATTCTGAGTTCTAGTCCAGTCCTGAGGAAACTTCTACAAATCCTTCAATATCCTAGCCCGGTGCTAACTCTTATTTGCAGTTTCACGTCTTACCTAGGCAGAATTGGTTGGCCTTCCTTCTCAGGGCCTCTGGCACAGTCTTGACAGCGCTACATTGAACCAGCCACATGACCACCATCCTGACTGGACCATGAACTCCGCAGGGCAGATGGATGGTGTTATCCTAAGGATCTCAGCCAGCTCTTGATGGAGAACAGATTTTGTTGCCCTCCAGGGACTGCTCATGTCTTAACTGGAGGTCAGGGTGAGGGTCAAGCTCAGAATACCCTGGGCCTTGAGGAGCTATCCTCTGCTCTTGTGACCCCGAGGAATGGAGCACGACCTTGGAGTGTGTCACCCGTGGCAGGAGGTAAGCCCCACTGGAGCTGCCCTCAGCCTAGGCTTGTGTAGGATGGAGAACATCAACTGTGCGACAATGAGCAGAGACACCAAGATGAGAAGAAAAGCCATTTCCATCTCCCCAAAGCCCGCGTCCCGTGAGCCCCAAGTCTGGAGGCTTGTCTGAGCCAGGTGGAGTTCCATGGAAGTTCAGACCCAGGGATGACATGGTCTCCTGTGTTGAGGACTGGGTTGGGCCTTGTGGACAGGACCCTGGCCCATCCAATGGGCTCTCAGGTCAGTGCAGAATCCTGAGAGGCAACCCCACAAGCCCAAAGCCCGAGGATTGACCCAGGGCTTTCCAAGGCCCAATAGTTGTGGATGATTCAGGAAACAATATGGAGTCTAGGGAGCTCCTGGCTTATAGATGCCCTTCTGCCTATTCTTTCCATCTCAGGAGCTATGCCTGGTTCCAGGGCTTTTAGTTATAGTTGTCTGCATGAACCTGGGGGAGGGGGACCATTTACTTAAGCAAAGGCAACCTACCTGTGGCTAAACCACCAGGACTATAGCATGCCCCCCCCCAGCACCCCATTAGCTGCTGGTCAGTTCTGAGGGATTGCGAGGCCTTCATGAACGCAGACCCAACCATCTGAGCTGTTGATGGATTTAGTTTTTTATAGGTCTTAGCACCAATTTTCTTGAGGCCCATCCATTACAGCAGCCACCAGAACAACATTCCTTTATATGATGGAATAATAGTTTATCACCTGGCTATGCCAGTTTTGGACCATTCATCCATCCATCCACTGATGGACATTTGGATCATCCCTACTTGGTCGTCATGGACCGTGCTGCTATGAATGAGTTTTGGTACAAGCCTGTGTTTTTCTATGGAATTTCTGGGGCATTTATGCTTAACATAGCTGATGTTTTCATGGGCCGGCAAGTGTTCCAAAGTGGCTGTGCCATTTTGCAGTTCTGTTTGCACCTTGTGAAGGTTCCATATCTCCACGTGCTCCCCGCTTGCTGCCGTTGGCCACTCTGTGTGGGGCGCTGGTTTGCAATGGTGGCTCGTGATACAGGGCATCGTTTCATGGGCTAAGGGTGATGTACGTATCTTCACTGGAGAAGTGTCCACTCAGATCTTCTGCTCATTCCTTTCTGGGTAGTGTATCCTTTAATGGTTGACATATAAATGTGTCTTCCAGTTTCTATGTTGTGACACCCCCGTTCCCTTGCCTGTACCTTTCTGTGTCCCTTAGAGTGAAGACAGAGTGTGGGAGGGGCCTGACTCAACAGGCAGCTGTCGTCACTGATGGGACATTCTTTAGTTCTCAGACTTTTCAGGTTGGATCAGCTGTCTCATGGCACCTAGTTTGGTCCTCTGCTACCTGCCCATTTCCTAGATGAAGCAGTTTAGGTTGGGGAGGGAAAGTTAGTGACTCCCAGTGTTCAGAAATGGTTCGAAGAGATCTGGAGTAAACTGGCTGTTTGCCTTGGATAGAGGCCTCCCTCTTTGTACCTCATCTGTATCATGTTAAGTTGGGCGTTCATCACATGACCAACCTGATGGAGCCACTCTGCTGCAGACGTAGGTGAAGTGCCACCTTTCCACTTCCTGCTCAGCCCCGCCCCCAGCTAGGTGCTCTTCTCTGCGCTTTGTTCAGATATAGAAACCGGCATGCCAGCTGAAGTTCCTTCCCGAGCTCACGTCTTTGATCTGAGAGACTTCCAGTCCCAGTGCCTGCCATCTGTCTGCTCCACCGCCACTCCCGGTGTCCCAGGACACACCCAGGCTTGAGAACATCCCGAGCCCTTTCCTCTCTCACTCCCTTCCAGTGCTCATCCTTGATCTTCGGTTTGGAATTCTAGTACCTGCAGAGGAAACCTGAGGAAGAGGGAAGGTCTGCCCCCATCTTGAGACACTGTGCCCACCCATCATAAAGCACCTTTGCAAAGTGACAGGGGCAGGGAGGCTGAGTTAACTGAGTCCTGAGTCTGAGGGTCCCTGGGTCTGTGGGAGACGTTATGGAGGTCAATGTGTCTGCACTTATATGATGAGGCTGGGGAGGGCTGGCCTGATCCAAAGCAATCTTCAGGCAGGAGTAGGATACTGGGTAGTGTCTAGAGGTAGCAGGGGTGGGGGCTGCCCCAGCGTGCATGGGAAGGTGCTTCTGACCACTAGTGAACTCAGACCGGGGGCTTCTGATCTTCTGCTCTGCCCAGTGCCTTCCCTGGGAGACTTACCTGGCCCCAGAGTTCCAGATGCACAGGGGGAGGGATTGAGACTAGACCAACCCAAAGGTGTGTGTGTACACGTGTGTTCATACACACGTGCACAATACTCCCTCACCTGACTTGCAAGTCTGGGGACTCTGCTCCCCCTTCTGTGTCCAGCGATAGATATTTCAAAGCTCTTCCGATGAAACCAAGGAGATGCACCCACCCCTGTAGCTCAGAGAGGCCGAGAGACATCAATGGAGCTTGCATTTCCCAGAGCTAGGGCATAAATGCTGCCTACTCTCCAGGGCCTCACAGGACACAGCCATGCTCCTGCCTGGGTGCTGACGAACAGACACTTAACTTCCAGTAGATTGGGATCCAGAGTGCTGGAGTACAGAGATTAGAACACAGAAAACTGGGATGCAGCTCAGTGACAGCAGTTGCCTAGCAGCCAGGCCTGTACCCCACCCCTGCATAAAGATGGTAAGTAAATTAACTGGTTAATCAAGATAAAACCCAATAGTCCTGACCGCAGCCAGTCTCCCACCAGAATCCACCATAACTCACAAGATAATCACTAATATAACAGTAGCAGTTTCACTCAGCGTGCTTTTGACCAGCATTGCTGCAAGTGCTGTATTGCATGCATGAATCCCAGTCTTCACACAGCCTACAAGACAGATACAGTTACTGTCCCCATTGTACGCATGAAGAAATTGAGGCACAGAGAGATTGCCTAGCTTCTTCCAAGCCACACAGCTCAGAAGGAGCCCCAGTTCATCCTGAACACAAGCTGTTGAGTTTTGCTGAATGCCACCCCCTTTTCTTAAACAGGCAGGGGAAGTGCTGCCTCCTGCCTTGCCTGTGTCTGAGGCCAGCTTTCCCCAGATGGGTACACATGGTTCCCAGAACAATAGCCCTTCTCCAGGAAGCTTTCTCTGGTTCTTCAGAGGAGTTGATGGGTTCTTCTCTGCCCACCGCCACACTGGGCACTGCAGACAGTTTGTGTACTGGGACCTTTGGAGCAGTAACAATCTCATCTGCTTCTCTGTCCTTCCTGGCACCTGCTGTGAGCCCGCTGGCTGTGAGACTGGTACCCCAGGAGTGTTCACTGGATGGACACTTAGCTCTGCCCCCCCCCATGCAGTGGACCTGCTAGTCTAGGGTCGGATGTGTTTAGTACCATGTGGCAGGCTGAACCTCTGCCCTAGTCCTGCTGCCCTCTGGGGTTTCCTTCTCTACCCAGCTTCCCTGCAGCTTTCAGGACAGCAGAGCCTGGGTCCTGGCCCCTCCCAAGAAAGACCTAGCCTGATTTTAAGGCTTTTTTTTTTTTTAACCCCAGGGCTCTGAGGTCTAGCAGGGCTTGGGAGAGTCCCACCCTTTCCTTCTCCTGCCATGGGAGATCTGTGCACTTGGGGTGTGGCCACTACAACTTTAGATTTCTTAGGGCTGTCAAGGAGCTGAATAGCTCATTTTCTGCCAAGTGTAGCTGAAGGGGTAGACATCATGTGCCTCAGTATGAGGGAAGGTGGCGGGGCCACCAGCACCCTTAGACATTGGTCACTTCTCATGGCTCCTGCCCAGCATCTCCTGACTAAATGTTTGGAACGTGACAGTATCGCTGCCATTACTGTTTCATAGTTGGAGAAACTGAGGCACTGAGAGACAAGCCGAGTTAGCCGAGCAGTTAGTCTGCAGAAGGCTGGGTCCAGTACAGGGTGGGCTGTGCTGTTCCCTGACTCTGAGGGAAGGAGGAAGGGCTTGGGTTTTACTGCTTGCAAGTGGTGGTTCTCCCTGACCTGGGGGAGCAGGAAGACAACACTCCATCTCTTGTCTGGAATTAGGAGCCCAAGGCCACATTTACAAGGATCTGGTATCCCTGGTGTCACAGGCCATTGTGTAGACAGGGAGGCAGGTGGACTCTGGAAACAAATACACACATAGAAGAGGTGCGCAGCAAGTGAACAGGAGCTATGTCTGGGCTGCCTGACACCGGAAGCTCTTCAGTGAACTAGAGTTTAAACAGGACAGTAAATCCATAGGTCTGCTAAGGCGTGAATTCCCACAGTAACCCGAGAAGAGGAAGCGTTGTGAGGATGTTACCATGGTCACAGGTTCAGATGTTACCTGGGCAGGCTGTTTCCAGGTTCTTGGCCTCTTAGCCAATGAAAATAAGGGCTCGTGTAGATTTACAAAAAAAGGAGAGATGACATTATTCAGAGCCAAGCAATACAGATTAATTATCTCTAATACAGATTAGAGATAAACTGTCATAATTGGCAGGGGCCTGTGAGTGAGGGGACTCACAGGCCCTGGCTATTGTTTAGGGCTTCCTTTGATTGGATGCAAGAGGAGGAGGGGGGCGTGGTGGTGGTGGTTCTATCTCCTCATGATAGATGGGGCTAGGCATTTCTTTTTCTTGCTGTGCATGTCCCTTCCTATGATGCCTCTGAGTGTGATTATGTGCACACCGGCATCAGGTGGTAAATAGAAGGTTCTCCTTAAAAGGTTACTTGAGGACAGAATTTTGCTTTATTGCACAGGCATCTAATTCAGACTGGATTGGCACTTCTATTGTTTATTCCTGGGAATACACTTGAAGAGAAACTGTCTAAATCTAACTGTTACTAGAAATGGGGATGTTTATACTTTTGTTCCTAGATGGAAGTATGTGTGGCTTGATGTAGTTTTAGGGGAGGGTCAGGGTTTATGAAGATACGAGGTGTTGTGGAATATCATTTTAACTAGGCAAAGATGTATTACATTTGTTTATGCTGCAGAATATTTAACTCTGTAAGGGTGTGCTACATCTGCTTATACTACATTTGTTTAGCAATATAAGGATGTGTTTTTTAATTATGTAAAGATGTGTTCTATTTGGCTCACTTTGCCTGCCTAAGGTGGCTGATTGGTCTAATAAAGAGCTGAACAGCCAATAGCTAGGCAGGAAAAGGATAGGTGGGGCTGGTGAACAGAGAGAATAAATAGGAGAAATCTAGGCTCCGGAGAAGAACAGGAGGAACAAGAAAAGAAGTAGGAGGAGAGAAAGAGAGAGATATGCCCAGGGCCAGAAGCCAGGCAGCTGCCACCACCCAGACATAAAGTCAACAGGAAAGTAAGATATGAAGAAAGAAAGAAAGACAGAAAGAAAGAAAGAAAGAAAGAAAGAAAGAAAGAAAGAAAGGAAGGAAGGAAGGAAGGAAGGAAGGAAGGAAGAAAGAAAGNGAAAGAAAGAAAGAAAGAAAGGAAGGAAGGAAGGAAGGAAGGAAGGAAGGAAGAAAGAAAGAAAGAAAGAAAGAAAGAAAGAAAGAAAGAAAGAAGCCGGGTGGTGGTGGGCACACCTTTGATCATAGCATTTGGGAGACAGAGACAGGTGGATCTCAGTGATTTTGAGGCCAAACTGGTCTACAGAGCAAGTTTCAACCTCCAAAAAACAAAAACAAAAACAAAACAAAAAACAAAAACAAAAGCTGTTGAGGCAAAAACAGATAAAAGATTAATTTAAGTTAAAAGATCTAGCCAGGCTGAGCATTCATAACTAATAATAAGTCTCTGTGTCATAATTTGAGAGCTGGTTGGTCACCCAAAAGGAAAAAGCCTGGTACAGCCAGGTGCATTTCTTGGATGAAAGCTGTGTGAGCACCGTACCTATAGGTGAAGGGTAAGCTTCCAGTTACACCATTGCCAGGGAAGAGCAAAGCCCAGAGCCAAATAGAATCCCAGGCTAAACTGTCGCCTGTGCTGGCCCGCCTCAGGTATGACATACAATCCAAAACACAAACATTTTTTTTTGAAACTTCAACACTTAACATTCAAGTGCCTTTTCATCACATACTATCGGCAAAGTTGAAAGACAGATGAGTCTCTTGGAGAAAATAGTCATGAATGCAAATCACACCCTTGAACTAAATCTCTCAATGTGTAAGAGTCCCTGCCAGTCAACAAAGGATCTTCCCCATTCCCATAGGAAAAATGATGAAAGAACTGGGACAGAAAAGAAAGTGAAGGATGTCTCTCATGGAAGGTTGTCCCACCTCTTATGAGGAACAGAAACTAGAGGACAGTGAGACATGATTCTAAGCCTCCAGGGACCGCCAAAGAGTGCAAGGTTAAATGAGACATTCTGGTTTGGAGGTTGTGCAGCAGTCGACACTGTTGTAAATGCCAGCGCCACAGAAGTAGTACAGGTTTGTTCAGAGAGGGCGCAGGGACTCACACAGCCTTAAAAATACAGGACCCATGCGTGCCCCATAAGTTCCCTACCCGTGCAGGTCTGTCTTACAGATAACCCTGTGTGTGTGTGTGTGTGTGTGTGTGTGTGTGTGTGTGTGTGTGTGTGTGAAGGATGGATGGTGCACGGGAGACACCGTAAGCACACACTGCAGGTTCTTCTTAAGCAAAGGCTTTTTTATCCTCAGAGCCTCACTGTGCAGCTGCGGAAGAGGATGAGGTCAACGAGTATGAGCAGATGCATAAGGAAAGGAAGGAGGAGGAAAGGGAGAGAAAAACAGATCAGGAACAAAGAAAGAAGAAACAAAAGAGATGGAGAAAAGGGGTTAGAAGCAAGAGCTTATCTGTGTTCACGCACTTGGGTATGGGTAGTGATGCCCTGTGGAGACACTGGGCTGTGGTCGCAGATGCATCTGGGAATCAGACCTCCACCCCCACCCCAGCTGGGGGTTCTTTTTCCTCTGATGCTGTGGCTCGAGTGGGTGGATAAGAGAACAAGGCAGGCACATGGGACATGTTTACTGTGTCAGTTCCCCCTCCCTTTGCTAAGCCGTAGTTTGTCCTTTTGCATGCTGAATCTTGAACCTGCCCTCATGAAGATCAAGGGCAATCGTCATGTGCCAACAGGGTCTGATGTCTCCCAGTGGCAAGGATCCTTTACCCCAAATATTGAGAGAGGTGTTTTGGATTTTAGAATTCTCTAGCTTCGGCAATATTTGCTTACCCAGTATGAGATATCTCCATGTTTCCAGGAGATGTCTTATAGACCCAGCTTCTTGTCCTGATGACAAAATTGCCCTCTGTTTGAGCCTCAATTTGTCATCTGTAGAGTGGGACATCTGGATCTAGTGTTGGATGGTTCCTGACCCTGATTGTCCTCTCAGGGACTTTCCAACCCTCCCCAGTCCTCTGGGAGCCCCGCAAGACTACAGATCTGTCAGGTTTGTCTAACTCCAGTCCTGTTTGTTTCTCAAAACTTGGGATGGAAGAGCACCCCAAGGCCTGAAATAATCCAATCTTGGGTCTCTACTTCCCACTAATGACCTAGGCTTCTTTTCCTCTGCTGGACAGAATTGCTTGGGGAAAAAAAAAAGAGTCTTCCATTTTCCTGGATGTTTTTGTAAAGGTTTGGGAGGTTCCTGAGAAGCTGGGATGGCTCACTTGGAAAATCCACTGAAAAACATGCCCTTTGACTATCCTTTAGCAATAAAGGCTGTAGAGTAGAATTGAAAAAACATTCTGGGGAGATAAAAGTGAAGCAGAAAAAGCATCTCCCGTATTTACAGCCTTCACCCACGACTGCTGCTTTTGATTGCAGAAACGTGGAGGACATTTAATTTCCTGGCTACAGTTTCCCTGAACACCTGTCCTGAGTGCGTTCCCGGCGCTTGGGAGGCAGAGGTGGGAAGCCCTTGAGTTCCAGGCTAATGTGGGCTACATAGAGACCCTCTTTCGATGATGATGATGATGATGATGATGATGATGATGATGATGATACCTTTAAATGCTCAATAGTGAGGTGATGTTTGTGTAAATTATGGTAAATCTACCATATCAAATATCAAAATGATGACATTTGCTAGAACTATGAAAATAGATTTTGTAGAATAAGCCCTGAGGTAGGGGGAAAGCTCACACTGCCTTTGTTGGAAAGCAGAGGATGTAATATCAAGACTATGAAAGCAATGGTGACAGCTGTGGTTTAGATAGCTACACACAGAGCTTCTATGTTTTTATAAATGAACATAGAGGAAATACACCAAAGTGTATTCAAATGTTTGCTTCTGAAAATAATTACACTAATTCAAGGCTATTTTAATTTTCTTATGCCATTTTTCTCTTTTCCATAACCATACTTATTTGAGTAACGTAATACATGTTTTTACAAGCCTGGTCACATTTTTCAAACCAGATTGTCAGATCAAATACTACTGTATAGTTTTATCATCTGGTGATGCCTTAACCATGAACTCTCACCAGGAGCTATAGATGTGCAATGCATGACCTAAAGAAGTTGGATAGATAAACTTGGCTCGCTGCTCAAATTTCACAGGGGAGTTTGTTTCTTGCTTTCTTGAAAATGCATGCACACAGCAGTGATTGCCAACAATGGGTGTGCATCCCTTTGGCACACTTAGCAGTGCTGAGAGGAAGCTGCCCCACTGGTTGCCATGGTCCCGCAGTTGGCCATCCCACTGTCCCCATTGTCTGCATGCAACTAGCTGGCATAGAGTGCAGAGTGAGAATCTGGAGATGCCAGACCCCAAATCCAGAGCATCATGATCCTCCTGATGCCATGGTGCAAAGCTCCATGCCTGACCTTGAGTCACAGGTTCTAGCCCCATTGCAGATGCACCAAGAGCAAGAGACAGATGAATTGCCTTTGGCCTGTGTGTAAACACTGCATGGGAATTATAATTGAGCTTCGTGTATAGGCTTGGGCTCCATTCCCGAGGATGCTTCTGGAGCTACAAAAATCCCCTAATCTAGAGAGAACTTAAAAACTGAAGCATCAAATCCCTCAAGGTGAATCTGAGATCCCTGCCCTACCCTGCCCCTCAAAGCCAGGTTCAGGGCTGCACCGCTGCACATGTAGCCCAACACTAGATACTTGGTGAGCAACCAGAGGGGGAGTAAAGTCCATGGGAGGTACTGAGATGTGTCACAGTGGCAAAAGTCAGGGCAGAACACGTCTGTAAGCTCTTGGGAGCATGTGGCTGGACCTTTGCCTTCTGCGCTCAGGGCTCAAGGGCTCATCGGGACTTCTCTGGGGCAGATGTACAAGATACATGGTACCTTCCAGGCAATTTTCTTTAAACGGGCAAAGAAGAAAAAGTTTGGGAGGATAGCCACAGTCCGAGCAGGAGGAAGTGTACTAAGGATGCTGATGTGCTCTTGATTGGTTTGGGGTCCTTAAGCTGCCACAGCCATGGGCCACCCACCTACCCCCAAGTGACATATATCTCCTAGGGGGAGGAGCAGAGACAAAGTATGCAAATACGCAAGCATCTTATCATCTTGTGCTTGGCAGACCTTTCACAAGTGTGGCCTAGACATGACCTGGGATGTCCTGGGGCATGCCGCCGACTTTCTTGAAACAAAGATGGACTCACAATGGTCTGAAATATTTATTGTGGTTATAAATTTCCAAGTGATAAAGCAAACAGTTGCTTAAAGTTATAAACAAACAGGAAAAGCGGGGTGGGGGAGCAGGGAAATTGACTGGAACATCTGACCATCTCCACTGGAGGAGCTTTCTTATGTCTTCATTCTCTAATACACATGGGATGGTGCTGTCCAGAATGCATTGGGGCTTCACAGTAGCTAACGTGGGCAAACATGACGTGAAGAGCAGGGTTCACGAATGGTCCCCATGCTCCGCCCCAGCCCTAGTAGCTAATGAGGTCGGTGGAGTTCAAAAACTCCAAAGAACTTCAAAAAATTGGTATGTAGTATATGCATGTCTATGTGTTCTTGTGTGCACATGTATGAGAAGGGGGCACACATGTATGCACATACATATAGAAACTAGAAATCAACATTAGATATTGTCATAGTTTGTTTTCTATGGCTGTGATGAAAACACCATGGCCAAGACAACTTGGAATGGAGAGGGTTAATTTGGCTTACCCTTCCACATCACCATCCACTGTTGAGGCACTAATCCTGTTCTGAGTGCTTCATCCTTTTCCACCAAAGAGCCTGTCTCCAAATACTGTTACAGGGGGATTTCAACATAGGACTGTAGGAGACGCATAGCATCTCCTACATATTCAGGTCATAGCATCAGGGTGGGGGCAAGGAGAGGCTCAGGAAGTCTGTTGGCGTATCAGCTCTGACAGCCACAGTGGTAGGCTTTCTGCTTAGCGGTGTGTGGGGGGGGGCATAGTCTTTCTCGTTACTTTGTGAGGAAGCACAAACACTTCTGGTCTTGAACTTTCTTAGTTTGAAGCCTGACTGTCCATGTACACATGCAAATACATTTCCATACACAATACACACAGGGATAAAATGTGCCCAGACTGGGGGATGAGGAGGTGTCCTCAGATGTCCATGTGAAGGACATTTTTCTAGGGGAGGAGGAATGGTTTGTGTCGGGGAGAGCATGGTACAGTTGGAAAATCAGAAGGCCAAAGGGAAACAGACCTAGCTTCAAATTTTAATTTAACCCTTCTGATTCTGTGCGCTTAAGCAAGTTTTTTCTCAGTCCTCTGTCTCCCTTCCCCTTCATCTCTCTCTCCACCCCCATGCGTGTTTAGTCTGTGCGTTTATATAGACACGTGTTAGTCTCAGCCTTACTGCTTTGAGACAGGGTCTCTCACTGACACTGTTGAGACTAGGCTGGCTGGCAAGCCCAGAGTCCACCCGTATCCAGTCCCCAGCATTCTGGTTACAGGCACACACAGCAGTGCCTGCCTTACATGGCTGCTGAGGACTCTAAACCAGGGCTTCATGCTTACCCAGAGGTCCCGTTACCCAGAGCCATCTCCCCAGTCCCATGCCTGTTTGGTTGTTTGCTTGGTTGGTTTTTGTGTTGTTGTTTTGTTTTTTAGCTTTAATACAACAAAGGTATCTCCTTCCCAGCTTACTAGAATAGTTAAAGATAATGAGGCATGCATTAAACAATGGCCACCACACTGGGCGCTGGCTGTCCTAGGCTCTGCCAGGTGCCTTCTGTATGAGGCAGTTTTCCATCATCTGCTGAACACCTGAGCTAACCACTTCACGAGAAGAACAGAATTATCTGGGCTCTCAGTTTCAGAGCTTTCTGTTCGGGGTCCATCAGTTTGCTCAGCCGTGGTGTTGGCAGCGCACTGTGGTGGGAGTGTGAGAGCCAAGCTGCTCACCTTGGTAAGGAAGCAAATGAATGAGAAAAGAGACGGGGGTCCCATATCCCCGCCTCCCCACCCCTGACAGTGCCAGGCAGGGGACTCAGAGCCTAGCACAGGAGGCTTCCTGGGACACCCCAAGTCCAAACCTTCGGACTTAACAAGTTTCACAGTGTTTTGTTAACTCTGGCCACACTGTGACTTCTTTAATAACCTCCTGAACCATCTCCCCCTTTATTTAGGCCTCATGCTGAGCACTAAGAGCTACTGAATTGCTAGTTTGATATGCTTATTTTGGCTTTTTATAAGACAAGGGTTCACAGTCATGTGTTTTCTCGCTTGCTCTCTCTCCCTCTCTCTCTAATAATTCCTGAATTACTGTATTACTCTTAAAGCAGCAGCTTCTGTGTTAGAGAAACGGTTCCTGGTGTCACCTCCACGCTCACGCCCTGATCGGCAGCCCTGTGCAGGGGGGCCCTGCACCCCCCAAGCCTTAGCAGTGGGTTTTCCTGCCAACACTGCACATCTAGCCGGAACCTCAGCGAGGTCACTTTGACATTCTCCGAGACAATTTCCTTTGAAGAGAAGTCTTTCTTTTTCTGAATCCTCGTGGGGCCTGTAGCCAAAAAAAATAAGGAAAACATTGTGAGTTCTTCCTGGGAACAAGCGGCTTCTGCGGGGGTGATTTCTGCTTCTTTTTGGAATTATGTTTTCTGTGTTTAGTGTGTGTTTGCATGTGTGCCACAGCATGGGTGTGGAGGTCAGAGGCCAGCTTATGGGAATCATTTCTCTCCTTCCACCGTACGGTTGGGCTTGAAGGCAAGTGACTTCACCCCCAGTGCCGTATTTCTGGCCTGGGTTTTCTTTCTGGAAAGTCTCATTTGCCTGAACTGCTCATAGATCAAATCCAAGGCCCGCCCTTGCATGAGACTTGTGTATCAACAGCCGTGTGAAGGAAGGACAGAGGGAGACATGCCTGTCATGTGCTCTCCCGGGCACTCTGAGTTGCCACTCATGCCCACTCTCCCACCCTGCTTAGGCTAGAAATTCTATCCCATCCCACCCACCTCACACGCTCTGGCTGTGTCTTGTCAGAACCCAGTGACTACTGTACAATGGTTGGAGCACATCTCAGGGCGTCTAGAGGTTCTGACCTTGTTCTTAGAGCCTGTCTTTCTAGAACTTTTGCATTGTGAAAGCAGCAGTTCTCCAGGGCTCTCTGAGCTGTAAGAAACCACCTCATCCAAAGGGCTCCTTGTGGATGGAGATGCTTCACAAGGGAATCAACGCAGCAGTGGACAGCCTCAGGCCAGGCTGGAACCAGAGACAGCTCTCCGAGGTTGATTAACCCAGGGCCTTGTGTCTGTTAAGCAAGCCCTCTGGGCTCTAACTGGCTGCACTCCCAGCCCCAGTGACTTCCTGCCTGTCTAATTTCCTCTCTGCTCTCAGGCCATATGCCCCCGAATCCACTGACCTGGTGTCACAAACTGGTCAACAACTTTCAAGTCTTCTGCCCCCAGGAGACCAAAATGCTCTCTAGCAAGCCCACACCCACAAGCCCACACTAGTCCTCCCTCCCCTTCTTTGCTCTGTAGCCTGGCCATCTCTGCACAGTCCTCAGGTATGGGGGAGCTTCCGCCCCAGCAATCTGCAGTGCACAGGCTCTCTCTGCATGAACACAGGTCTCCCCAGACCCTGCCTGACCTGCATGCTGCCCGACTTTGAAGCCTGAGTTGCCACTGGCCCTGCCTAGGACCTCTGTAGCTTCCTTCAGCAGCTTGGGCCCCTGCTGTGATGCTGTGGCCTCTTCCCAGAGTCTTAGGCCCTCCTCCTCCCCTCACTCATGGTCTGCCATTCCCAGTCACACACAGTATTTGTCGCAGATATGCTTTGCCAGTGTCTCTAGGAGTCTTTGGATTTTACTGTCCACTCCCTTCAGCTGTTCCCTCTACAGGGACTGCGTCATGTCTGCTTAGTCGCCGGGCACATAGTAGGTGCTCCTTAGTTGGGGGTAGAACTAATGTTGGGGCCCCCCTGCGTCATCTCTACTATAAAACGTCAGGCCACTGCCCTTGTTAAAACCACATTGTTTCCCCCCCACTGTGAATCGGACCCTGAACAATACGGTACTGTTCCGCCAGGTGTGGTGGCACTGCCTTTAATCCCAGCACTCAGGAAGCAGGAGCAAAGGATCTCTGTGACGTTGAGGCTAGCCTGGTCTATAGAGGGAGTTCCATGGTTCAGCCCGACCTCTCTTCCCCCAGTCCCTGGCTCACTGTGTGCTATCTATGGCTGCCTCCCAGCTGAATGGCTCACACCTGCATCCTTGCTCAAGACTCTGGCAGAGAAGCCAGGCCAGGCCCTATCTTTCCCCAAACGGTGCCGCCTCTTCCCGGAAACCAAGAGCAGACCTTTCAAAGAACTGATTTCTCCATCTCATCTGTGTTTCTAGATCTTTCTGCTACCGTTTCTAGTTCAAACTGCTGTCGTCTCTTAGCTAGGCAGTGAGCCCAGGCTTTATGTTCCTGCTTTGGTCATGCAGTGACTTTCCATAGCCGATGTCCGCCAGTGTCCCACTACCTCCTAACAGCTGTCCACGGGGTAGTGTTCAAGTGTTCTCTGTAGTCACCGTCCTGCCTTTGTCTTGGAAATCTCTCCCATATCCATCCCGTGATGGTTCTTCTTGGTTGTCAACTTGACCACATCTGGAATGAACTACACTTCAGAAATGGAGGGCACATCTGTGAGAGATCTTCTGCTTGGTTTGAAGTGGGTGCCCCTCCTTCTAGTTCAGACCTTTGATCCGGATCTCGAGGTGGGAAGACATGTGCCTTTAATCCAGATCTTGAGGCGAGGAGACACACCTCTAATCTGGGCCACACCCTCTGCTGGAAGCTTCTCTAAGGACGTGGAAGAAGGAAACTCTTGCTCTTTGCCTCTTGCTCTGGCCTTGCTAGCGCAGCCATTCCTTCACTGGCATTGGAGCCTGCTTCTTTAGAATTCCAGCAGATACAGCAGAGATTCTTGAACTTTGCATTAACAGCTGGCCTTTGTTGGATTAGTTGGACGGCAGCCTGTTAAGTCAGTCCAGCAAATTCCCCTTTTAAATATGTATAGAAAGATTCCACGAATTCTATGACTCTAGAGAACCCTGACTAATGCACATCCCGACCTTCTGTGCTTTTCTCTACTGTAGTTGTGGCTTAAGTGTTCCTACGGGAACACTAGGATTCCTCCCCAACGCATCTGCCTCACCCGTCTCTGGTCTCAGCCCACCGATGCTTTATGTTTTGTTGAAGGGATGCCCAGGATGCCAGTCCATCCGATCATCCAGCTCTCCCACTGAACCCTTCTACTGCATTCCACAACCTCAGTCCCAGGCTGCCCCAAACCCACAACCCAAGCCACACTCCATTCATGTTCTGTATTGCCTTGGGTCCCCAGATGTTAGAATGAGTTCAGGGCTGGGGCATCTCCTGCATAAACCTGCTCCCTCTTTACTTAATACAAAGCTAGAGATGGAACCCAAGAGCCTCATGGATGCTAGGCAGGTGCTCATTCACTGAGCCACAGCTCATGTCCCTAGCTGTGGACATGTCAGCCATTGTTCCTCAAAGATCTCACTGTCCTATCCTGTCTCAGAGAACAGCCCCGCCACCCACATCCAAGTCCAGTCCAAGCCCGAAACAGTTGCTCATAAATAGCAGTAATTATTTGAACAATGAGAGATGGGTCTCTTGGCCATTCCCATGTTCCTTTCCTTTTGTTCCTCCAGTAAAGAAAATCCTGGCAGTGGAGCCTTGGGGAGATGGCAGTTGGAAAGAAACGGGAAAAACTGTGGAGCATGGGCAAGTGGGCTGGAACTGGCAGCTGGCCGGGCTGTAGTGGGGGAGGGAAGCACACGCGAGCAGTGGGCAATCTGTAGGCATGCGGTGAAGGTGTGCGTGTGCAGGCAGTGTGGAGGCTGTGAGCGGCCTGGCTGCAAATGTCTGTCACTGTCTTGGGGCTCTGCCGAAGCCTTGACGTGAGGACTCTATGTCTCTCCACTACAAGGTGGGGTGAGAATGGCCGAGGGTCAGGCAGGACCACAGGTCACTGGACACTTCAGCAAGGTGGTGGTAGAAGTGATATCCAGGGGCCAGCAGAGTCAGAGGGCTGAGCCCTTATTTCCAGGTGAGAAAAGAACAGACCTGGGAGGCACATGGCCAATTGTGAGCCACTACGAGACTCAGGGTGGGCCAACAGCCCCCGCTGGGAGTCTGTCCCAACGGTACCTGCATTTCCCTAGATGTTTGGCCTAATACCACTAATAGACTAGGGACTTCCCTGTTGTTGGATTTTCTTTTACTCTGGCCCCACATTGAACCACCAAAATGTTGTTGGCTGTTTTTCACTCGTTACTCTTTTAGGGGACCTACCACTCAGCTCCTAAATCATGAGATGGAGCCTTATTATTTCTTAGGAATGCCCGGCCTTAGCTTGGCTTCTTTCTAGCCAGCTTTTCTTAACTTAAATGAACCCATCTACCTTTTGCCTCCGGGCTTTTTCCCTTTCTTCTGCAGTCTTTCTTTTACTCTGCAGCTGACTGGGTGGCTGGCCCATTCTTTTTCTATCTTTCTTTCCTCTTGCTTCCAGATTTCTGCTCTTTATTCTCTCTGCCTGCCAGCCCTGCCTGTCCTTTCTCCTGCCTCGCTATTGGCTGTTCAGCGCTTTATTAGGCCAGCAGGTGCTTTGGGCAGGCAAAGTCACACAGCTTCACAGAGTTAAACAAATGCAGCATAACAGAATGCCGCTCATCTTTGCATCTTTAAATAAATGCTCCCCAGCATAAACAAATGTAACACACCTTAAAATAATATCCCACAACACTTCCAGTCACAGAGCTCCAGGGTGATTGCTGTGGTGACATGAAGGCACACAGGCAGGCAAGCCTGTGACGAGCTGTCTCCCTTCTTTATAAGTGGATTCCGCGATGTGTTTTGTAATCCCAGTACAAGCATGTACTATAGTGTTCTCACAGGTGGTCTTCAGTGACATCCAGCCAAGAGCTGTTAAGTCATATTTCCAGACACGCTTCTCAATTGGACTGCATCTATTTATTTATTTTTATTGGGTCAATTATGTGACCATGGTAAACGTCCAAACCAGCGCTGAGGTCATTACCAGATTCCTGTGTTTGTTTCTTCTGGAGCTCGAGACTGAGCCAGGGCCTCACACATGCTGGACAAATACTCTACTACTGAGCCTTTAAAGGTTGTTTTTGTGGTGACTTGGCTCATGCCTGTTTGCAGTGTGGGTCTCTGTGGTGCAGAGTCCCGGGCATGGCTTTTAGAGAAGGCACTGTTCCTTAGCCGCTCATAGAGCTGGAGTCAAGGTGGTGACTAGGGCCAGGTCCCGAGTGGGGGGGGGTGGGGAGGCATGGCCAATAAGGTGGTGGACGTTGTTCCTGGTGGATTGTTGAAGGGCCTCCGTTCTTCTCTGGGGACTAGCAGGGCTGGCCCTGGGGTCCTGGTCATGTGGCGCTCTCTCTGCCACAGCTGCCATCGTCAAAGCCAGCAAGGAGGAGATGCACACGTGATGTAAGTGCACAGGTGACATCCTGCCGCCTTTGTCATGTCTTGATTTTCAGACATGTGTCTGGCTCACACTAATAGAAGGGGATCCCATGGGGCGGGCGTGGGTTCCAGGCGTCAGGGGCCACGTGTGACAGTGCCACACTGAAATCAGCATCCAATCTCCTGGTCTCAGTGTCACCCTTTTGGGTCTCCCATGCTCCACCCCCCTTCCCAAACATGTCTGAAGAAGCCTCTAGAGGATTTACCCGCTAGCTATGTCTTCAGCATGCTTCCAACTTTCAGCAAGCTGCAGGGCCAGCTTTCCATGCTGTTCCCCTTACGTATGACTAAATGATGCTTTCAGGAGCATAACTTCCTGTTTTGTGGGCTTTTATGTATTATAAAAGACAGGGCTCACCCTTTCCCTGGGGATAATTTTAGAGAAAGATAAATCTTTGCCTTTACATAGCAGGTGTTGGAGTTTCAGGGTTGGGGAACACATCCTAGCCCCCCAGCCTTTGGGAAGCTTGCAGCCTAGAAGAAAGGAGAGGTGCTTCACGATAAAGAGGAAGCACAGCAGTGGTACAGAAGCTTCCGGAAGGGGGTCCTGGTCTGCAGTCTGACAAAGGCTAACATCTACACACCTCTTGGGCAGAGCTCAGAAGAAGTAGGTGTAGTCAGACTTTAGAGTCTCTGTTCCTAACCAGCCAAGGTGATGCTGGTTTGTGGATCATGCTCAGAACATGTGCATGCATGCATGTGTGCGCATGCATGCACACACCCTAGCTGTTGTTTCTAGAAAGCTGGATGCCAAATCTAAGTGGAGCCAGCATCCACCACCACAAGGGCAGCAGTCCTGGTGTCTTGTATGGATTTGAAAGGCTCTGAAAGGCAATTCCACAAAAGACTCCAGCATTAGCTCCTGCACCATTGAGGGACACATGTATCCATGTGCCTAAACAGCCATGTCCCCATCCCCATGGAGGGGGCTACTGAAGGGAGTGGGTAGTAAAACCTGAAGGCTTCTGCTTGTGGGAAAGAGGGATGTCTTACCTTTGTACTGTGTGGAAATGACCAGGCTGCAGGGGGAAGAAGAGCAGGGAGGCCTGGGGGCTGCAGCCTCTTCCCTGGGCTGTGGCTGTGAACTTGCTAGAGAGTGTTTTAGTTTCCTTTGGAACTGAAGCCTCGAAAGCTGTTGACCACTTTGTCACAAGGTCAAAAACTGGGGCATATCGTCTGAGAGCAGTGGGAGTTAGAGACTCAGGAAGTCATTGGGTTCCCAAGGGGCTGATGTCATTGACTGGCTAGCTGGGCCGTGGTATGCTGCTGTCCCCTGAGGAAGCAAGGGCTGTGCCTGAGAATTGGCCCACCAAAGCTGGGTGAGTGTTCTTCCTTAGGCTTTAACGCCCCTGAGCTCCAGGTCTACGGCCCACTGAGTCTCCAGCCCTGCAGTGTGCTGTCTCCCTGCAGGCCAGGGTGGCTGCTTCGTGACAGTGGCCATCACGATAGAGAGAGTGGCATCTGGGATTGGTGGAGGCCCAGGCACTGAGACCTCCATCTCAGCAGTCCCAAATGGATGGATGATGGCTGCTTCTCTGCCAAGGAGTACTGAGCTCTGTGCCCTGGGAGGGAGCGTGTCTTCCTGTTCATTTCTCTTCACCTGGTCTCATCATGACCTCTTCTGCTGAGCTGGCTGCGAGCCATTTCTGCAGGACCCAGGTCACAGCCATAGTCCATCCTCAAACGTGTCTGCACTCTCTTGCCCCACTTGTGTTCATGGTGCCCTTGACACTTTGACACTAGTGCCGGGAAGTGGGGCTCACTGAGCAGAGAGGCTGGTGCAAGGAGCAAGGGGGCCCCATCCGAGGACAAGCTGCAGACTGAAAGGAGGGGCAGTCTTAACTTAGCTCCGGCAGCCCCAGGCCTGAAGAGGAGGGCAAGGGGCTGAAACATGGCGGCTGGTCAGGCCTGGTACCTCAGCATACACTCTGAATTGTGTGTTACTGTGACCAAATACCTGACAAAACAACCGGAGAGGGGAAAGATGTCCCCACCCTCCCGTCTGAGGACATTTTTGTCTGTCATAGCAGGGAAGTATGGCAGAGTGGCTCCATTGTGGGTGGGGCAGGAGGAGGCCATGGCAGAGTTCATGGCGGCAGGAGCTTGTGGCGATTTCCTCATGTCATGGCAGACCAGGAAGCAGAGAGGTCTGAGGAACCAGGGGATCAGCTGTAACCTTCTAAGATCCATCCTTGTTGGCCTATTTCTTCCACCTAAGCCCTTCCCCCTCAGGTTCCACAGCCCTCCCCGAATTATAGTGGGAAGAAAGCCTTCGAGCCCCGAGCCTGTGGTGTCGCCTCAGATTCAGATTGCCCCCTTCCACTCTGGCCACCCAGAGGCCCTTGGCCAGCACACGGCGCAGAATGCATTCAGTTCAACTTCGAGTCCCCCCAATCTCAACACTGTTCAAAAATTTGAAATTCAGGAGCCTGGAGAGGTTGCTCAGTGATAGCCCTGCTTCTCTTGCTAAGGATCCAGGTCTGAGTCCCAGCACCCACATGGCAGTTCACAACCATCTGCAAGTCCAGTTCCAAGGGATCCAGTGACTTCTTTCAGTCTCTGTGAGTGATTGCACATGGTTCACATACATGCCTATAGGCAAAACACTGTCTACATAAAAATAAATCTTTAAAAATATCCAAAATTTTCAAAATCTGTTCTGAGACTTACGGTCTTAGCCGTGAAACCCAGTAAGATAAAAACGGCATCAAGCAGCCATTCCCATTCCCATTCCAAAAGACAGGAAAGGTTGGATCCATGCAAAACTGAAGTCCAGCAAACACGAAGTCTCGTGGGGTGCACAGTATTGTGATGGGCAGCCTACCCCTCCAGTCCTGCCACTTGGCAGTACATGAGCCCTGTAGCCAAGTTTCCAGTAGAGTCTTTGTTCCCATCTGGAACCTTTTGAGCATCCAGCTTTCCTGTTTGCACTCTGAAACCTCACAAATGTCACCCCGAGCTGCCATCATTCTGGGGCCTCGCTAGGCCACACCAGACTCTTCCCATTTCTCCTGCAGCCTGTTAATCCAGAGCCCTGAGAACTGCACAGTGAAGCTTAGTCGTAGCAACAACCCCACCCCTGATAGCAGTTTTCTGGACTGGTCACTTTTGTGTCGTAGCAAAAACGCCCCACAGAAATTACTTAAGGGGGACAGGATTTGCTTTGTCTCTTAGTTTGAGCAGATTTTAGCGTACAATAAGCAGAAATTCCCCGAAGAGGGACACTGTGGGCAGGGCTTCTGCCCTTCTTCAATGCTGTGTTGACTCTTCTGGGGATTTCCCGCCTCATAGAAGACTTAGAGTCCGTTTGTATAAATTTCACACAGCAGCTTGCTGTAATTTCGACTGGGCTTTCGTCTGTCGATGTATTGGGAAGAACTGGTATTCTAAGACAGCTGTGGCTTCTCCGCGAATGTGGAGCTACGTTGGTTAGGACTGGAGTTGCCTTTCAAGGCAGCCATGCTCCTCCTTACAGCTCTCCTTATGCAAGAGGAAAGGGGGAGTGGGGAGGTTATGGTCCGCTATGGGCCCCAAATCAGGCAATCCTTCTGTATTCCCGTCAGGTATTCACGGGATCCTGAGGTGAATTTCGTCTCCAGCCAGGAGTTAGAGCTACACAGGTGACCGGTGCCACTGTTCCTCACCCTCTTGGAGCTTACTGTGTAGGAGGCAGAGAGCCACGAATGGCCTTGGAGGATGTGGGCCATTTGGACTGGGGCCTGGGAATCTGCCTGTAGGTGGCACTGTTGAACTGTAGGTGGGTTGATAGGGACTAGGTGGAGAAGGGTCCCAGGACCCCAAGCAGAACCCTTGGGACCGGTAGGAGCTCAGAACTTCCCAGAGAGTTGGGAAGTTGGGGGAGTATGTGTCCAGAGCATGGGAGGGAAGATGGACAAGATGAAGTCATTGCGTCTTTGAGGGAGGATGTAGACTTGGCTCTCTGCATGGCCTTGTGGGATTGAAGACACAAAGGAAGCCATGGGGAAAGTGAACAGAGTACATGCTAGATGCTTCGTGGGACGCTGGTGCCTGTGATCTCAGCGGTCCCCATTGCCACGGGTGGTGACAACATCCTGGTCACCATCCAACACACAAGAAGACCGAGGCTCAGAGGCGCTGGTCAATAACAGAACCAGGCTTCGCTCCTGTACCTGGTGAAACCCTGGCTCAGCACCGACAGCACCAGCTGCAGCCCCTGCCGCTGCCCTCACCCCTCCCTTCCCAGGTGTGAGGTGGCCTTCAGGGCCAGCCCCGCCTGGCTCCCTCAAGTTCACTCTTTTGGCCTCTGGCCCATCTCGGTGGCCTCCTTGCTTAGGACCCTGGAGGGAAGTGTGGGGTCTGGTAATTGGATTCCATTACGCCTAATTAAGATGCAGACTTGTCTAGTGAATGAAGGAAGCAATTTGGAGGCAATTTGGCCAGGCCGAGTCTCTCATCAGCTTCCCTTCTCTGTGGGGAGGTTGGGAGATGAGTGTAGCGCCACCACAGACCACATCTGGGCTATTCCTAGGGAGGAGCGCTTCACATCAGAGGACACAGTGTGCAGCAATGGCCGGTTCACACTCACCCGGCCCTGGCCTCCTCATACCTGCAGGGTCTGCCTGCTCCAGACCCCCAGCGTGGGGTGAGGTGGTTGGCTGCTTTGGAATCAGATGTCCTGGACTCGAGTCCCAGCCACACCACATTCTATCTGTACTTCGTCAGGCAAGGTTGTGAATCTCCCTGGGCCTTGGTTTCCTTCTCTGTGAAATGAGATAGTACATCCCCAGAGGACAGCAGTGGAGGTGAATTGTGATTGTGCATGGAAAACACTTAGCAGCGATCTGGTGTGTGCTTAGGGATCATTGTGCTCGGGGATCATTGTGCTTAGGGATCATTGTGCTTAGGGATCATTGCCATTAGGGATCATGTGCTTAGGGATCATTGCCATTAGGGATCATTGTGCTTAGGGATCATTGCCATTAGGGATCATTGTGCTTAGGGATCATTGTCTTTATGGATCGTTGTGCTTAGGGATCATTGTCATTAGGGGTCATTGTGCTTAGGGATCATTGCCCAGCTCTGCCAGGCCCCTGCATTCCCTGAGATTGGTGCTATCTTCCAGCCCCAGGCTAATAGGTCTCCCCTGAGGTTTGTCATTTGGAGTTTGTCATGGTAGCCCTGTCCCTGTGGTGTGCCTGTGTCTCTAGGAGTGTCTAGGAGGTGACTTTGTATCGCCACTTTTGGATAGTGGTTTCTCACAGTTTTGACTACCAAGCTGGCCCTCTGGCTGGAACCACTTCCAGGGCCTGACTTACCTCTTGTTCCTGCCACAGTGGCCATTTTTGTTTCTAAGTCAGTCACTGAGCTGGCATTGTTGTTATCGTAGCCAGTGTCGGTGGCGTATTCCCTGCACCCAGTACTTTACCTGTGACCTCACTTCATCCTCATGGTTTGGAGTCACTAAGGCTCAGAGGGGTAGAGTGACTTGCCCAGAGCCACACAGCTGGGGAGATGCCCAGCTGAAACTTGCACCGTGCTTGTTTGAGTCCCAGACCCATTTTCAAGCCTTCTATTCAACATGTTTTCTGGATTCCTGGGAGCCTATTGCTCAACAGCAGCTTTCTGGAAACCCTATCTTTGGAGGTCCTGTGTCCAGGAGCGTGGCAAAGCAGAAGCCTGCAAATATGCAGGTGGGGGCAGAAGGGGTTGAAGTGCCACAGAGGGGAGCCTGGGGGCAGAGGGTTTTGTGGGAGTGCTGAATGACCTTTGTCCTTGGCCCTCAACTCACTCACACAAGGAAACCACTGCAATCTCCCCAAAAAGAGAGTAGGGGAAGTCCCTTAATGTGGGCCTTGGCCATGGCTCAGGCTACAGTCAGTTGGTCAGTGGGTCAGCTCCCAGGCTCACATCCAACTAAAGCTGTGTGTAGCATGGGAAGCAGTCGACAAGGCAGAAGGGAAACACGGGAGATGCAGAATAGTAAGAGCAGCCCTCATCTGGTGAAGGGTGATACCCAAAATGCACAAAGACGCTCACAGCACAATAGCAGAGCCAGGCATGGTGTGGAGCACACCTTTAGTACCAACACCGACCAGGGAAGCAGAGAAGGCAGATCTCTGTGAGTTTGAGGCCAGCAAGGTCCAGGTCAGCTAGGGGTACATAGACCTAGCTCAAAAAAAGGGAGGAGGGAATGGACAAAGAACCTGGGCATACATTTCTTCAAAGGAGATGTGTTGCAGCTGACAGGCTTGTGGAAAAAAAACAAAAAACATTCAACACCACTCATCAATTGAGAACACAAATTAAAAGTCCATGACAAGATGTTGCCAACTATCAGTAAATATGGCAGTTACCCAAAAGTCAAGAAACAGCAGTTCCACAAATGTTGGGAGCAATGTAGAAGGTTTGAGAAGTGAATAGGCACAGCCATTATGGAAGATGGGTGCAGTAAAGCCAAGCAGGATGGCACCCATCTGAAGTCCCGGGTACTGGAGGCTCACTCGAACCCACGAGTTCAAGGCCATCCTGGGCAAAAGAGAGATACCCCACCTCTTATAAAAATATGGAAAAGCGTGGTGGCGCACACCTTTAGTCCCAGCCCTGGGGAGGCAGGGGCAGGTGGATCTCTCTCATCCTCTGCAAGAGCAGAGCACACTCTGAGTTGATGAGCCAGCGCTCTAGCTCCCGTCTTTATTCCTGAGATAAGCTCGGCAGCCTCAGACTCACTTTGTAGTCCAGGCTGGCTTCAAGCCCCTGATCCTCCTGCCTTGGATCCCTTTAACTTTTACATGGACTTTCTTGTGTGCATCTGGGTTTACAACATAACTTTACAGGATGTGTGTAGACAGCAGCGTGGTTACCATAGTGACAGATGGATATATTCATCATTTCAGAGTTTCATCTTTTTCTGACAAGAGCAACTGAAGGCCACTTACAGAACAAAAGTCTCTAATCCAGCGCGCCTTTACATCATGCTGGAGAAAAAGACATTGGCTCTGCTCGCCCATCTGTGTGCAGAGGATGTGAGTTTGGTTCCTAGAACCCATATCGGGCAGCATACAGCCACCTCAGCTCTAGGACATCTGATTTCTTCTTTGGACATCTGCAGACACTGCACTCTGGTGCATGGTTGCATGTTTAAGCGCGCACACACACACACACACACTTAAAAAATAAAATCTCTTTTAAAAGATGCAAAGAAAGAAGCATGGTCATCCCCACAGTCCGTCTGGTTCAGGTCCTGACAGCTATGGGAAAGGCGGATGCCATCTCAGCCAGAGCCTGGCCACAGCAAAGGAGAAGCCTTCTCACCACTGTGGACTATTTGCAGGAGCAGGAAGAAGTGCTGACAGCGTGTCTGACAAGCTTGTCCTGACTTTCACAAGTCTCTTCCTGTCTCTTCTGCCATGTCCTTAACCTGTTCCCTTAAATCAATTTTAAATTGTTAAGCCAATTTTAAGTTAACTTGCTCCATTTTCTCTCTTAGATTTTTTCCCCCTCTAACATACTGTAGAAAGTTTGGGGGGGGGGAAGCATTTGAAATATTTCTACCGAAACAAAGCCACTGTTAATATTTTAGGGGACATTTTGTAGGCTTTCTGCAAGCGGGCACACCCGTGCAAGTACACAGAAATATGCGTGTTGTTTGCCTGTTGTGACAGAATGCCTGGCGAGCAGTTGGAGAGGTTCACTTGACTACAGTTCCAGCTGTCCATCATGGGGACGCTATGTCAGGGAAGCCTGCTTGGTCACATTACAGTCACGGCCAGGGGCATAAGAAATGAATGCTGGTGGTTGGCTCACTTTCACAGTTTTATTCAGACTGAGACCTTGGTCTATAGGCTGGCCCCACCTACATTCAGGCTGAGTCCTCCTAACTGAACCTAATCTAATCCCTCATAGGCTTGTCTCCTAGGTGGCTCCTGTCAGGAACACCTTCCTGTGTCACCAGAGAAGCCACACACACCCTCACAGTGTGTGCTGTTCCCATTCTGTTCTTCATCCAGCCCCAGGATGGCTGCTGCTGATACTGTTTCCAGGGGTCTGTAAGCTCTCCAACACATGAAGCTTTTCTCAAAAGCTAGAACCCTATTCTTAGCTTGCAGTAACAGTGTTGGCCCATTTGAGTACTGAATAAAAACTATTTTCTGCCTACAGGCACAGTGCATGGGAGACATATGGACATATGACACAACAGTCTCTGCCTACAGGCATAGTGCATGAGAGACATACAGACATATGACATACAAAAGTCTGTACCTACAGGCATATAACAGTCTCTGCCCCCAGACATCATGCATAGGAGACATACATCAGTCTCTGCCTGTCGGCATAAAGTGTATGGGAGACATATGTTAACCTCAGATTTAGACCTGGGTCCCCATTCCTAAGATAATCTCATTATGTAAATAGTCCAAATCCAAAAATGTCTAAAATCCAGAGCTTCCGGTCAGATTCTTGGCCTGACTATCTTTTAGTGCTGTGTGGTATGAGGGGCTCTCAGAGGTGACTTGCTGGGCCACAGGGCAGGCACATTTTACATTCTGAAATAAAAGTCTCCAACTGCCATCCTGTATGAGTAGTGGGAGCCTGACCCCCTCCCATTCCCTGCCTTGTGTTACCCATCCAAATGCTAAAATTTAAAATACCCAGTTTAGAAATATTTATTAGCAGAGGGTTTGGAAGTAATCGGTTAGGATGGCATTTTTAATTGCCCAGAGAATCTTAGCTCTTTTCTTTGTGTGCTTGACAATGAAACTGCATTGCAGGATAGAATTGAGTGTGTCTGTGCTTCCTCGCTTCCGGCGACGACCCCACAGCTCCCAGACTTTCTGACACCTTGGTCTGTTGGTCTGATGTAACAAAGTGCCATCATTGGGGTGACTTTGCAGACCTTGTCACACTTCTGGAGGCTGGAAGTTCATGGTCAGGTGCCATCACCGTGGCGATCTTGGCCTCTTCAGTGACCTTCTTCCTGCTGCATCCTTACAGGGCTGTGGAAGAAACTCATGAATGCTTCCTTTTCTTACAAGGACCCCAGTCTCGGCATGGGGCCACCTAATAATCTCCTCTAAGCCTGTCAACTCCCTGAAGATCTCACCCACTGCTGTCCCACGGAGGGTCTGGCCACAACGTGTGTTTGCCAAAGAGGGAACATGGCATCCAGTCCACAGGGCGGGTCAGAGAGATAGTGGGCTGGCTCACTGCTTTGATGGGCATCTCGGCTCTCTAGTGGTAGCCAGTGAGCCCTGTTCTTTATTGAGCACTTACTATGTGTCAGGTTCTGTGGTGAGCACACTTCCGTGTGAGCCCACCCAGCAGCCTTCCAGGCCCCCTGCTCGCTGTTTGCAAGCCTTATTAGCGCCATTTTACAGACGAGAGCATGGGCTTAGCTGGAGGGGAAGGAGCTCAGTTCTCCTGCCCAGGAAGACTGTGAATTTCTGGGAACTGGAACCTTGGCTTGATCCCTGAATCCCCACTCCAGTGTCAGCAGAGGTAATCACATCAAACCTGTCATCAGGACGATGACCTCAGCGTAAGGGAGCAAGCTCGACTCTTAGCCTCGCCTCTTCTGGCTGCCTTCACCTTTGCTCTTTTCCTCTCTCTTTCTCTCATTCTCTCTCTCATTCGCTCACTCTCTGATTTATTTTTATTATTTTTAATTCTGTGTAGGTGTAGGCGTGTGTCTGCCGGTGGACATAGGCGTGTGAATGTGGGTGCCTGTGGAAGCCAGACTGTTGACCCCGTGTCGCTGGACTTAGAGATGAGTGTGAGCCTCTTCACGAGGGCTGTGGGAAGCAAACTCAGGTCCTCTGGAAGAACATCGAGTGTTCTTAACCACTGAGCCATCTCTCCTGCCCCATCCCTACCTCCTTAAAGACTTATTTTAAGTGTATGTGATTTGCCTGCATGTATGTTTGTATGCTTGTGTGCCTGGTGCCCAAAGAGGCCACAAGAGGACAGCAGATCCCCTGGTGTTAGAGTTACAGATAGCTGTGAGCTGTGATGTGGGTGCTGGGAAATGAACCTAGATCCTCTGCACAAGCAGAAAGTGTTCTTAGCTGCTGTGCCATCTCTCCAGCCCCCTTCCCCTTGTGTCTTAAATGGGGCTACGCTCTACCTTGTCAAGCTGCCTTCAGGACGAATGGAGATGACATTGCTTGTACGTAGTAAGCAATGAGTTAAAGCACCTGCTGTTGTCCTTGTCCCATCCATTGAGAGGGCAAAGACCCCTGGACCCGGTGAGCAGGGTACCATGGAGACAGGTGTGGCTCTGCGCTCTCAGAGCGTGTGACTTACTCACTCAGGCAGTCAGTAAATATTAGCTAAGTGCTTGTGTAGTGCATTTGTCCAGTCCATCAGAAGCGAAGAAACATAAACCAGAAACATGTGGCACACAGAATGCCCGTAACCTCCCGCTCCTAGGGCTGTTGGGAGTGTTCCTCAGACGACCTGAGGCTGCTAATGTAACAAGCACTACTGAGCTGAGTTAGCTCAGTTGGTAGGAGCTTGTCTAACGTGTGTGAGCCCTGGGTTCCATCCGCAACACTGGAAAAAATGTAACAAGTGGCAGGCTGTGGGACTAGCCTGTTGGTAAAGCATTTGCTGTGCAAGCAGAAGGACCAGAGTTCAATCCCCAGCGCCCACATGAGAGCGGAGTGTGTGCCCAGCACTGGAGAGGTAAAGATAGAAGGAGCTCAGGCTTGCTGACCTTCAGGTTGACAGCCTCCGCGTTCTGTGAGAGGCCCTCTCTCAAAAAGTGAGATGGAGGGGGATTGGTTAGTGTGCGTGCCCACCCACGCAGCTTCTGAGCCCTCACAGGCAGCCTCAGTGGGTTCTTGTACCTTTTGAGAAGGGCTGGGTCGAGTGGACAGCCAATCAGAACATGTGAAGTAGAGTTTGTCCTGCGGAGTGTCAGGGCGTGCTTGCATCTTGCCTTCAAATGGCACTTCACTGTGAGCCCGGTGGCAGTCACCGAGCCACAGTTATATTTTTGCCTCAGAGAGATTTGCAGCAAGAATTTCGGAAGCCAGCTTCCCCCTGCTGTTAGGCGATTGTGTGCAGGGCTCTGCCTTCCTCCAGCTTTCTGTCTGTTCTGAGGGAAATGTGTCACTTTCAAATGGATTCTTTGCCAGCTTGGACACAGTTCTCATCCCTTTCTGGTGAGTCACCGCAGATGCTGCCTTTTCTCGCTGCCTCTCGTCAGCATAAGGCAGATTTCACAGAACACGTCCCAGCGACAGTCCTGAGAAATTGATTCTCCGCTACCATTGCAGAATCCCACCCTGCCCCGTAGGGAAGGCACAGAGACTCCTGCAGCTTAGGGGAGGGTCCTTGCTTACTTAGATCTGGCTTTTGCAGAGTTGTTTTCAGACTGCTAGGATGCCAGCCTGCTGTTTTTGGTGAGAAGAGGCCCCAGGTCCCTTCTGATCTTCATGCCTACAGTCAGTTACTAGCAGAATGTAGCAATCAAGAGTGTGGGTCCTGGGAATCGTTTACCAGAGCTCCTTATCTCACTCAGGTCGAAGCCAAAGTTCTTGCTCTGGCTCAATCCACTCACTCCGAGCCCTAGCCACACCTAATTCCTTGCTGTTCGCCTTACACGCCAGGGCACGCCCATCCCAGGGCCTTTGCACCAACTGTCTTCTTTCTGGGATGTTTTTAATCCCCAAAGAAGTCGGCATCATGAATTCCCTCATTTTTAGGTCTCTGTTTGAATGCCACCATTTCACCTTGATCACTTTAATCCATCAAGTATAGCCCAAGCATTCCTCACCACCTGACATATTAATTTACTATGTTTTCCTTTGTGGCCTGTGTCTCCCTACTAGAATGATAGCATTTATAGATAGGTCCTCTCATATTTTCCCATATTCCCAATGCATCGTAAAACCACAATAAGCTGGGTGGTGGTGGCGCACACCTTTAATCCTAGTACTTGGGAGGCAGAGACAGGTGGATCGTTGCGTTTGAGGTTAGCCTGGTCTACAAGAGCTAGTTCCAGGACAGGCTCCAAAGCTACAGAGGAACCAACCGTGTTTTGAAAAACGAAACAAAAAAAAAAAAAAAGCAAAACAAAGAACCATAATAAGGGTTGCTTGCTTGACTAACTGTCTGACTGAGTGACTGTCTGACTGACTATCTGACTGACTGACTGACTGACTGACTGACTGACTGACTGACTGTCTGACTGACTGACTGACTGACTGACTGACTGACTGACTGACTGGCGGCCCAGCTCTGCTCTTTACTAGCTGTGTGGCTATGAGCTCGTTCGCATCGTTGAGCCTCATGGTTAAAGAGGTTCCATGCTAGACAAGACAGTGTATCCATCTCTAGTGTTTCTGTACAGCTCTCTCTAAAAGCCTGACAGGATCGTTCATAATGAACAGGAGTTTATTTCTTGCAGGGTAGCGCTGGTAAGGCCAGGATTGACGTGTTGGCAAGTTCCTATCTGGACTCCTTCCTTAGAAGTGGCACTGGCTGCCCTCACATGGCACAAGAGGTGGAAGGGTCAAGAGGTTTTCTGGAGCTTTGTAAAGAGGCCGATCCTGTTCTCGAGGGAGGTGTTGGCATGGTGCCATGTGTCTTCTTCTTACCATTGCCAACGTTATTGTTACTGGTGCTGGGATTCGAAGCCCAGGCCTCAGACACACCAAGCTCGTGCTCTGCCACTGAGTCATAGCCCAACCTGGATCCATTTTGGAATGCCATTGCCTTGGGGTTTAAGTTCCAGCTGGGCTGCCTGAGGGACACACACATTCCGACGAGAGCTGCACACACATCCTGGCCCTCTGCATGGCGCTCAGAGAATGCTGTCGTTAGATCATCACTAAAGGGCACATAGGGCAGAACATGTTAAGGAAAATGAAAGAGTCTCAAGGGACTGTCATGTTGAGTGTGGGCAGAGGTCTGGTCATGTGCTCAAGTGGAAAGGCTTCTCTGGGCAGATGTGACATTTTTGCTGACCCCCCACCCCATACCCAGCATGCAGAATGGTGATATGGGGGCTGGCCTCAGGAGGTTTAGAAGGGCTGGGCGGAAATACTTCCAGAACCGGGAGAGCAGAAAGTGAAAGGAGGCCTGCTTTTCTCTGTGGGAGAAGAGAGGCCCCTGGAGCCTTCTGGGAAGCAGAGTCAACAGAACTCAGAGAGGCAGAGAGGCTCTGAGCCTTGGAGCAGAGGGCTGCACAGCAGGAAAGCAGGCGCCCAAGTACTGTCACAGCCTGTCTGGAGGGTACCAGAAAACACTGCAGGCTGGTTATTCTAATACCGGGATCACCCGCAAGCAGCCCTGCATGAGGTCTCATATCCAGAAGAAACCAGTTGTCGCTGCTGGTATTTCCGGCCACGGGGCACGGGCTCGGTAGACTGGGAGGCCAGTCCGGGAGGGAAGCAAGACGAACGAAGAGGTTTTGCCTTTGCCATTCACTCACCAAACACTGAGCTCCTTACTGTGTCCAAAACTGTGTGTTCAGGCGGGCATCCCGGGCTCAACACTCTTGCCTCAGTGTCTGTGTTTCCTTTTCTGCTTGGAAGGGAAAATTCTTTAACGGGAAGAGACCTGGAAGAGGCCACTTCTGGTAGGTTCCAGATTTGTGCCCTCTCCAGTTGGTTTCCCATGGAGAGGAGGTTTCTGGGCCCCCAGGGCCGACCTGGAAAGAAAGAATCGGGTGCTGGGTTTGTCATTAGGAAGCAGGACAGGGAGACAGTGGCACACCCTCCCCTGCAGCAGTGAGCTGGCCTCTGCCTGCACCAGCCTGTCCCCCCTGCCAGGGAACACAGCAGAGCAGAATCTCCTCACTCTGCACAATTGGCACACAATTGTGTGATGAGGCTAATAACTGTTGTGGAGAGCTGTGAAGCTCAGAACAATGGGAGTGATAAGAATGGCTGGAGTGAGAACTCATGAGCTGGGTCCCTTCAGAGGAGTGCTGTTCCCCAGGCTTTTACAGTTGGCTCCCTGTCCCCCTCCACTTGTTTATTGCACATTCAGCCTGTCTCTCAAGACCTCTGGACTCACATTTCAGGTTCTCTTGGTTTATAGTTATTGGTTTCGTTGTTGTTTGGGGCTTTTTGTTGTGTTTTTTTTTTTTCAGGGTCTTTGCTAGGTAGCCCAGGTTGGCCTTGACCTCCAGATTCTCCTGTCTCAGCCTCCTGAGGCTTCTTGTATTAGATGTAGTAAAATGCCCCTCCTAGGTCTACAAGTGGCAGGAAACCCTGACACACGCTGCAAAGTGGGTAGACTGTAAAATCAGCCTGTCACAGCCAGTGAGACGGACCAGCAGGTAAAGGTGCTGGCGACCAAGGCTCACAACCTGAGTTCGGTCCCTGAGACTCACATGGTAGAAGGATAGAACAGACTCTGAAAACTGACCTATGTCCTATGTCCCATGATCTTTTATATATGCTCTGGCATGGGGTACCACACACACAAATAAATACAAAAAAATAATAAAATATCTGGGCGGTGGCTCATGATTTTAATCCCAGCATTCAGGAGGCAGAGGCAGGTAGCTCTCTGTGATGAGTTTGAGGCCAGTCTGGTCTACAGAGTGAGTTCCAGGATAGCCATGGGTGTTACACAGAGAAACCCTGTCTTAATAATAATAATAATAATAATAATAATAATAATAATAATAATAATTAATAATAATATAAAACCAGTGAGTCACAAGAGGACAAAGATTGTGCAGCTCCACATAAATGAGGTGTCAGGTTCATAGAGATGGGGAAAAGAGTGGGATTGCCAGGAACTGGGGGTGGGGGTGGGGAGCTGTCTAATAAATATGGAATGTCAATTCTTCAGGGTAGAGGGTTCTGGAAGTTGGCTGCAAAATATGAGTATGTAACATCACTGAATTGAGCAATTGTAGGGTGAGGAGGGCACATTTGATGTCGAGAATTTAATAATTTTTAAAAAGTGTTTAAAGAAAAAGACAACTGTGTGAGGTGCCAATCACTTCTAAGAATGTGGGAATATAATATAATTAGCCATCCCGTGTCTCCTAGAGAGGGCAAGCTCCTACCCAAGGTGTCAGACCTGCGTCTGAGCTGACCTACAGAGCACAGGGGACGGGACAGTGTGTGACAGTGAGCCAGGTGTGCAGCCTTCATTTCCAACCAGAAAGAATGAGGAAATAAAATGTATGGAGGAGAAACCCATAAGTTAAAACAGACTGAAAGGGGGCTAGAGAGAAAGGTCCACGTGTAAGGATACTTGCTGCTCTTCTGGAGAACCTAAGTTCCCAGCAACCATATGGCAGCTCAGAATCCTCTGTAACTGAGTTTCATGGTTATGATGCCCTCTTCTGGTCTCTAAGGGTACTGCACACACATACACACAGAAACACTCATACACATAAAGTTTTTTTAAGTCTGACTTAGAAGTCAGAGGCTGAGGTGGAGTTCAACAGGAGAGGACTTACCTCATCAGCATGAGGGGGTTCTGTCTTGGCACCTCAAAAAATAAAAAGCCATGTCGAGGCTTTTAAACAGGCAAGAATATAGTCTTGGGGTCCCCTTCCTCCCTCTTTTTCCTCTCTCCCTCCCCTCCTTCCTGTGTGGGGTGCATGGTCATGTGTGTGCACAGGCATGTGTAGAGAGGCCAGAGGCTGAGGTCTGGTGTCTTCCTCTATTCCTCTCCACCTTGTTCTTTGAGGCAGGGTCTCTCGCTGAGTCTGGAGCTCACCAGTCATCTAGACTGACGAGCCAGACAGTCCTGACATCCACCTGCCTGCCCCTTCTCAGCACTGGATTCACAGGTGCACACTGCCACAGCTGGCTTTTCTGGGGGGCTGGAGACCCTGTGTCTGCACAACAAACTCTATACACTGAGCCGTCTCTCCAGTCACGTGGGGTGCATTTTTGCAGACATAAGGAGTCCCTGAAGTCAGGATAACTGCCACTTGTGGGAGCCATAAGTGGGAGGGAGTAGATGCCAAACATTTCATCCCAGGTTCATCTCATAATAATCTCTGAGCTCATGTGTTACATTTGTGCGCTATTTATGTATTCTTTTAAAAACAACAACAACAACAACAAAAAAGAACAACCTTTGGAGTAAGGAGGTGTTGGCTACAAACAGTCGCCACAAGGACTTGGGTCCCAATCCTCATTTGGCCTCTTGTCAGCTCCGTGACCTTCAGCAAGCTGCTTCACCTCTCCACGCCTTGCTTCCTGTCTGGAAGAGTAATTGTGCCAGTAATTAACTCCTGGCATTGTGGCGGGAACTTAATAAGAATGCAGAGAATCTTCAGGCTCCACGTCTGACCCCAAGCAAGCACAGCTAATGAGTTGGCACGAAGAGGACTTGGGAATGGGTCACCAACGCCACTTTAGCCCCAGTCTTGACCTGCGACCTGCTGTGCACTCCTGGCGAAGTGGCCTCTGTCTGTATTGCTGACCCCAGTCCCCAGCATGAACAGAAATACTGAGCTTGAGTCTGACCTGCTAGCAGCAACAGGAACACATAGGAAAAAGCCGTGGACTCCTGGTCACCCTGGGAAGCAGTGACAAGCAAGGTGCCACATGGCGCAGCCTCCCGTGGGCACCCGCAGGTGAAAATACATGCCCAGCACACGGCTGAGACAGTAAATTGGTTTCTGTCACCCTATGTGTCAAAGTCAAGCTGACTTTTCCCTCCTAATCTTAAACTGCAAACCCTGCCCACCCTCCCACAGCCTGAGCCAAACTCCAAAGAAACGGAGGAGTTCAAGGTCACTATAGTGAGCTCAGAACAGACAGTTCGGGTTACTATAGCAACTTGGGGATGGCTGCCTGCTGCTTCCGTCCCGTTTCCCCTGTGTTTTTGTTTTCTGTCTATGTGCATCATTTGCTGTCTGTCCTCTTTGGGCATGGAACCTGGGACATCATCTGTGCAAGGCAAGTCCTTTGCCATGGAGCCATACCCCAGTCCTGTGTGCCATATTTTTCAAGAGGGCTCTGCACCAGTTATTAAACAAAATGAAACAAAAAACATTTGCATTTTCCACTGACGTTTCATTCAGAATGCTCCTTTTCCCAAGGAGACAGTTTTCCAGTCCTTGAGTCCTAAGTGCAGAGGAGAGAAGGAGTGTGTCAGGGAGGGTTGGAGTGGGTGCATTGTCTATGACATACAGGGAGGATGACTTCATGCATAGTGATTGCCTTTGGGGTACACTGTATCCACTTGAATTCCTGGCACTCAGCTACCCCGGATTCTAGGAAGTTTTCCTCACCTTGCTAAACTCATCCGTGTGAGGTGCAAGGCCCCATTCCAATGCTGCCAGGCCTCTCCTGACTCTGCAGTTGTGTTTCAGTGTGAGTAACACAACACTTATGGTTCTAAGGACTTTAGCAGTGTGGTTCAGTGATACCCGGTGTGTTCACAGGCAGCTGCCTGCCCAGGTCATCTCTAGACTTCAGCAGTGTGGTTCAGTGACACTGGCGTGTTCACACCTAGCTGCCTGCCCGGGTCATCTCTAGACCTCAGCAGTGTGGTTCGGTGATACCGAGTATGTTCACACACAGCCACCTGCCCGGGTCATCTCTGGATGCTTTTGCCTTCTGACATTTGAGCTCTGTCCTTTTGACACTCACTCCCTTTTTATCCCACCCCCCTCCTAATCTGGACATTAAATCTGAGGCTTTCTGCCTTCACCCTTCTTTCTCTGAGAACTCATTAATCCAAAAGAGTGGACTCTGGTCTGGGGAGGTGGCTCAGTGGTCAAGAGCACTTGCTGTTCTTACAGAGTAACCTGAGTTCTGTCCCCAGCACAACCATCTGTAACTCCCGTTCCAGGGGATCTGACGCCTTCTTCTGGCTTCTGCGTGTACCTGCACACAGGGGTTATACATTCACATAGACACACACATAAAATTTAAATTAAAAAAATGAAAGTTCTTATACCTTTTTTTTTCTTTTTGTCAGTGCAGGGGACAAAACTGAGGGCCTTGCATGTGCTAAGCAGGTCCTCTGCCACTGAGCTCTCTGTGCAACTGGCCCTGCATGGTATGATCAAGGGCCTCCGTGCCGTGGCATTGTGACTGCATAGCTTTCCTTTGTAAGACCAAATCCACTGTGAAAGAGTTACTTTTCCTGTGACCCAAGGCAAAATCGGCTCAAGGAAGGGAGGCCTCGTTTTTTTTAATTGATTTTTATTGAGCTCTACATTTTTCTCTGCTCCCCTCCCTGCCTCATTTTTTACTTGCTCTAGGGTTACGGTGCATCAGGACAGTGGAGATGCAGCAGCAGGAACTGGAGAGATGAATGTTGGTACTCAACCGTCTCTCTCCTTTTTATCCAGCCTGGGGCTCCAGCCCTTAGGATGGGGACACACACAGTTAGGGTGGACCTTACTGTATCTCATAACCCAATCTAGTAACCCCCTGACAGATGTACCCAGACATTTGCTTCCTAGGTGTTTCTGGGTCCTGTGAGGTGACAGTCAATATGGGCCTTCCTATCCTGTTTGTTGGTACCACACTAGGAGCGCTCTTGCTTATCCTGGACTCGTGGGTTGTTTCCTTGGCTGGCTGCCGTGACTGGTGCTGTAGTATACATGGTTTTCCCCTGTCAGAGTTCAAAGCGGTGTCATAGAGCCTTCCCTATCTGCAATGCCCTGGGCTCCTTGCACATCCCAGAAAACCATCCTGTTATCCTTATGTAACCTGATGGTCCAGGCAAGCATCTCAAGTAGGTGCTGTGGTCTGCTGGCAGCTTCTCTAAGCCCTGCGCCTGACTCGGAGACTGGAAAGTTCCAAGATAACTGGAGGCAGGACCTGTGTAAGAGCAACAGGGCTGGGCTGGGACAAGGGGTCATAGCAGGCTGGATAAGCGGTAACCTCGTTGCACTGGGAGGTTCTCCCGGGAGCCATTTGTGAAAAGGATGATTACTTTCTACTTCCCAGCACTGCAGCCGCTTCCCTAAGAGGCAGAATGGTCACTCTGGTTGGACGGCACACTGTCCTGTTGGGTTTTAAAATATCCAAATACGGGCTGTTGGCCTATCATGCATCTATCCCCTTACTGACCTCTCTCGGGGAGTTCACTGTGTGCTTTAAACCGTTTTTACCCGCTGGAGGTTTGCAGTAGTTGTGGAAAGCAGCAGAAAAAATGGAGAAAAGTGGGGTTGCCTGTTCCAAAAGCCACAGGTAGGAAAGTGCAGTGGCTCAAGCTGCTGGCTGCAGTGTGCTCTGCGACCAGATGCCACTCAGGGAGAAGATGGGACAAGTGGTGCCCTGCCCAGCGTGATCAGAAGGCCCTGGGGAAATCCTCCCTCCCTCCTGGACCGGCCCAGCCTCATCTTTCTCAGCGAGCTGCCTTGCCTGCCTCCCTTCAGGCTCTTCAGGGCTTGGTCTGGAAGAACCACCCTTTCCAGGGCTGCCCTCGGAATTGCAGGCATCCTTGGGGAGCTGCCCTCTGTGCTGAGGACGGTTGAAGCCTCTCTCAGTGTTACTAAACTGCTCCAAGTGGTCTCTGGGGGGCAGAGGACAAGGGAAGGTGGGAACAAGCCAGAACACAGGGCTCCGAACCCTACCCTCTGAGCGTGGCAGTCCTTGTTCATCAGTTTTAGATAAACATGGACATGAAACAGCAGTAGCTGTACCAAGACAAAGGGGAGGGAGAATGGAACCATCTCGTGCCTTGTTCGACAAAAAGGTTGGAAGAAGGGGATAAAATTGTGTGATGGCGCCCTTGTACCGCCCCCCTTTCATCCTCACCCCAAAATAAGTGGAGACAAAAGGAAGTAGTCATGGCCCTCTGCCATCTGGCTTCCTCTTCTGAGACCCTGCGGTGGGTAAGGCTATTTAGTACTGCGCCCTTCTAGTTGAGCAAGGCCAGTGCACCATGTACTTGAAGTCGTGCAAACTGGTACTGCCCATGCCGGGGCTTGATCCCTTGCTATTCCGCAGTTTGGGTCAGGGAGAGAAGAGGCATCTCACCCGGGCTCGGTGCCTCTCTGGTATAGAGTTTAGATTAAGGATGTGTCAGAGGCAACGATCTAGTCTGCAGCTCTTGCTTCCGTTCACAGAGACGCCACCTGTAACTTTGTGAGCAGAGGCAAGGGCGGGGCCCACTGAATATTTGGCTGAGAGTTAAGTAGGAGAATGTTTGGGGCTGAGGATAAAACTGAGCTGGGGGTGTGGCTCAGACAGGGCGCTCACCTATGAGGCAGGAGGTCCTGAGTTCCATCTTCAGCACCAAAGGAAGCCAGCAAGGACTCTAGACCTTGGAGATCAGGGGAGGATGGAGTGGGAGAGCAGCTTGGCTGCTGGTGCTCAGCACTGCATGAAGGAGGCCAGGACCCCAGAGGTCATTTGATTAGAGCCAAAAAGGGCTATCCTTGGAATCATGGACAGGATCAGGCACGGCAAGAGGATGGCCCGACTTCATCTTTCCTACCTGGAAACTGCCTTTTCTCCCTGACATGGCCGTCTATAGAACCGCTTGAGAAGCAGGCATATGGGCACCAGGGTCAGAACAGGCCTCTCCAGAGGGCGAGCTGGGAAGGGAGGACAGGGACAGTCTTGCAGAGTTACAGGCTGCCTCTGAAGCGATCGATCACCAGGGAGCACCAGGGGAGAGCCTCCTGGGATCCTGGCATGGAGGACCCAGACATGACTCAGCCTTCCAGTCAACACCCACACTCTGTGAGCAAGTCTGCTTGGCAATTAAGCAATTACAGCCCAGCTTGACAAGGCTCAGAACCCAAGTATACAGAACTGAGAAAACCCCAGAGAAGGAAGTAGGTGAACCTAGCCTGTGAGGTCAAGGAATGCCCAGCAGGAAGTGACGTCAGAGCTGGGAGTTAGGAACTAAGGACGACTGTGGTGTTCCTGGCAGAGAGAACAGCATAGATACAGGTAGGTGGAGAGGTGTACTGGACGGGGCTGGAAATGGAAGCGTAGGTGTCCTAAGATGTTTGTGGGGAGACAGCCCCTCTCTTTGCCCTTGACCCTTCCTTAGAGTGGAGTCCATAGGCTTGTTTTGGGGGCTTGATGTCGCGGATGGGCGTAGAGAAAGGAAAAGAGACTCTCGGGGAAAATCAAGTTGATTCATCGTACAAATGACTTGGTGCCCTTCCAAGGATCAGAATAACTCAAGGGAGGGGAAGAGAAGGCGACACTGAGGCGGGCCGAAGGTTTTAAGAGAAGGAAGGGGGGGTTTGAGGGCAGGCAGATGACAGCAAGTGGCACCATGGAGGGGGCTCCCACCTCTCTCAGAGTCCTCAGTAGGGCTTAAAAACAGGCTTTAGAATTACGTTTTTATTTTAATTTTATGAATACGTGCAAGCCTGCGGGGGCAATATTTGCATGTGTGAGTTCTCGCCAGGGGCAGATGACATTAGATCCCCTGGAGCTGGAGTTCCAGGCAGTTACAAGCCACCAGACTTAGGTGCTGAGAACGGAACGGAACAGTGTCTGCAAGAGCAGTGAATACTCCTAACTGCTGAGCATCTCTCCAGCCCCTCCTGTAGAGATTTTAGTGACTCCGAGGATGTGCGTGTATAAGCACAAATATGGGTCTCTGTGCATATTTATAACCTGACGCTGGACTTCAGTATCTGTTGACTGTAAGGCCCTGTGTGGGAAATGGATGCAGGCCCAGCAACTCACTTTACAGGCTCACTTTCGTTTCCATATAGCTGGGTTTCCATTATAACCTGACAGTGAGGAACCCAAAGAGCCCAGCACAGGAGACTAGGGTCACACTTTAAGGACGGCATCCATCTTCAGTGTGGAGGATGGGTGGAGGGAGCAGCCCAGTGAGGAGGCAGCTGAGGACTTGAGAAGGCCTTCACTCTCTGCTGACAGGGGTGGGGGACAGGTATCTGCCTCTCTGTTCTCCAGGCACCTGGACATGCTGTGTACGGACTGGTTTGGGATTTTGAGGCAAAGCTTCCCTATGGAACCCAGAGTGGTTTGGAACTTGAATGCCCCTGGCTCTGGGATCACAGTGCGTTCTGGGATCATGATGCGTTCTGGCATCACGGTGGGTTCTGGGATCATGGGTGCATTCTGGGTTCACAGTGCACTGAACTTACATGTGGGGTTTTCAAGTAAGGCTGAGCTTCAAGCCAGGAATGACCTCCTACCTGTGGGATTATTAAGATTTGGGTCTTTTTCTGGACCTTTACATTTCTTTATGTAAACCCACACCCAGAGAGAAGTATTTGTTGGCTCTATGGAGTTGTAGCGGGCACCTGACTCATCTGTTGCGCTGGAGCCTGTGGGGCCATCTAGGTGAAGCTGCTCTATACTTGGTCCAGCATCCAGGAGCTTCCCGTCTCCTGAAGTGATAGCGTCTGTCCTCACATAACCCTTGCTAGAGCAAACAGCCCAAAGTGAGTGAGGTTGGCTGCCTGCAGCCAGGGAAATGATGGCTGGTGAGCCTGGCCAATTAGCCAGCAAGACAGAAAGTTCTTCAAGAGCTGCGTGGCACAAAGCCCCCATGCTTCCTAAGAGGCTCAAGGGACCAGGGAGAGAAATGGGCATCTTGTTTCTGGCCCCATTTCCAACAGCTCAGCCAAGCATAGCACCCGCCACCATGTTACTGTTTAATTAATAGTTCCTGAATATATTAATGATTAACATAACATGAAACCTATAACGGGTGTCCTTGGGTAAGAGCTGGCTGAGTCAGATGCGGAAGTCTCTGTTTGTTGGGCTTCTCTGGCTACTACGTGGTGGGTTAGGGCGTCAGATCACAGTCTCGGCCTACATTGGAGCCATTTGGGTTTTTAAGTCTTAGACTATACCCTAGGCCAATTAAGTTAGAATTGTGTCCTCGGTGGGACTCGCGCCACCGTCCATTTTAGAGCTCGCTGGATGTCTTAGTTTGGGTTTTATTGCTGTGAAGAGACACTGTGACCATTAAAAAGGGAGACATTTAAGTGGAGCTGGCTTACAGTTCAGAGGTTTAGTCCATCATCATAGTGGGGAGCATGGCGGAAAGTAAGCAGACATGGTGCTGGAGAAGGAAGGAGCTGAGAGTTTTACATCTTGATCAGCAGATAGCAGAAGCGAAGGTCACGCTAGATCTGGCTTGAGAATTTTTAGACCTCAAATCCTACCCTCTAGCGACACACTTCCTCCAACAGAAGCGCATCTACTCTAGCAAGGCCACGCCTCTTAATAGTGTCTCTATTAAGGCCCTGTGAGCCTATGGGGGCCATTTTTATTCAAACCGTCACACTTTATAGCATCAGTAGCAGCCGAGGCTGAGAGCCACGGAGCCAGGTGCTGGAGATGCGCGTAAATGTCTCATTTCCCCCATTGATGTGAGGACAAACGTGCACGAGACTCTCGTTCATTCGTTTTCATTCATTCAGCAGGGAGAGTGCTAGAAGCCTGATTGGAGCACTGAATCCCATTGCAGAATGGCTAGCACTTGAGTTATGGAAACAGTCCCGTGAGAACACCAGAATGGGATGCTTCTCTTCCATGGCTTACATGTGTCACCTTCTGAGTCTACTTCAGAGCCTGCTGAAGGACACAGGGAAGCTTTGAAGATGGGCTCTGTGGGTGTGCCATCAAGGTGTCTCTGCAGGGAAAGACATTTGCTGCCAGGCCTGACGATTTGAATTTAATCCCTGGGAACCCATGGTAGAAGAAAGAATGGCTTACACAGATTGTCCTCTGACCACACTGTGTAATGTACACACACACACACACACACACACACACACACACACATCAAATAAATGAATAGAGGAAGTTTTTTAAGAAGGGCATTATAGGATAAATAGAATCCCATCAATATCTTCTTCCCTGTTTCTCTCTCCCTTTGTTTTCCCTCCAGCATTGGAGAATGGGGTTTTGCACATTCTTGGCCAGCATTCTCATATTGAACTATTCTTGAACCTTTTATTATAAATAATACTTTTGTTGTTACTGTTCTGTGAGTGATGCACGTGTGTGTTCATACTGAGTTCACACATGTACATGCTTGCTGAGACCACAGGAGGGTACCAGGTGTCATCCTCATAACTCCCCACCTTGTCCCCTTGAGATACTCTCTCACTGAACTTGGGGCTCACTTACACCCTCCACCTCTGCTAGGCTAGCTGGTCAGTAAGCTCCAGCAATCCTTCTGTGGCAGCTTGCCCACACTCTCAGTACTGGGGTTGCACAGCCACACCTAGCTTTTCAACGTGGGTGTTTGGGATCTGAACTCAGTTCCTCCTGCTTCAGCAGCAAGCACTCCCCCACCGAACCATCTCTCCAGCCTGATAAAGGGTTGCCATGTCTTTATTTTACTCTCTCCTCCCTCCCATTCCTTCCCATTCTCTTCTTTCCCCTCTCTTCTCCCCTTCCCTGTTACCTCCCTCCCTCTCACCATCCCTCCCTCCCTCTCACCGTCCCTCCCTCCTTCCTTTCTTCCTTCCTTCTTTTCTTCTCAGTACTGGGATAGGACTTTGTGCATATTGGCAAAGCATTCCCAACCCATTTTAAACATATTATTTTGAAAGCTGGAGAGATGACTCGGTGGTTAAGAGCACTGACTGCTCTTTCAGAAGACCCAGGTTCAATTTCCAGTACCCATGTGGCAGCTCACCACCGACCATAACTCTGATTCCATGGGCTCTGACACTCTCTTCTTGCCTTTGTGGGTATTGCATGCACACAGTATCCAAACATCCATATGGGCACAACATGCATACACAAAATAAAATATGTGTCTTTAAAAAAAATTGAGAGTCTGCCTTACCACATTGTTTAGACCCGCTTTGAACTTGAGGTCCTCTTACCTCAGCCTCCCGAGTGCTGAAATTACAAATGAGTCACTTAGACTGTCGTGTAGTGGTCGGAGGGTTCCTTCAGGTAGAGGCAAAGCAATAGTATGATAAGATTCCAATGTTCCCTCGGTTAATGGCATCCAGACTGACCAGAGCACACAAATGTGATGGTGATTAATATTGAGTCTGCTTCTTGTTTGTGTCCAAGCCCCTCCATTTATTCCAGAAGCATCTAAATATAACCCTGGGATTGGAGGGTCTTTAACCCCCTCTTTTTTTTTTTTCTTTGAGATAGGTTTTCTCTGTGTAAACAGTCCTAGCTGTGCTAAAACTCACTTTGTAGACCAGGCTGGCCTTGAACTCAGAAATCCCCTGCCTCTGCCGTCTAAGTTCTGGGATGAGGATGTGTGTGTCACCACTGTGTGGCCTCAAACACCCTTCTTACACAGGCTTATCTTCCCTTCTTCAAGGCAGAGCTGCCTTCACAGTTGCTAGCTAGGACTCATTAGAACTCAGTCACGCTGTCAACTCGGTCTCCTGTTGTCACCAGGTTCAGTCCTATCGAAAGCTTCCCCAGGAGACAAAACCATGCCTGGTCTTTACATATTTTTTCCTAGTTGTGCATATTTAGGATAGAGGATGATGTTTTGATATGCTAAGTAGCACGTTTGCTATCTTTTCATTTTGTCGCCCATCCTTATGAGGTTTGCGGCACTCCGAATCTTCCCATCCAGCTGTTTGGGACTATTCTGCAGAACCTTGTTAGGCATGGCTGCCCACCGTGTACAGAGATCTCTACTTGCTGTGAGGCTGTGCCTGATGACCAACCCCTCCCGCTCCTGCCCTCTCCTGGCTTCTGGGAGCTTCCCCTCTCATCCCTGCCCCTGTTGGTGGTGTCTTCAGATGCCACACAGGCGTGACATCATAGAGGCTTTTGCATTTCTGTAGCTTTCGTGTGTGGCAGTAAACTAAGCAGGCGGGCTTTTAAAAGTAGGCTCTTTGCAAAATACATAAAGTAAATGGTGGCTTAGGAAACATGCAGTAAAAATGATAAAGGGAGTGTTGGACAGAGAGATACGTATTTGTTTTGGAAATTGCTTTTTATTTATTTTTCTAATTTCTTTTTATGTGTATGGGTGTTTCCCCTGCCTGTATGTACAACATGTACGTGCAATGCTCACACAAACCAGAAGAGGGCATCAATCCCCTGGAACTGTAGTGACAGATGGTTTTTGAGCTGCCATGTGGGTGCTGGGTATAGAACTCAGTTCCTCTCCAAAAGTAGCCAGTGCTTTTCATCACTGAGCATTGTCTCCGGTCCCCCAGAAATTGCTTTTTGATCGACACAGGTGGGACTGGCAGATGTGGGATGAGAAGGAGGCCATTGTGCTGGAGACTTTTGCAGTGGCCTGGGTAAGACAACCTGAGTCTGGACCCAGCGGCCTCCATGCAGGAAAAGGAAATGGGGAAATGGGTCGGTGGCCAGCACTCTGTCGTTGCCAGGAGACCTAGAGCAAATCTCCAGGAGATGAAACTGGCAGGAGACCCAGACCGGCCCTCCAGCAGACAAGGACACTGGACTCAGTGCCCCACCCTGGTGCTCAGATGAAGAAATAACTGGGAATGAAGACAAGAAAGTTTGGGCTCAGTTATTGCCCTGGGGCCACGGGGAGCTTGTTCCCGGAAGAAACAGGGATCAAGAGACACACCTGACTGCCATGCCCCGCCTCTGGCACCATATTTCCTAGGGAGCAAGAGATTCAAAACTAACTCCTAAACCCCAGGCTAGACATCCTGGATTCTTCTCCAGAACTGGGTGCGGTGTGGTTTTTATAGTTGCCCTGGAAATTCTTTTTCTCTGCTGATTATCATCTTCTTAAAGGTAGATTTATTTATTTATTTATTTATTTATTTATTTATTTATTTATTTATTATCATCCTTCTTGTACATACCTGTGAGGCAGAGAGTAACAAGGATATATATATATATATATATATATATATATATATATATATAGTGTCTTGATTGAGTCAGGGCAGTGAGCACGCCCGTCCCCCTTTGCCAGTTCTAAACCTTTCCAATTAGCATGTAGCAACTACACACATGGAATAGTGTCTTAGATAGGGTTTCTATTGCTGGGAAGAGATACCATAACCATGGCAACTCTTATAAAGGATTTAATTTCATTGGGGTAGCATGCAGCTCAGAGTTCATTATTATCCTGGTGAGAAGCATGGCAGCATGTATTTACATCTTGACCCATAGGCAACAGGAAGTGGTCTGAGACACTGGGCATGACTTGAGCATATATGAGACCTCAAAGCCCGACAGTGACACATTTCTTCCAACAATGCCACACCTACTTCATCAAAGCTGCCACTCTTACTAGTACAAGTCTTCTGGGAGCCAATTACATTCAATTTACCACATTCCACTCCTTGACCCCCATAAACTTATAACTTACATCATAATGCAAAATGCATTTAGTTCAATTTCAAAAGTCCCCAAAGTCTACCACAGTCTCAACTGTCGTAAGGAGGCTGCTCATTTGTTCCTAGCTGCTTAGACCCAAAATAATTACACAGAAACTTTATTATTTAAATCACTGCTTGGCCTATTGGCTCTCGCTTCTTATTGGCTATCTCTTACATCATAATTTAACCCATTTCTATTAATTTATATTTTACCATGAGGCTCGTGGCCTACCAGCAAGGTTCCAGCCGGCAGCTCGTGTCTTTCCCCTCTGGCAGCTTCATGGCGCCTTTTTGACTCTGTCTTCTTTCTCCCAGCATTCAGTTTAGTTTTCCATGCCTGCCTCTGTTCTGCCCTCACAGGCCAAGGTAGATTCTTTGTTCATTAACCAGTGGCAATAAAACATATTCACAGCATACATCACCTCCAACATCTCTCAACAATATTTTAAAGTTCAAAGTTCGAAGTCTCTTCTGAGATTCATGCAGTCTCTTAACTGTAATTCCCTATAAAATCAAAATAAAAAGCAGATCACATACTTCTAACATATAATGGCACAGGATATACATGACTACATAAAAATGTAGGGAAGGGAGCATAATGTAGAAATACTGGACCAATGTATGACCGAAAACCAGCTGGGCAGACTCCAAACTCTGCGTCTCCATGTCTGAGGTCAAAGCATCTTCACATCTCCAACTCCTTTCATCTTTGGCAACTGAAAGCACACTTCTTCCTCTTGGGCTGGTTCCAGTCCCAGTTAGCAGCTTTTCTTGGCAGGCATCCCCCGGCCCCAGCATCTCCAAAATATTGGGGTCTCCAAGGCAATCCAGGCTTCACCTCACAGCTTCACACAGTGGCCTCTCTGGGCCTCCATGCAGGGACACCCCTGACACATGTCTCAGCATGTCTCAGCAGCTTTCCTTAGTTACAGAGGAATATTCCATGACCCCTTTTTTCTCTCCTTAACTCCAGAACCATGTGGCTGAAGCTGCCAAGTTCTGCTGCTTGCTGGGGCTGGAACATGGCCCCCTCATTCAGTTAAATCATCACCAGATTTCTGTTTCGGGTGGTTTTCTTTATTGCCTAAGTGTGGATGTCCTGAAACTGGATCTGTGGATCAGGCTAGCCTCAAACTCAGAGATCAGTCAACCTCTGCTTTAGAGTACTAGGATTAAAGGCTTGCGCCACCACACCTGGTTCTAAGACTTTTTTAAATTCCTTTTCACAAATTGGAAACTTAGCTGGGTGGGATCTTGCCTTGAGAGCGCCTCTTCCTTTATTACATTTCTTAATCTATTTATCTTCCTGAATACAGGACTTAGTTTCATTCCACTTCCTGGTTCTCCTTTTTTCTCCAGTTTTACACTTTGTAATTTTTACCCTGCTCAGCTTGCTCCCTGTCATTCTAGACCTTTGTTAGAGTTGCCACTAATAACCACAGGGCAGAGTCTATACTCTGCCAGTGGAATTAATCTAAAACCCTTCACTTTAGCCTCATGTAAACTTTTCAGGCAGGAGCAAAAAGCAGCTACATTCATAAAACAATCTCTAGGCTACATACTAACATCCTTCTCTTCTGAAACCTTTTGATCCAGGTCCCACAGTCCAAATCACACTCAGCATGACTGTCTTCCATGCTCCCACTAGTACCCATTACGCAGTGCTTAAAGTGTTACCAGCTTTTCTCATTCACAGTCCAAAGGTTCATATTCCTTCAACAAAAACGGTCAGGCCTATCACAGCCAGTACCCATGTCTCTGGTACCAACTTCTCTGTTAGGGTTTCTGTTGTGAAGAGACACCATGACCATGGCAGCTCTTATAAAGGAAAACATTTAATTGAATGGCTTACAATTAGAGGCTTACTTAGTTCATTATCATCATGGTGGAACACGGTGGCATGAAGGCAGACCTGGTACTGGAGAAGGAGCCGAGAGTTCTTACATCTTGACTGTTCGCAACAGAAAGTGGTCTGAGACACTGGGCATGACTTGAGCATATATGAATCCTCAAAGCCCATCCCTACAGTGACACATTTCCTCCAACCAAGGCTACACCCATTCCAACAAAACCACACCTCCTAATCATACCACTCCTTACGAGCTTCTGAAGGCAAATTACATTCAAACCACCACACACACTGTGACATTTCACATGTACATGTCATCCCCGCTATCTCTTTTTTGTGACTGTGTTTAGAACCTTCAGGCTCCTCTCTGCAGTGACTCTTAAGGTATCCATCATTGTGAACCAGTCTACCTTCTAAGCTGCCCGGGAGCGCTGTGCCTCGTACCTAGTGCGCAACCTCCCTGCTCCCCTCTTTCCTACTCTTCACAGAGAAAACCCTGCCAGCCATTCAGATTGCTGCTTTTAGCCCATGCCAGATAGCATGCGGCACTGGTCTTTTTGTGTCTGGGCTATTTCCCTTGCATGCTATCCTCCAGTCCCCTCCCTGTTACAGAAAGCCATAGGACATTGTTCGTATGGCTGAATAGTATTCCACTATGCGTATACAGCCTCTTCTCTTTTCATCTCTCCAACCACGATGTTTCCCCTGGCGATTCTTATGGTCTCAATCTAAACACAAGCATTGTGCAGAAGCCCTGGCTGCAAGGTGAGCCAGCAGCATGGGTGTTAGTGGGGGATCCTGCCACAGATGCAGCACCCCAGATGCTGCCTCAGACGTAGGGAGACATTTAAGCCTCAGAAAATGTTTGCGTGAAGACACAAAGCACTAGCTTAAGCCAGGCTGTTGGGGCACACCTGTCATTGCAGCACTTAGGAGGCGGAGACAGAGGCTCAAACCTTCAGAAGTCATCCTCAGCTACAGGAAGAATTTGAGGTCAGCCTGGGCCACCTGAGACCCAGGATCCATTAAATAAGTTAATTCATGCATACAGAGCAAAGAGAGCATGCAGAATGATCTCACGTCTCTTTCCTCAATTCCTTTCATGGGAACTGCCTGCGAAACTCTTGCCCAGTATCATAGCCAGCATCCTGATGTCACTGCATCAGAGAGCAGCGTACCAGGATCCTGCAGCTGCTCTTCTGCTTCTCGACTCCCTTCACCCATCCCTTGCCTCTGGAGGCCACTCTTCTGTCGTCTGCATCTTTAATACTTCCAAGGGTGCCATATGAACAGAAGCATGCGGTGAGCGCCTTTGGAGACTGGCTGCTCTCCTCAGGATGCGCTGGAGCCCCATTCACATGCCTGTGTCTCTTGGCAACCTGTCTTCTCGCGGAGGGCATGCATCCCGGGGCATCTGGGAAGCTAAGCATGCAACCTACCACTGGGCTACACCAGAAGCCCCTGGCTCCTGTTTTATTGCTGAGTGGTATTCTGTGGTGTGCTAAATTTGGAGGCGATTAGCAATATAGCCACTAGGTGACCCATGAGTGGGTCTTTGTGTGAACATCACTTTCTTTTCCCTGGGACAGGCACTCAGGGGTGCGTCGCTGAGCTGTAGGGAGCCGCGTGTTTAGGACCCTTAAGTCACAGCTGTACTCTCTTCTATGTGCCTGCAGTTTCCTGTTCCCACTGGGAGTAGGAGACAAGCGTGGTACAGTCTCTGCACACTTGGCGTTTGTGCCGCTGTTCTTTATCTCTTCCATTTGATAGGTGTGCAGTGGTGTCTCATTGTGGCTGCCATTTGCATTTCCCTCATGGCCAGGGGTATTGAGTGTGTGTGCATGTGTGTGTGTGCGTGCGTGCGTGTGTGTGTGTGTGTGTGTGTGTGTGTGTGTATGTATGTTGAGAAAGAGAGAGATGTCCTCTGTTCATCTCTTGGTTAAATGTCTTTTCACAGCCTTTTCCCTGTCTCCTGATTGGACTATTTGGTCTTTACTGTTGAGTTTCGAGAGTTTGTTTGGTTTGGGGTTTGATTTGGCTTGGTTTGTGAGGCAGGATCTCAAGTAACCTAAACTGATCTCAAGCTCACAGTGACCCTGACGTGATCCTCCTGTCTTTTCTTCCCCAGTGCTGAGCCCCCAGGCATAAGCCTTGCAAGAGCTCTTTATGTATATATACCAAGTGCTAGTCCTTGGCAGCTATGCAGAAGTGCTCATTTTGACTTTTCTTCCTTTTAGCAAGGTCTCTTCCAAAGTTAAGCATTTTGATGAGATCCACTTTGCCATTTTGTTCTTCTTCAGTCCCCCTGTTTGGGCATTGAATCTGAGATACCCCAGCCTAGAGCCCTGGAACTTGGAGAGTTGTAAAAGATTTATAGTTTCATATTTTACAGTTTTGTGTGTAAACCAGTGTGAGGCATGGTTTAGGTCAATGCTCTTCTGCCTGAGAGCTCAGGAATGCTTCAGTACCATTAGCTAGAAGCCTCGCTGCTCTTCCTTGAAGTGTCTCAACTCCTCTTCATGTCTGGGAACTGCTTGCTGGTCTCTGCTCTACTCTGTTGTTCGTGGCTCCCCCACTTGTGCCAGAGTTGTGGGTGTTCTGCCCGTGTGGCATCTCAGAAATGGGTGAGCAAGTTTCCCTTGTTTCATTATTTTCAGAGTGTTTCATTCAAATTAGGTGTGGTAGCACACACTCCTATAATCCCAGGATTTGGCAGGTGGAGGGTGGAGAATTTAAGGTCAGCCTCAGCTACATAGTGAGTTCAAGGCCAGCTTAAGCTCCATGAGTACATGAGACCCTGTCTCGAAATCAAACAGGGCCAGTGAGATGGCTCAGTGGGTAAAGACAACTGATGTGAAAAGTGACCATCTGCATCCACACACATGCTGTGACACGCTCATACCCCCCATATACAGTAAATAGTGTAATTTTTAGATGTTTTCATTATTCTAGTTCTTTTGCATTTCCACATACATGTTAATATAATCTTTTACTTAATTTTTATTTGTAATTATGTGTACTTGTATGTGTGTGTGCGCGCGCACATGCACATGCAGTTATATTTGCATGAGTGCAGTGCCTGCTGAAGCCAGAAGAGGGAGGGCATCAGATCCCCTGGAGGTGAAGTCACAGGCGATTGTGAACAGCCTGACCTAGTTGCTGGGGACCAAATTCCCAACCTCTGGAAAAGCAGTGTGCACTCTTAGCCACCGAGCCGTTTCTCCAGCCCTACAGCATTCTTATCCATATGTGTAAGGCTTCTTCCTGTGAACTGTAAATCTACACCTCCCTGGGTAACTATTTGCTGTACTGAGCCTGAGCCTCCTGATCTGTGGGCTCTGGGGGTCTGCATCCCTTTGCAGCTTGCATTTGTCTGTTTGCTTTCACCATGATGTGGTTGTTTCCAGCATGAAAATCTTACTGAAGTTCTTTATCTGAGGACATGCCGGTTTCCTTCACTCTGTCACTACTTTCTGTCACCCTCTGAGCTCCACTACCCACCACTCTCTTCTCTGGTGTTTTCTGATGAGATACAGTGTTCTTGCAAAGAACCCAAGTTCAGTTCCCAGCACCTATGTCAGGCAACTCACAAGCCACATGTAACTCCAGCTTCAGAGAATCTAGTGGCCCCTTCAGGCCTCATCTAGCAGCTACAGTTCAGTGCACATACCCTACATATTCATACATAGAATTATGACTAAAATCTAGAGTGGTTTCCGGGGATTGCTCATTTACTTTTGAAATGGAGTCTCATGATGTTACCAAGCTGGTCTCACATTACTAGACTCAAATGATCCCCCTGTCTCATCCCTCCAGGTAACTGGAACTATAGCTAAAATGTACATTTTAAAATGAACATTGCACGTGTGTCCAAAGGGTTCCAGTTATGCTTAGTAAAGACTGGGGAAAACCATGTCCACCCATCATCATGAAGTAGAAGGTTCAGAGCACTGAGATGCAGTCCGGGAAGGCAGGGGAGAGAGCTACTGGTAAAAGCTGCCTCTTGCAGGAGCTGGGTTTGCTTTTTAAATGTTGTTCTACCTACTCATGAGGAAAATTCGCTCCACTAAAGGTTTGTTGACTTTGGTTTCTCTTCTGCCCAGTCCCGCAGCTGTTCAGTCCCAAGGAAATACACAGAAGTCTACATTAATCATAAACTAGATGGCCTGTTAGCTCAGGTTCCTTCTTAACTCTTTCTTACATCTTAAGTTAGCCCATAATTCTTGTCTATGTTAGCCACGTGGCTCAGTACCTTTATCAGTGAGGCATTCTCATCTTGCTTCTTCTGTGTCTGGGTGATGACTGCAGACTGAATCTTTCCTCTTCCTGATTCTCCTGTTCTCAATACCCCGCTTCTACTTCCTGCCTGGTCACCCCACCTATACTCCTGCCTGGCTACTGGCCAATCAGCATTTTATTAAACAAGTACAAGAAACAAATCTTTACAGGGTAGAACCGTTGTCCCTCAGCACAGGTGTTGTGAATGAATGAGTGGGTGGAGCAGAATGAATGGACAGATGGAGGAACACAGAACTGTGTGGATGAACATCAGCTGGCATCCACAGCCATGCTGGTTCCCACTTCTGAGCCTGGTGGCTCTGAGGACCCCAAGTGTGGGAGCAGGGTGGCAGCCCGAGGGCTCGAGGTTACTTGGCTGAGGGAGACAGCCATAGGGAAGTGCCTAGTTCCAGGCATTTCCATGAGCACCAGCCCCTCACACCTTTTTTCTCTTTTGCTTACTGCAGCTTATAAGTCTGGATTTTGTATGTTTTTTGTTTTGTTTTATTTTTCCTTTCGAAGCAGAGAACATCCTGTGTGGACTTTAGTTTTTGGAAGCATCTTTCTCAAAGCGGAATCTTTAGGGATTTGAGAAAAAAAAAAAACTCATTCCTTGCTTCCTGAAATGACAGTCACATGCTGGGTCGGGTGTAGCATTCACTGGTCCTATCTAACCTTAGCAACAGATGCTCATATTTTCCGTTCCCTGATGTTTTTATTTAAAGCACGTATTTCCTTCTCTCTCTCTTCCCCTGAAAAGGAAGTCTAGGAGTGAGGGGAGCAGAGGTTGCCAGAGGTCTGAGAAGATGGATGTGCTATGGTGTGGCCCTTCAAGTGACACTTACTCATGGCTGCTGGACTTTTGGGTTGATGAAGCCTAAGGCTTTAACCCAAGGCCCCCGATACTTGGCAAGCACTCTGTCACTGCGTCACACCCAAGTTCAGTGTCTCCCCACCTTGGGTCTCTTCATGTTGGTGTCAAGCTCTATCAGCCTCAGTTTCTACATCTTTGACTTAGGAGAGAACCGTTAGCAGAATGAGGGTGAGAGAATGGGACCTTTCCCAGCATATGGTGGATTGATATGCCTTTCCATTACTGATCCCCAAAACCAGAGGGAAGAAATAGCTGAATCAAGCTTTCCATGCATTCCTTTTGGGGGCCGTCTATCCCTCAGCTCCCTTCCCTGCCTTCAGCTGTCACTGTGGGGGTGGGCCAGACAGTCAGACAATTGCCATCTCCTAAACCCGGGTACCACTGTGACATGGGAAGACTGGGGAAGTTCTGATGAGTAACTCAGAGGTTAGCTGTGACATCTCCTTGTGTCCCCTTACCAGGAAGCTGAGATTAATGAGGGGTTGTGCATGCACATGTATGTGTATGTACAGGGGCTTAATCTGTTTGAGAGCCTCACATGTGCCAGGCATGTGCTCATGTGAGCTAACCACTACCCATGAAAAAGGCTTGGTCCTGGCTGAAGCTGCCATTCTGTTAATGAACGAGCTTGCTGTTGTTTAAAATGACACGGAGAGATGGCGCAGCAGTTAAGAGCACTGTCTTGCTCTTTCAGAGGATCCAGGTCCTCATTCCTTCATGTCTGTCTCCCTTAGTCAAATAACATGGGCCCAACAGGTTGTCACCCACACTTGGGGTCCTCAACGCCACCAGGTTTGGCTCAGAACCAAGAGCATGCAGAAGTGGGAGCCAGCATGGGTGTGGATGCCAGCTGACATTCATTCTCCCAGTTTTGGGTTCATCCTTTTACCCAGAGGATCCAGCCACCCATATGGTGGCTCATAGCCATCTGTAGCTCCGGGGATCTGATAGCCCCTTCTGACCTTCCCAGGCCAGGCACACATACGGTACATATACTTATAGGCACTCACACACATGAGATGCAAATTTAAATTTTTTTGAGTAGATAAATAAATTTATGGCCCTAAGAATCTTGGAATCCATCCTGTTTCCCACACTGATAGAAGATGATTTTAACAGATGCACAGATCCAGAGGCCCAGGCAGCCTGTGCCTCCTGAGGATTGTGGTTTCAGGTGCATGCCCCTGCACCTAGCCCTGCACCCTTTTTCTTAAGCACTGACATGTTAATATATTTCTCTGGGTTTGGTTTTAATTTTTAAGATAGGGCATTATTATATAGCCTTAGTTGTCCTTGAACTTGTAATCCTCCTACTTCAGAGGAATTTAAAAATTTTTTTCAACTTTATTTTATAGTGTATTAAATGTACCTTAAAATTCACTCATTCACAAAGTGAGGTGTACAATTTAAATACGAGAATAGATGACTCAGTGGTTAAGAGTGAGTGCTGGCTGCTCTTGCAGAAGACCCAGCCCCCACATGGCATCCTTAAATCCACTTCTGTGGGGTCTGATGTGCTCTTCTGACCTTTCCAGGCACCAGGCATATACACACTGCACATATATACATGCAGGCAAAACAGTTGTGCACATAAAATTAAAATTAATCTAAAAATAAAAATGTAATTACTAAATGTACAGTTCCTCATTAACAGTCGGTACAGCACATCCCGTCATTCCCCAAAGATCCCGCCTGTTCCTGAACCACTCAGAGTGCTCATGATCTCTCTCTCTCTTTCTATCCTCTGTTGCCTCTTTGTCTGTTTCTTTCTCTCTGTTTGACTGGTTCTGGATAATCACCACCTTTGGGTTTCACTGTGTCTTCTTGTTGTTGTTCATTTGTTTTATTTTGATTTTTCGAGACAGAGTTTCTCTGTAGCTCTGGAGCCTGTTCTAGAACTAGCTCTTGTAGACCAGGCTGGCCTTGAACTCACAGAGATCCACCTACCTCTGCCTCCCGAGTGCTGGGATTTTTGCTGTTGTTGTTGTGTTTTTTGTTTCTTTTTTGAGACAAGATCTCTTGAACTCTGTGTAGATCAGACTGTTCTTAAACTCACAAACAGATCTGTCTGCTTTTGCCATCCAAGTGTTGGGATTAAAGGCACGCGCCACCATGCTCGGCCTATCCGCTTTGTTCTCTCTCACTGATAGATATTCAGTGACCTTTTTAACAATAGACTGTGTCATTAGGATACAGTCACCAGCTGGTGGTCTTGGATTTCTCTGGACCCTTGTGGGGTAATATGGTGAGCACTTGCCTGCTTGTTTCCTGTGCACATGGTCTTGGTTCTGGGGTGGGAATAATGTCTAGGCATGTGACTTCAGCTCTGAAGGCGACCATATTTAGCCATCTCAGGAACCTGAGTTGCCTCTTCCTATTTTCCCGGCAGCCCTCGCGGCTAGCGTGTCTCCGTGCAGCCCTCGCGGCTAGCGTGTCTCCGTGCAGCGTGCAGCCCTCGCGGCTAGCCTGTCTACGTGCAGCGCTTACCTTGTTCTTAATTACTAATCGGCACTATAGACATGAAGTAGTGTGGCACTGTGGTTTCGCTTTGCGTTTCCCCCGGCGACTCACAATATTGCAAACGTTTTTGTGTGATTGTAAAAGGCACTTCTTATCTTTAAGGTCTTTTTGGTGAAATGTCTGTTCAGATCCTTTTCTGGTTTTGAAATGAGGTCATTTCTCGCCTTCTCATGGTTGTGCGGGAAGAGTTCCCTTCGTGATCACGTGTTCCTTCCTGGTGCTGTTGTGTCTGAGAAAGGCTTATTTTGTCAGGCTGTTTCACTCGTGTAAGTGTGGTAGAGGATGTTTTCCCAAAGTGGTCAGATCTACCACTTGCTCGTTTATACATTTCTACATGACCACAGGCACAGCATTGTGGGCTTTTCCAGATACATCTCATACAGAGCAAATACAGACTAAAGTATCCTCTCCCATTCTGCAGCCTTACACTTTCTTTTGGAACACAAAGTTTCCCATGACTGTTTGAGACAGGATCTCCTTCTGTTTCCAGGGATCGCCTGGCTCTCACTATGTAGCTTGGACTAACCTCGAACTCATGGTGCCTTATGGGTGTTGGATTACATTCCACACTGTGCTGGGCTCTCTGCTGGACTCTTAAGTCTGCTGAACCAATTTCTCCTTTCAGGCTTGAGCCTTTAGTGCCATATCTAAGAATTGCTATGTTTCCTTTTAAGATTTATTTATTTTAACTTTTTTAAAGATAAGACTTCTTTAAAAAAAAAAAAAAGAAGAAGAAGAAAAAGATTTATTTGATATGCATACAGCATTCTGCCGGCATGTGTGCCTGCATACCAGAAGAGGGCACCAAATCTCATTACAGATGTTGTGAGCCGCCATGTGGTTGCTGGGATTTGAACTCAGGACCTCTGGAAGAGCAGCCAGTGCCCTTAACCCTTAAGCCATCTCTCCAGCCCCACTTATTTTAATTTTATGTGTATAACTGTTTAGCTTTCATGTGCGCCATGTGTGTGCCTAGTGCTGTCAGAGGCAGAAGAGGGTGTCGAATCCTCTGGAACTGGAGTTATAGATGGTTTGAGCTGCCTTGTGGGTGCTAGAAACTGAACCAAGGTCTTTGGGAGCTGTACACACTGTTAGCCACTGAGCCGTTTCTCTAAGCCCAGACACCAGCATGTAGACCTGCACCCTCAGGATATCTGTGAGGGTCTCTGTCCAAACTCAAGGTCACTAGCCAACTACTTCTTCCCCCGAGGCTAAGTCCTGCAGCAGAGCCCAAGTGGTTTTCTGCTGCTGGCATCTGCTCTGTGTGCTCAGAAAGTGGCAGCGTCAAGCTTGGGGCTTTGTGGAAATGAAGCCCTCCCAGACTTGACAACACTCTGCTGTCTGGCTCACCCTTGCTCGCAGTGCTTTTCACTTGGGATGGGAGCTGAGAAATTAATGCTTTGACTTACTCAATTAGAAGTGTCACCCATGCAAATGAAGGGGGCAGGCTGGGATGGGGAGCTGTTCAGAGTGTGCCGAAATGGAATCCTGAATTCTCATTTCTGGTAGAGAAAAACATGTAAAAACATTGCTTTATTAATTTTTAATGAAATTTATTTTATTGTGTTTTTAACAACAGATGTTGTTACTGAGTTTTTATTTTTCCCATTATTAAGACAAATCTCATCCTTGACACCTTGGGAACTGTTAAAGATAACGCTTTCCACAGCCCAGAGAAAGCTGTGCATGCACAGAGGTCCTCCCTCTCCCCAGCCTTTCCGTGAGTAGAATCGGCACTAGCCTATGCATACAACATCGTGAAGATTTCGTTTTGTCGTAAGAGTTTCCTGTGTTGTCATGAGCGCTCTTAGATTGGGCGTCCTCTAGTTTCTGAGAGTACCTGCGCGCACACCTGCACGTGAGCACACACACACACAAACACACATACTTTTTAAACCCACAAGCAAGTCTCACTGCGAGATGCATGTTGTGTCCTGGGCTAGACAAATGTGCCACTGCTCTGGTCACATTTTCTTTGTCCCCCACGGAACATCTGACATCAGACATGTCATTGTCACATTGGGAGGTGTCTGCTACTGGTGTTTCTTGCACAGAACCTGGGGTTGTTTGCACAGACCAGACACAGAGAAGCCCCCACCATAGAGTGACCCCTCCCCCTAGTGCCAGTGGTACTCAGGTGAGAGACCCAAAGGGAGCAGACTTAGACTTGCAATCTCAGCAAACACTCTAGCTCTGTGGCTTTAAATGAGTTGCTTGGCCTCTTTGAGCTTGGGCCGCTCGGGTCAATATAATTGATGTGTGGTCCAGCATGTGGAAGGAACATTGACCCTGGCCTTGCTTCCTGGTACTTAAACTTGATTATATTGTAGTGCTTGCAATCACTACAGAGGATGCACCTGCTGATGGCTTTGGTCTGTATCCACCACTGTCACCCAGAAGAATGTCACCCTCTCCCTGAGCCCATTGGGGAAGAAGGACCCACTGCTGCCTTTTACTGAACCCTCCGTGCCTCATCCTGCACAGCCCATGACAAACTCACTGACTCAGTGCCTCCCCCACCTCCTAGCAGTAGAGGAAGGGAGGGAGGAAGGGGAGGTGGGGAGGAGGGTCGCCATTTTTCTGCTTTTGATATAAGGATGCCTTGTCAGAGCTCTAGGCTGCTCAGTCTGGGAGCTGGGGAAGGGCGGTGTATAAGGCTGAAGGTCTCCATGTCCCCTCTCTGCAGTTCCCTATAAGCCCTGAGCCCTGGGCCCCTGTCTCTGTGTGTCCCACTTTCTCTTTAGTTCCCTGTGGTCCATGAGGTCAGATGGAAGCCCATGTCCCCTACACGTTGTTAGTCCCCTGTGGATATGAGGCCAGATGGGGGTCTCTGCTCTGTGTGTCCTCCACCCTCTTGGCAGTCCCTTGTAAGATGAAAGGCTGGATAGGGTCATGCCCCCCACCTTCTCTGTCATCTTTGTGGGCTGGAAGGCTGGGTGCGGTCTATCTGTTGTTGGCATGTCTTCCCTTCTGGCCACAAGCATCTGGCCCTCTCTTAGAAGCTGCTTATGAATCTGCTGTTCAAACTGCAGATCCATAAGAAGGGAGAAGAACACTGATGTGCTATTTCAAGGCTAGTAAGGGCTGGATAAAGCACACATACCTCCCAGCCATGGTAACCCTGTGACCCTGCAGCTGCCCAGAGGCCTGTGCTCAGAATGATCCCCAGATGTCAGGATGTTCTGCATCCCTTGTCATCAGATTCTTGGTCATTTGGACATTTTTATTTAGGGCTGTGAGGCTTGGTGCTAGGGCACTTGCCTGGGGAGGGAGAAGCTTTATGTTTGATCCCTGGTATTGAAAAACATTTTATTTTTTGTTTTCTTTCATTTTATTAGGATTATCAATAAAGTAGGTGGTCCTGAGCGGGACTTGGAGTGGAGAAAATTCCTCTTATGGGCCCTCTGCAGCCCTCTCTGTGTGACCATAGGCCCCTGGCCCAGAACCCGTGGGTCCCTGCGGCATCTTTTTCCTGAGAAGCCTCCAGCATCCATCAAGCCTGTCCCCGAGGCTCCCCCTCCCTTTTTGGAATTGCCTTTTCAGACCGGTGCTGTTTGCTGTGTTCCCTGTGTGGCCAGTTTTTTCTGGGCTTCCAGCCTGCTCCCAGAGTTCCCCAAGGCTTTTCTACTTCCAGGGAACTGCAGGCATTCCTCAGACCTCCCTGTGTGAGCTGAGCACTGGGGTTTCTGTGCAAATTCAGATACAAAAGCAAATGTGTTCCCACAGCTCCACCCCGCAGGCCTTCCCCAGCAGCTCTCCCCAGCAGCCCCACCAAGAGCCCTCCTCCAACAGCTCCCTCCTTCCAATAGGTTCCCCACCAAAATCGCAGCTTCTATTCACAGGCCTGCACCTTTGCAGGGCAAAGCAGCCTTCCTCCTCTTGGGTTGGATCAGCAGGAGGGTGTAAAGGATGGGCAGCAGCAGCAAGTACTGGCTGAATGAAAAAGCTCTCCGAGCTAAAATGCTTCACAGCATGCTGTCTCTTGCATATCCGTTTTGTTTATTAACTTTTAAGGGTTTTACTTTTAAAATTATATATGGAGGGTGGTATGTGCACATGAGTGTGATGTCCTCTGAGGCCGGGAGGCGTGAGTAGATCCCTTTGAGCTAGAGTTCCAGGTGGTTGTGACCCAATGTACTTGTTGGGAACAGAACTCAGGTCCTCTGGAAGAGCAGCAGACACACATAACCACTGAGCTACCTCCCTAGTCCTACTTACTTAGCTTCAGTGGTGTGGGGAATGGAACTCAGGGCCTTGTGCATGCCAGGTGGGTGTACTGCCACTGAGTCAGACCCTTCTGCCACTCATTCATTCATTCATTCATTCATTCATCTAACATACAGTTATTTGTCTTTTTAGTTTCTGTTTCTGTTTCTGTGATGTAAATACCCCAACAAGAGCAATTTAAGACAGAGTTTATTTTAGCTCACAGTTCTTGCTTTCAGCTCATGCCCCCCCCCCCCGTGGATCACAGCAGGGGGGGAGCTTGAAGCAGCTGAACCCATTGTAGCTGCAGCCAAGAAGTCAAGAACAATGAATGAATGTGTGTTCAGATGGCTATCTCCATTTTACACAGCCCAGGGTCCCCTAGGTGCCACCCCCTGCTGAGCTAGGCTTTCCTACATCCATTAATCTAATGAAGATAGTCTTTCTCAGGTGTGCTCGGAGGCCTGTCTCTCAGGTATTTCTAGAGCAGTGGTTCTCAACCTTCCTAATGCTGCAACCCTTTCATGAAGTTCCTCATGTTGTCATGACCCCAACCATAAAGTTATTTTCATTGCTATTTCATAACTGTAATTTTGTTACTGTTATGAATCATAATGTAAATATCTGATATGCAGGCCATCTGATGCTCCGTCCCAAAGGGGTCGTGACCCACAGTTTGAGAACCACTGGTCTAGAGTCTGTCAAGTTGACAGTTGATACTATCATATTCATTTATTGGTTTGTGGGGTTCGTTTTTACTTGGTTTTGATGCTAAGGATGAAAGTGAGGCTTCCCTGCACGTTAAGCAGCTTTTGTTCTTTGCACAAAAGACATCCCACAAATATGAAGGAGAAAGGGAGATGGGGAATAGAGCGTGCACCAGCCAGACATGGTACACGTGTGTAATCTCAGCCTCAAGGGATGGAGGCAGAAGGGTCAGGGGTTCAGTGTCATCTTCAGCCACCTAATGACTTGAGGCCGGCCTAGGCTACATAAGACCGTTTTTTTTTAAAAAAAAAAAAAAATTGCATCGAACTGTATGTAGTAAGCAAATGAACATTTATATTAATTTGCTTATTGTAATTTATAAAGTAACAAGCAAATTAATATTTTGAAGCCAGATATGGAGGCCCATACCTGCAGTTCAGCTTTGGGGAGGCAGAAGCAGGGGGATTACTGCAAGTTCAAGGCCAGCTTGGTCTACACTGTAAGTTCCATGCCATTCATGTTGTACCAAGAGCTGGCTTCCAAAATGCAAACAGACATCAATCAATCAATCAATCAATCAATCAATAAATAACATCTTGTTCGTGGTGCTGAACCGGAAGCCAGAGCCTTGATGTCGCTAATGACCCCTCTATCCCTGAGCTATGTCCACAGTGCAAGGACCTTCCTTCTTGGGGCTATGCTATATTCAGTCCATGTCTCTGTACCTCCTTTATCCCCCCAGGGTCCCAGTCAGGAAAGCTCATAGCTCCAGGTCAGTTCTCCCTGGTCAGTGACCTAAGAAAAGAAAGAATTTAGTGACTAGGACTTAGTGTTCACCAAGATTCCAGAGTCCCTTCAGCAGCTGAATAACAACTGAACCCAAAAGCCTTGAGCCTCCAAGGTTTTCTTAACACTTTCCTGACCACCTCCGAACTACTCCAAACACCCCGTCTTCACTTCCTTCTGGGAAGAGGGTAGAGGGAAAGGGTGGTTTTCATAGTTTGGCATCTGTCACAGAAAGAGAATGCTTTGTGAGCCCCACTGCCTCTTTCTAGCCACAGGGCTTTGTTGTTGTTTTGTTTTTGTTTTTGTTTTTATGAGACAGGGTTTCTCTTTGTAACAGCCCTAGCTATGCTGGAACTAGCTCTGTAGACCAGGCTGGTCTTGAACTCACAGAGGTCCAACTGCCTCTGCCTCCCAAGTGCTGACATTAAAGGTGTGTGCTACCACTGCCCAGCTCTAGCCACAGTTTTGTCTCAGGACAAGCAACCAGCAAAGAGGACACAGGTGAACAAGACAAAGCTCAGGTCAAAATAAGACTTGCACAAGGTACTGATTGCCCTGTTCTGGTTAAACTCTGGTATGTATGATCCACAAGATCAGAGGGTCTTGTCCAGTTTATGCGCTGATATTCAGAATGATGCCAGGAATCCAACAACTACCCACTGATGGAATGAGGCCAGAAGGAATGCATGAGTGACCACATGGGTCCTCATGGTGGGATGGATGCCCACTACCCCCAGCAGCTCTCAGTCTGACCAGCATGATGCTCTTGGCTGACCGCTGACCTTGATCTCATGTCGTATCTTTTCTCCTAGGGTGGACGCCATCGTTGAAGGCTGCCCTTGCGCCAATGAGCCTTCTCAATACCTCAACCTTCGAAGACAAGATGTGTGAGGGGAACAGGACCGCCATGGCCAGCCCTCAGTTGCTGCCCCTGGTGGTGGTTCTAAGTAGCATCTCCCTGGTCACAGTGGGTCTCAACCTGCTGGTGCTCTATGCTGTGCACAGTGAGCGTAAGCTGCACACCGTGGGCAACCTGTACATTGTCAGCCTGTCGGTAGCAGACCTGATCGTAGGTGCAGTCGTCATGCCCATGAACATCCTTTATCTCATCATGGCCAGGTGGTCCCTGGGCCGCCCCCTTTGCCTCTTTTGGCTCTCCATGGATTATGTGGCCAGCACAGCATCCATCTTCAGTGTCTTCATCCTTTGTATTGATCGATACCGCTCCGTCCAGCAACCCCTCCGGTACCTGAGGTATCGCACCAAGACCCGCGCATCAGCCACCATCCTGGGGGCCTGGTTTCTCTCCTTCCTGTGGGTTATACCCATTCTTGGCTGGCATCACTTCACACCCTCACCCTCAGTGCTTCGGGAAGACAAGTGTGAGACAGACTTCTACAATGTCACTTGGTTCAAGGTCATGACCGCCATCATCAACTTCTACCTCCCCACTTTGCTCATGCTGTGGTTCTACGTAAGGATCTACAAGGCCGTGCGGCAACACTGCCAGCACCGCCAGCTCACCAATGGCTCCCTCCCTTCCTTCCTAGAGATCAAGTCGAAGTCAGAGGATATCAAGGAGGGTACCAAGAAACCTGGGAAAGAGTCTCCCTGGGGGGTCCTGAAAAGGCCATCAAGAGACCCTAGTGGAGGCCTGGATCAGAAATCGACATCCGAAGACCCCAAGAAGATGAACTCTGCGACTGTCTTCAGTCAAGAGGAGGATAGAGAAGCAGTCACGCGCCACTGTTTTCATCTTGACATCACACAGGCTATGGCTGAAGGGGGTGGCAGGGGCTCAGAGACCAACGACCAGGCCCTGAGCCAGCTCAAAATGGATGAGCAGAACCTGAATGCTTGCCGGCGGATTAGTGAGACATCAGAGGACCAGACCTTGGTGGATCGACAGTCCTTCTCACGGACCACGGACTCTGACCCCAGCACAGAGCCAGGGCCGGGCAGAGACAAACTGAGAAGTGGATCTAACAGCGGCCTAGATTACATCAAGATCACCTGGAAGAGACTCCGCTCACATTCCAGACAGTATGTGTCTGGGCTGCACTTGAACCGAGAACGGAAGGCAGCCAAGCAGTTGGGTTTTATCATGGCGGCCTTCATCCTTTGCTGGATTCCCTACTTCATCTTCTTCATGGTCATTGCCTTTTGCACAAGCTGCTGCAGTGAACCCGTGCACATGTTCACCATCTGGCTGGGCTACATCAACTCCACGCTGAACCCCCTCATCTACCCCCTGTGCAACGAGAACTTCAAGAAGACATTCAAGAAAATTCTGCACATTCGCCCCTAAGGGCTCAGCAAGAGGATGCCACGTAGTGGATGGACAGCGTCTGATGTCCAAGAAGGAACCAGAGGAAGAAAGCATGGGCGTCACTAGGCCCCTGGGCGTTGGGGAATAGAATCTGAGATCCTGGGCTGAGCAGTACGGAGGTGTTCCCAGGGACCATCAGAAGAAGAGCAGATGGCGGTGGTTGGCAGAAAGATTGTACTTTGGGTAGAAAGCAGAGTATTTGAAAGAAGAAACCTGGCAGAGTATGCCTGATCCTCAGGAACTGTGGAAGTCTCAGGTGCTCATGGGAAGTCTGGCTCTCTGACCTTGAGTTCCTTAGTAACCAAAGCAGGAATGTGTGGCTAGAGTTCTTCTGGAAGGTTAGCCTGGACTCTGAGACTTCCCACGCAAGAGCTATGTGACTGCAGAGACATACACACAGATGCTGTCCCCTCCCAGGAGTCACCTGGAGAGGCATGGCAGCTATTCCATGACAACACCACTTCTCAGAACACAGTCCTTCTGAGCCTCTCCTGTAGCTTTCTCCAGAGCTATCTGCCCCACCCTGGAACCTGCCTTACCTGTGTCTCAGAGTTGCTAGGAAATTAGACAGCTTGCAAGTCTGTCGTTCCCAACTCCTGATTCCTTTTGGCTCTTAAAACAGTAGCAAAAACAGCAACAACAACACACAGTGTCAAAAACTGCCCTCGAAAATCAGGAGGAGGGAGAAGTGGTTTTTGAATGATTGCATCTTAAAAGCAAAGCAAAAGAAAGGCAGGAGAGCCTTGTTTCTTGGGAGCTCCACTAGGGGGCTCTCACGCAAAGCCCCAGATGTGACAGAAAACATGAGCAGGTCCTGCCTGCGGAGTGATAAACTGAGAAACAGGCTTCTTGAAATGGGTTGACACTGTGAGAACCTTAGGATGAGAACGCTGTGTGGCCCCCAGCTCTTTGTCACCAGTTTTCTCCAAAAGGAAAAAAAAAAAAACGCATCCTGTCAAGTACTCATGGTGTTCCCCCAAAGAGGTGACAGTTTCCCAAGCAGCTAAAATGGGACACGTCTGTGTCCACAGAGGGTGACCCTCGGAAGGGACAGTGTGCTTTCTATCTGAGACCGTACGATTTCTAGTCACACATGCTAAGTGAATCTTTTGAAGTCATAGGAGCATCCAGTTTTATTTATGCACCAGTCTGGCTGTGATTTATATTGTAAAATGTAATGTTAAACCTCAGTGTGTGTTTTAAGTAGGAACCCCTGTAAAAGCTGGTCTTTTGTGTCCCTGTTTGCATGGTCTGTCCAAGCGAGACACTTTTGCTTCTTTTAAACAGAACAGTTGGAAGAGTAGTATGACATGACTGCTCTGTGCCTACTTTTCTGAGTCCCACAGGCCGAGGGAACAGTGGAAATGAAAGCCTGACGGAGGACTTCTGTCTGGTTTCTGCTCGTTTTGCAAATGTCCTGCCAAATGACTTCTATTTTCAAGACTGTTCCCCTCTCACCTTGCCTTGCATCCTGGAATACTCCTCATGCTCGGGCTCCGGGGATCTTGGGGACTTTACTGCTGCTGCTCCATTTCCAGAAGCTCAGAGAAGCCTGCGAGTGAGCGCCTCCCCAAGGTGCCTTGGGATGGAAGGACACTTAGAAGGGTCTCTCTGAAGTGGCCGAGTGCCCTCACTCATGAGGTGAACAGCACAGACAGCAGGTGCAGAGATATGGCTGTGCAGAGAAAAGAGCTTTACCTTGGAGTCTTGCAAGGACAAGAAGGGATCAATAAATGCAAGTTGTCACCTAAAAAACAAGGTGCCTTTGATATGGGGCTCAGGGTTTCCCATACTTATGTGATGACTTCTATGCAAGAGGCTTTCACATGAACCTTAAAAACAAAAGAGCCAGGCGGTGGTGGCGCACATCTTTAATCCCAGCACTCGGAGGCAGAGGCAGGCAGATCTCTGTGAGTTCAAGGCCAGTCTGGTCTACAAGAGCTAGTTCCAGGACAGGCTCCAAAGCTAAAAAGAAACCCTGTCTCAAACAACAACAACAAAAAAAAAACATAAAACATTGGGGCTGGAATGATAGCTTAGTGGTTAAGAGCACTAACTAATCATCCAGAGGACCCAGGTTCAATTCCTACCTCCTACGCAGTGATTCACAGGCATCTCTAACTCTAGTTCCAGGGAACTCAAAGCACACATGTTGTACACATGTCTCCATGAAGGCAAACACACACACACACACACTATAAATCTAAAATGTAAAGTTGGGGCTGGAGAGATAGCTCAGTAGTTAAGAACCTGGCTGCTCTTGGAGAGGATCCAGGCTTGGCTTCTAGCACCCACATGACAGCTCATACCAGTTCCTGGGTATCGAGTGCCCTCTTCTGGTATCTGTGGGCACCAGATGCACACAAAGTGCAAATACAAATATGCAGACAAAACGCTCATGCACATGTAAAAAGAAAACCAATCTTTTTTTTAAAAAAAAAAAAAAAAAAAAGACCAGATGTGGCAGCATGCCTCTGCAATCCTAGTGCTAGGGATACAGACTGGGGGTCCTTGACACTCAGTGGCCACCTCATTTAGCTGAATTAGCAAGGGCCAGGTCCAGCAAGTGACCATCTCAACCAAGATAGAGACAGATAATAGATGACACCAACATTTTTTTACTTCTGGGCAAACCTCCCACGGCCACCACCACTGCCAAGTATATGCCAACAGCCAGGCTTTGTGCCTCACCTCCACTATCTCAGAGCATACTGGATTCCCTCTGTGTTCATTCCCCGGCAAGCAGAAGCACAGAGATGTTGAGAAGCATGGGGTCCACTGTGCGACTCTGGCTGCACTTCCTCTCTGCTCTCTCAGTTCTGCTCTTGTCTAGATGGATCCATCTTGGAATTACAAAAGCCCTGGGTTGTGGTGCAGAGATGACTCAGCCGCAGCCCATTTGGGAAGAACTGGGGGTGGGTGACTTGCACAGAGTCCAGGGGAGACCAGGCTTTTGCCCTAAGTAAAAACTAGATATAACTAAATATTAAAACCCTCCATGTAGAGGAGTCAGTTATAGATAAGATCCTGCAGACCCTCCAATTTCTTCAGGGTTCTCCCCATGGGCTGATGAACTTCAGGCAAATTCTTTGGATGGCCAGCTTGCTAAAGTTACCAGTTTCCCAAACACCGACTCCTGCATAACTATGTGCAGGGTTATGAGTTAGTTTGGGGTTGCTACTGTGACAAAATACATGTGGAAGGATCCATTTTAAGGAACAGAGGTTTATACTGGCTTAGAGTTCTGGAAGTTCGGTATGAAACAACATAGCGCAGGCTCTGTTGAGGACTCATCTAGGCTCCATCACTTTGTAATGCATGTCTGTCTGTCTGTCTGTCTGGTCTTTCCTTAGCCTTGGATAAGTCTTCGGGATTTGGTCATTAAGCCCCATCAATGACCTTAACCACTTCCCAAAGGCCTGCATTTCCATCCACAGTGCGATTTCTTTTTTATCTTCTTAATTCCTTTTACATAAAACTTTGAGTGTTAAACTCCTGCATATGCTCATGGAAAGACCATATTTGAACCATAGCAATTTCTAAGAATTCATATGAGGTAAAGAGTTCCTTTACGTAGCCCTGGCTGGCCTAAAACACACAGTGCAGTCCAGGTTGGCCTCAAACACACAGAGATCCACCAGTGCTAGGATTAAAGTATGCATCACCATGGCCAGATACAATTTCCTTAATAATGACTTTCTAGAATTGTGATGTTATCATAACTGATGTTTTCAAAAATATGTGACGGGTGTTTGCCTGCGTGGATTTCTGTGCACCTCATTTGAGCAGTGCCCATGGAGGCCAGAAGAGGGCATCAGATCCCACAGAGCTGGAGTTACATAAGTTTTAAGTTGCCTGACATGAGTGCTGAGAAGGGAACTCAGACCTCTGGAAGAACAGCTGGTGTTCTTAACCCACAGAGCCATCTCCCCAGGCCCAGAACTGATTGAGAAACAAGCTGCTGCTCACTGCAGGAGGGAAAGGCTGACAGGGCTGAGGGGAAAAAGCAGTGGAGGTGAGGAGACTGAGGTTCGGTGGGCGGGAAAGGAAACACTAAGAGAAGTCTGAAGCTGTGCCTGGAATCCTAGTTCTCCTGAGGCAGAGGCAAGGAGGATTGTAACTTCAAGTCTGAGCCCCACCTGGGCTGCACCGGAGTACTGCCTGGAGCCACAGGGAAATGGAGGGGGACTAAAGGGGACAGATGGGGACATCATGAAGCAGGAAAGGGAGAGTGGATGACGGTGGTAATAAGGAACGACACTGGGGACCACAAAGGACACAGCCCAGGATGGGGTAGAAGAGGGGAGGCAGGACAGCTGGGGAGGGGAAGGGAAATAATGTACCCAAAAAAAAAGCCACTCAAGAAACCCCACACCGGATCTGGAGAGGGGGCTTTGCAGTTAAGAACTTGCACACGCTGCTCTGGCAGAAGGTCTGACTTGACTTCCTAGCATACATCAGACTGCTCACAACCGCCTGTAACTCCAGCTCCAGGGGGTTCCGAAGACGGTAGCTTCTGCAGGCACCATCACTCACACACATAAACTCACAGACAAATACCCCAAATTCAGGATAAAAATAAAACCTCAGAAAAAATAAAGCCTCCACCCGCAGGAGAGTGGATCTATCCACTAAGGTGTATCCAGAAGTCAAACAATACAAGCCATCCTTGACATCTGAGGAACAGAAAGTACCTTAATGCTCCTCTGGAGAGGCCTTAAAAGGAACCTACATCTGTGTATGTACTGCATGGGTGCAATGCTCGGCTGTGAAAGCTCAGGACATTGCTCTGCCACCAGGCAGCAGTTAGACCTGAGGTTTGAAGGGACGGAAATCAGCTGACACCTGGGCTCTTTTAGGGACGATGGGAAGGCTTCCGTGACCTTGCATAAGGACGTGCTGAGCCAAGTTCAGCAGGATTTTGAGGAAATACTCTCTGAAATAGTGTCATTGTGCCCTAACAGCTACTTCTCTCACCTTATAGGGACCTCCATTCAAATGGCCAGAGTCAGGCTCAAGAATGCCTTATGTCTACTGAGCCAATGGGGCTTGGGGGACTGGAGGCAGAGCTGAAGAGGAATCTACCCTGTGTAGCAGGAATACCTGGAGCCAGCGCTGACCTTTGTATTTCTTACCCAAGACAAAACAAGCACCATACTCAAGGCAACTTATAGAAGGAAAGGTTTAGGCTTACGGCTCAGGAGGGATAGGAGTCTGTCTTGGTGGGGAGCAGGAAGAACACGCTGGGAGCCCACATCTAAAACCACAAGCAGAAAGGAGAAAGTGAACTGGAGGGGAGCCCTTATCTCTCAAAGTCCACCCCAGTGACATACTTCCTCCAGGAAGATCACATTTCCTAGGCCACCCAGCCAGTGCCACTGAATGGTGATGAACTTTTAAAATACCTAGCTGTTTTAACTGAAACTATTACGAGCCCCCAAACGTGTTTATTGTAGCAGCTGACAGCTGTTACAGATGTGAAACATTTTACGTTATTTTGATTAATTTACTGGGACCTTTAAAAAATTCTTTCTCCTCTTGCAATATTTGTCTTTATATGTATGTGTGTGTGACTTGGTGCATGTATGTGTGCCACATGTATATAATACAAGTTGAAACCAGAAGATGGCACCAGATCCTCTAGACCTGTAGTTACTTACATACATACATACATATATACATATACACACGTACAAATATGCAAACACACATTGGAACTCAAGAAGACTTGCTAAATGTGAAATTGGGCCAAGGTCTGGGTCAGATACGAAAGAAGTAGTTAGCAGACTGATCAACAATAGACACACATAATCAGAAAATCCAAAGATTTTATGTAACAACAGTTACGTTTATGTAACAACAGTTACGTCTCAGTCTTGTCAATCAGGAGCATCTTGGAGATCTTATGATAGGTAGCAGAGAGTATTTGTATTTCAAGGTGCCCTCGAATACATTCACTTCTAGCAACGTGGCTCACCTCCATCAAAATGTCCCATTGGGTTCATGCTCCTCCATGGGATATTTGGGAACCATGGTAGGAATAAGGTATAACCTGCTGTGTCAAGAACTACCCACTAACTCAGGGTATTTTCCATGCCAGAAAGACCGGGTTGAAGTACACAGAATTGATACACACTTGGGGACGGGGGTAATAACGGAAGACACCTACAACAACACACCCCACATCACACACATGCATTCATGAGATTGTGGGTGAGCAATAATATCATGTTTGAAAGCTAGATTCATAAGTAAATGCAAAACATAATTTCAGGACAGGCCAAGATGGCAAAGCAGTTAAAATGTTTGACTGGTCCTGAGGAAAATTGTTTTATAATACCAGAATGCACATGGATGCCCATAGTCCGCTGTCATTCATTTTCATGGTAACTGACACCTATTTTGGTTGCCAAGGAGACATAGTCTCATGCAGCATGCAGCCTTTAAAAAGGCCCAAACAAAATGACATAAATACATTTTTTTAAAGACTTAGAGTCTCTCTGGAAGAAATGGCTGTCTTTGAAATACAGTGAGATCACAATGGCAACAAATTACTCCCAAAACAAAACTAATGACCTCTACGACGTTAATCACAAATTGAATAATTAGCAAATTTGATTTGAAAATTATGAAAACTTCATGGAAAAAGGTAATTACTACCACGTGTACTACATGTTGCATAAAGTCTCCTTAGAACAAGGAAGAAGATTTTTAAGTATAACAGGGATACAACAAAACTTCTAATTTGAGTAAAGAAAAAGGGTATTAAAATGCATCTTAAATTTAGGTTCATGCATATGGAGTATTGAGAAAACATAGATGAAGAGGAAGAAGACATGGGTTCTGAAAAGATTTTTTTTTGGATTTTTTTTTGAAGGCGTTAGATAGCTTTCGAGGATAAATGGCTAACATTAAACATAAAGAAACTACTGTCCCTTGTTGACGGAAGGAAAATATGGCCCAGCAAACATAAATGATAGGGACTGCAGTGTATGTGTTGGTGTGGGCATACGGGAGGGGTTCCTTGCTGTGGGACGCTGCTGCTCATTTATCTGGGGGGCAGAAAAAGGTGTTGGGAGTCCCACTATAGGACTTTCTACCCGGACACTTAGATCTTCATTCTCATTCAGTGCTGTAGGGGCAGTGCGGGACACTTTCCCCTCTAGCCCTCCATTCTCAGCCTCCAAAACTGCTGGGTTACTTACAAGCTTGTAATCACACAAATAAAACACGGATGAGGAGGTCTCTCCTCTGCTATCCATGCGTGTACAGAAAGCTCTCTCACCTACTGACTGAGCCGGCTCACACTGGTTCTTCTCCCTTAACAGGTTGCTGATCTAAGTTCATGACTTTGAATACACACAAAAGACACATAGGTCCTTTGGCTTTTTCCCACGGACTTAGTCTCACCATATAACTCGCCATTGCCTGTGAGGAGTTTGTTGACCAGGCTGGACCCAAAGTCATACACGTCTTGCCGCATCTGAGGGGCCAGGAGTCAAATGAGATAAGCGTGCACCTACTATCTGCTGCAAGCTAACTGGGTTCTTCCCGTGCTCCCTTGTTCGCTCGCCTGCCTGCTTGCTTGCTTGCTTTGATTGCTTCCTTCCTTCCTAGCTTGCTTTTTAGCTTGCTTGCTGGTTTGAAATCCTTCTCCTCCTCTGTCTCTTTTAGCGTTTCAGAACAGTGTCTCCAGAGGCACAGGTCAGTCTGGAACTCTCTCTGTCATTCGGGATCAATGTTTACCCTATGTCCCGAGCAGCAACTGTACCTGGACTGAGAAAGTTACAGGTATAGGCCACCACAAGAGGTGCTCAGTGTTCTGACCATATACAAACCACGCCAAGTCATTCCGCAAAGAAATTGTGGAACACGAAAATATGTATAGAAAACAATTATTACCTCTTTGCAAAACATGCACACTCACATATGTCATCAGAAAAGGCTGAAATACCATGTATCAAAGAGAACAGAAAAGACCCTGAGTTCACATCTCCCTGTACTTTCCTTTGCATATGAAGGATATCCTTAACAGACAAGAAGAGATCTCTTTCATTCCAGAAGAGATCTGGGTACTGAGCAGGGAACACACGGCTCTCAGTTTATTCTCGGGGTGGTCAAGGAAGGCCAGAAACCTGGGCTCACAATGGGCAATCCAGGCTGAGACCTGAGGACCAAGCTTGCATCTGACCACCCATGGCTTTCCATAGATGAGGGAGTTCTCCCAGTTACAGAAGATTCCGACCCTTCACCACCATGTCTCTACTGATACCCGGACCTGAAGCTAGACGGGCTCACAGAAATCCCAGGCTCAGATTTCGCCGCCATCCTGCTTCTCAAACTCTTTGGCTTCCAATTGCAAACGTTTGACTTCTATCCTCCTGTGATTTGCGGTGTCTCAGCCTCATTCATAATTGCCTGCCCTCCCTGGACCCTCGATCAGACTTGAGATGCCAATGGCCTAGAGAAAGCTCCACAAAACTATTCCTTCCACCCTCGACTGACCATAGCTCCATAGGAAAGGCACTGTGGGCCAAGATGGTGACTCGGGTCTCAACAGCCAGCATGACTGAGGAGCTAGGAGACCGCAGAATGCTCACCTGTAGGTCCAGGAGGGCCTGGACGGGAGCTGTGCCCAGTCATGGCCCTCTGTGCTTTGGCCTCCACTGAGACAGCAATGGAACTAAGTTATTCATTTCCAGCGCCTGGCCCGGTCTGGTGGTAGGGTCATTCGGGACAATTGTTTTCCTAAGGAGTCCAGCCTGAGGACACGGGTGCTGTGCCTGTAGGAAGAGCACATTGTGGACAGTGTCTGCTCTCGAATGTCCTAACCTGTGCCAGGAGCATCCTGAGCTGTGTGGAGCCTTCTGATCGTGCCAGGGGATGTCCCCTGGCCTGGTGACCCAGAGGCTCGTGGATCCGTGTCAGTTCCAGGCCAGCCTGAGACATAACTAGGAGGTCAAGGACAGCCCTGGCTTTTGAGCGGGATCCCCTGTCACAAACGACAACCACATCCGACTGGAGTAAAAAGACCAGTGACAAAGTCTTCCCGAACCTCCTGGGAACCATCCCGGATTCTTCCCGGCGGGTCGACACACACACACACAAAAAAAAAAAAAAAAAAAAAAAAAAAAAAAAAAAAAAAAAAAAAAAAAAAAAAAAAAAAAAGTTAACCTGGAGTCCTCTGGAGTCACCAGGAGGCCGGCAGCGCCTTGGTGAGAAGCCTGAGCCAGCAGTTAAAGCAGGCTGGAGTTACAACTCTCTCAGCTAGGTGCTAGGGACCCATTTTTTCCCAGGTGCCAGTGCGCATGCGCATGGCCGAAAGCCATGTTTGAACCAGAGAGAACCGCCTTCAAGATCAGCGTGGGGCCTCGCGCCCTGGATCTAAGCAGGAAGTAGACCCGGGCAACTAGGCTGCATCTAAGTTTAAGGGGAGGCAGGGCTCTATGGTGGTGAGTGACCTTTAGGCCGGTGTCGCCTAGGGAGACAGAGAACCAGCACCTAGAGGCACTTCAAGTCAGGCCGCTCCATGGTCAATGCTAGAAATACTGAGAGGCGGATGGGGAGCCACAGATCCTACATAGCGCTTTGGGGTGTTTTTGGGAGGACTCAGAAGGGTTCTCACCTTGCACCTTATAGCCCTGCCTAGCCTGGAGCCAGCGACCTTCCTGCTTCTGACTCCTGAGTGTTAGATTTGCAAGCCTGAGCCATTCTCCCTGGTGCTTCCTGCTTTTATGAGCTTACAGTTGTGTGTGTGTGTATGTGTCTTTGCGGTGCCTCCCATTGGCTGTTGTGCTGAGGACGGATGCCACTCGCCTACCCAGAGGAGACCCAAAAAGATGTTGGGTGTCCTGCTCTATGACATTCAGATAGGGCCCTTGGTGCCTCGCTCTACTACACTGGCAAAAAGGCAATCAATGCTGGACAGCAGCTTGGTGGTCTGGTCCTTCAGTCTCATCCTCCCACAGTCCTGGGTTACTTGCAAGCATGGAACCATGCTAACATCCTACACAGATGCTGAGCTCTTTGCCCTGCTCCCCGTGCTCAAGGACAGAAAGCTCTCTCTCCCACAGACTGAGCACTGAGTGGTCTCTACACCAGCCCACAGCGATTCTTCTCCCTTACCAAGAGTTCTGAGCGAAGCTCATGACATTTAATTCATATAGTAAGAGCACACAGGTCCTTTGGCTTTTCGCCATGGCTTGCCGGTGAGGAGTTTGTTGACCCGTATGGGCCCAAAATCCTACAGGACTTGCCGACATTGAGGACCCAATGGTCAAATGACCTAGGCTCACATGTACCATCAGCTACCAGCTTGCTGGGTCCTTTGCTCGTTTCCTTCCTTGCTTTCTTCCTTGCTTGCTAGACAGCTTGCTTGCTTGCTTGCATGCATGCCTGCTTGCATGCTTGCTTCCTTACTTGCTTCAAGTCCTTCCACCGTTCTGTCTTCTTTTAGTCTTTCTGACCGGTGTCTTCTGTTGCCCCGGCTGGTCTTAAGCTTTTTCTTTCATTATCGATGAAAGCTTTATTTTGTGCCCTGGACTCCAAGTCTGCCACTATAGAGATTCTAGGTGTGGGCCACCACACTTGACTGCTCGGTGTTCTGACACATGAAGACAACAATGCCAGCCGTCCTTCAAAGAAGCTGGGGCACACGACTTGTAATCAGGGACATCTCCTGCCAGCTTGCATATCATGCACCCGTGACCACAGCTCATGCCTTTGGCGCCTGTTGATGTACCTTGCTTCAAAGAGAGCTGAATGTTTGTGGACTCACAGCACCCTGTCTTTCCCCTTCATTTCATGGCTGAGCTTTCCTCTTTTCGAGAAGACTTCTGGGTGGCGGGGAGTGAACACTCGACCGAATCTCCTTCTCTGGGGTGTTTGAGGTGGGTTGGTAACTTTGGGACACACTGGGCACTCCAGCTCGATACCAGAGGTACCAGCTTGCGTCTGGAGATCCATGTCTTTCCATAGATGAGGGAGTTTTCCCAGTTGCAGAAGATTCCACTGCATCACAGCATTGTCTCCCCTGATGAACCTACCGGAAGCTTGATAGGCTCACAGTCATCCGAGGCTGAGGTTTCTCCGCCAATGTGCTTCTCAGGCTCTTTGGCTTCCAATTGAAAACTTTTCATGTCTCTCCTCGAGCAATATGCACTGGCTGAGCCTCATTCAGAGGCTGCCTGCCCTCTCTGGATCCTCCATCAGATGCGAGATGCCAATGGCCTAGAGAGAGCTCCACAAATCTATTCCTTCCTCCCTTGTGCGACCATAGCTCCCTAGAGCTATTGCCAAGGCTCTGTGGGCCAGGATGGTGGCACGGACCTCGAGAGCCAGCATGACTGAGGGCACCGAGAGGACCGTAGAATGCTCGCCTGTCAGTCCAGGCTTGCCTGGAAGGGAGCAGTCCCCAATCATGGCACTCTGTGCTCTTGGCCTCCGCTGATACATCAGTGGAACTATCTTATCCATTCCAAGCGCCTGGCAAGGGTCTGGTGGTAGGGTCATTCCGAACAATTGTTTTCCTAATGAGTACAGCCTGAAGAAAGGGGTGCTGTGCTTGTAGGAAGGGCACTTTGTGGACAGTGTCTGCTCTAGAATGTCCTAGCCTTCTGATCGTGCAAGGGAATGTCCGCTGGCCTAGGGACCCAGAGGCTCGTGGATCCCTGTGAGTTCCAGGCCAGCCTGAGACAGGTCTAGGAGGTCAAGAACAGACCTGGCTATACAGCAGGACCCCTTGTCACAAACGACAACGACATCCGATTGGAGTAAAAAGACCAGTGAGAAAGTTTTCCCGAACCTCCGGGGGATCATCCCGGGTCCTTCCCAGCCGGTAGACACCAAAAAACGTAACCTTAGGGTCCTCTGGAGTCACCAGGAGGCCGGCAGCGCTTTAGTGAGAAGCCTGAGCCAGCAGTTGCAGCAGGCTGGAGTTACACCCCTCTCAGCTAGGTGCTAGGGACCCATTTTTCCCAGGCGCCATGCGCATGCGCACGGCCCAAGCCACGTTTGGATAAGAGAAAACAGCCTTCCAGCACAGCATGGGGCCTCGCGCCTTTGCTCAAAGCAGGACAGAGACCTGGGCAGCTAGGCTGCATCTAAGTTTCAGGGTAGGCAGGGCTCTGTGGTGCTGAGTGATCTTTAGGCCGGTCCCGCCTAGAGAAACAGACCCTCTCCAACGGAACAAGCACCTAGAGGCAACTCAGGTAGGCCCCTCCATGGTGAGTGCTGGAAATACTGAGAGGCCGATGGGGAGCTACAGATCCTACATAGCGCTTTGGGGTGTCTTTGAGAGGACACAGAAGGGTTCTTACCTTGTAGCCTTGCCTAGCCTGGAGCCAGGGAATTCCTGCTTCTGACTCCGGAGTGTTGGATTTGCAAGCCTGAGCCATTCTCCCTAGCGCTTCCTGCTTTAATGAGCTTACAGTTCTGTGTGTGCCTGTGTGCATGCGTGTGTGTGTGTGTGTGTGTGTGTGTGTGTGTCTTTGCGGTGCCTCCCGTTGGCTGATGAGCTGGAGGCAGATGCCTCTCACGTACCAAGAGGAGACCCAAAAAGATGTTGGGTGTCCTGCTCTATGACTTTCAGATAGGGCCCTTAGAGCCTCGCTCTACTACACTGGCAAAAGAGCAATCAATGCTGGACAGCAGCTTGGCGGTCTGGTCCTTCAGTCTCAACCTCCCACAGTCCTGGGTTTCTTGTAAGCATGGAACCATGCAAACATCCTACACAGATGCTGAGCTCTATGCCCTGCTCCCCATGCTCGAGGAGAGAAAGCTCTCACCCACAGACTGAGTCCTGAGTGGTCTCTACACCAGCCCACACCAATTCTTCTCCCTTCCCCAGAGTTCTGAGCGAAGCTCACGACATTTAATTCATACAGTGAGTGCACAGGTCCTTTGGCCTTTCCCCATGGACTTAGTCTCATTATAGAACTCGGCATTTCTGGTGAGGAGTTTGTTGACCCGAATGGGCCCAAAGTCCTACAAAACTCGCCAACTCTGAGGACCCATGGTCAAATGACCTAGGCATGCACGTCCCATCAGCTACCAGCTTGCTCGCTTCCTTTCTTGCTTGCTTCCTTGCTTGCATCCTTGCTTGCTAGACTGCACACTTGCTTGCATGCCTGCTTGCATGCTTGCTTCCTTGCTTGCTTCAAGTCCTTCTATCTTTCTACCTTCTTTTAGTCTTTCTGGCTGGTGTCTCCTGTTGCTCTGGTAGGTCTTAAGCTCTTTCATTCTGGATGAAAGCTCTTTCCTGTGCCCTGGACTCCAAGTACACCTCTATGGAGATTCTAGGTGTGGGCCACCACACTGGACTGCTCGGTGTTCTGACCTATGAAGACACCCATGCCAGCTGTTCATCAGAGATGCTGGGGCACACGACTTGTATCCAGGGACATCTCCCCATGCCAGCTTCTATATCCTGCACACCTCTAACACAACTCGTGCCTTGGGCACCTGTTGATGTACCTTGCTTCAAAGAGACCTGAATGTCTGTGGACTCACAGTACCCTGTCTTTCCCTTTCATGACATGGATGAGCTTTCCACTATTCGAGAAGACGGCTGGATGCTGGGGAGGGACACATAGCTCTCATCTCCTTGTCTGCGGTGTTCGGGGTTAGTTGGTGTCTTGGGCACACACTGGGAGCCCCAGCATGAGGTTGCAGGTGCCAGCTTGCGTCTGGAGAGCCACGTCTTTCCATAGGTCACGAAGTTTTCACAATTCCAGAAGACTGAGCCATTTCTCTGCATTGTCTCTCCTGATTACCTGATCAGAAGCTAGATGGGCTCACAGTCATTATAGGCTCAGGTTTCGCCGCTATGGTGCTTCTCAGGCTCTTTCGCTGTGCCTGTAGGAAGAGCACATTGTGGACAGTGTCTGCTCTTAAGTGTCCTAGCCTATGCCAGGAGCATCCTGAGCTGTGTGGAGCCTTCTGATCATGCAATGGAATATCCTCAAACCGGGGACCCAGAGACTTGTGGATAGATCCGTGTCAGTTCCAGGCCAGCCTGAGACAGATCTAGGAGATAAAGGACAGACCTGACTTTCGAGCGGGACCCCTTGTCACTAACGACAACCACATCCGATTGGAGTAAAAAGAACGGTAACAAAGTATTCCTGAAACTTCGCGGGACCCTCCAGGGTTTTTCCCGGCCGGTTGACAGGAAAGACAGTCACTCTGGGGTCCTCTGGAGTCACCAGGAGCCCAGCAGCGCCTTGGTGAGAAGCCTGAGCCAGCAGTTGCAGCAGGCTGGAGTTACAACTCTCTCAGCTAGGTGCTAGGGACCCATTTTTTCCCAGGCGCCAGTGCGCATGCGCAAGGCCGAGAGCCACATTTGAACCAGAGAGAACTGCCTTTCAGCTCACCAGCTCATCATGGGGGCTAGCCTCTTGGATCTAAGCGTGACTGACACCCAGGCAGCTAGGCTGCATCTAATATTCAGGGGAGGCAGGGCTCTATGATGGTGACCTTTAGGCCAGTGCCGTCTAGGGAGACAAACCCTCTCCCAGGGAACAAGCACCTAGAGATATTTTAGGTCAGGCTGCTCCATGGTTAGTGCTGCAAATACTGAGAAGCAGCTGCGGAGCCACAGATCCTACTTAGCGTTTTGGGGTGTCTTTGAGAGGATGCAGAAGGGCTCTCACCGCATAGCCCTGCCTTGCCTGGAGCCAGGGACCTTCCTGCTTCTGATTCCTGAGTGTTGGATTTGCCAGTCTGAGCCATTCTCCAGGTTGCTTCCTGCTTTTATGAGAGTACAGTTGTGTGTGTTTGTGCGGTTGGGTATTGTGTGTGTTTTGCGGCGCCCCTCATTGGCTGTTGTGCTGGGGGCGGCTGCTGCTTGCGGTTCCGGAGGAGAACCAAGAAGATGTTGGGTGTCTGGCTCTGTGACTTTCCGGCAGGGCCCTTAGAGCCTAGTTCTACTACACTGGCAAACAGAAAATCAATGCTGGACAGCAACTTGGCATTCTGGTCCTTCAGAGTCATCCTCCCACAGTCCTGTGTTGCTTGCAAGCATGGAACCATGCTAACATCCTATAAGGCTGCTGACCTCTATGCCCTGCTCCCCATGCTTGAGGAGAGAAAGCTCTCTCTCCCACGGACTGAGCACTGAGCGGTCTTTACACCAGCCCACAGCGATTCTTCTCCCTTCCCCAGAGTTCTGAGTGAAGCTCATGACATTTATTTAATTCATATAGTAAGTACACAGGTCTTTTGGATTTTCCCGACAGACTGAGTCTCACCATAGAACTCGGCATTGCTGGTGAGGACGTTGTTGACCCGATGGACCCAGAGTCCTACAGTATTCACCAACTCTGGGGACTCTAACTCAGATGACCTACGCATGCACGTCCCATCAGCTACTAGCTTGTAGGGTCCTGTGCCCGTTTCCTTCCTTGCTAGACTGCTTGCATGCTTGCTTGCTTGCTTGCTTGCTGACATGCATGCATGCCTGCTTCTATGCTTGAGTTTGTTGACAGGATGGACCCAAAGACCTACAGGACTCTCCCACTCTGGGGACTCTTAACTCAGATGACCTACGCATGCACATCCCATCAGCTACTAGCTTGCAGGGTCCTGTGCTCGTTTCTTTCCTTTCTTGCATCCATGCTTGCTTGCTGACATGCATGCATGCCTGTTTCTATGCTTGCTTCCTCGCTTGCTTCAAGCCCTTCTATCTTTTGTTCTTCTTTTAGTCTTTCTGGTAGTGGCTCCTGTGTCTCTGTTCTGGATGAAAGCTTTCTCCTGTGCCCTGGACTCCAATTTCTACTTCTCTTTTAAGAGGTTGAAGATTATCTATCTATACTGAGTATAATCTCTATGTATCTAAAGAACCTGATTAGTCTAATTATAAATGACAAACTTAGATGACTATTGATCTATATAATTCTCAATATCTATCTAACTTAAAGACTAAGGCAATAAACAACTGTGTAACAAATGAGGTTAATGACCTCCAAATATAAACAGTGTACAAATATACATTGCAATATTGTTGTAATAGGAGTGGAGGGCTACATTCCTGGCACCTGGTGCCCGCACAGCTAGCTTTACCCGAAATAATTACACGGAAACTGTATTCTTTTAAACACTGCCTGGCCCATTAGTCCCAGCCTCTTATTGGCTAGCGCTTACATATTGATCTGTGTAGCCCATTTCTAATAATCTGTGTAGCCCATGAGGTGGCTTACCAGGGAAGATCTTAACCTGCTGCTGTGTCGGGTAGGAGAATCATGGTGACTCACTGACTGGGCTTCTTTCTCCCAGCATTCTGTTCTGTTTACTCCACCCACATAAGGGTTGGCCTATCAAATTAGTCTAGGCAGTTTCTTTATTAATTAACCAATGAAAGCAACAGATTAGAAAGAAATCACTCCCACATCACTATATGGTAAATATATATCAATACACAAACAATATATAAGTATCTTAATCAGAGGTAGAAATTTACACTGCAATATGGTAAATATATACAATATATAGCAATACAATATATGTCAATAAATAAAAAATGTTTTAAACAGAGGTAGAAACATGCATGCATACAATAGTCAATATAATTTAACTTTGTATCAATATACAAGAATTTATACCAATATATTTGTCTAAAAAGAGTAACTCATAATTATAAATCTATTATCCCATCATTCAATTATCCCTCTTCTTTTTTTTTTTCAAAAGATCCCTGAGCTTATAAAATTCCTCACCCAACCTCCCAACCCTCAAACGTATACTAATTATAATCAACCCCTAAATGATGTCCCTAAACCCAAGGGCAAACTTTACTGGGAGAGGGGACATTGTCCTCTAGAATTACTTCCAGCTGTCATGGGGGCGACATTCTTTCTGGGGGATTCTGTGAAAGTAAAATGATGGTTAAATTTTAAGATCAATGTCTTTTAAAACTGTAAATAGTCTCTGAGTATTTTGTGCAGGTCTGGCCAGAATGTTGTATAAGATGTGCACCAATCAGGATTGTCTTGTGCAGCTGGTACCCAAAACGGGTCTTGTAGTAGCGCTATCAGTATCATAACGTCATATCAACCAGGTGGAGTTGTTGTTATGGAGCCCCATCTTCTTCCTGGAAAATTCAAATGTCACTTCAGGAAAAACTCATTGTTCATTGTGAAAAACTTAAACATTAATCATATAGACATATATATATACATATATATTCAATGAAAGGCATGATAGATATATTCAATGAAAAGTATGATAGATATGAAGAAAAACAAAGATGTTTTCTAAACTCATATTTCTTTCTGTCCCATATCATGGCTCTTTATATGAGACAGAAACTCCAGAAACTCTGGGTTTTTCTCTTACCAACAGGCTTGGAATTGGAGAGGGACTGAGCCAGAGTCCAACTTCAAAACCAGCTGTATATATTTGTAAATAAATGCACATTAATACATATTTAAAGATAAGAGGAGAATAATTTTACTTATGAGACCTGTTTGATTTTCTTGCTGATTCTTATTGAGTTGTAAATAGTTTCCATCTGTCAGTATTCAAACATCCAGAGTCCCTTGAATTTTCTGAAGATGAGTGTTTTCCTGCAGAGATAAGAAGAGAACCCTGCCCCCATTCTATATGCTTTTCTTACCACCTGTATAAATATCATCATTGTGGACGAGTTGTTATTTCTCCTTTCCAAGAGGTTTCTCCTCTTCAAATCGAAACTTTATTAATTTTGATAGTATCCACAATTTTTCTTCTCCTGTGGAAACAAGAGCAAAACCCCTTCTCCAATGTAGCACATCTCCTGGCTTCCATTGAGAGGTCAGCACATCTTTGAAATAAATCGGTTGATTTAGTTCAGCAGACTTTTCCATTATCCAATGTCTTTCTGCTGCTGTCATTCCTTTCTCGTTAGCGTTAAGAAAATTCAAGGTTAATAAAGCATTATGTAATCTATTTCTGAGGGTATTTTCAGTCTTTTTCTGTTTGTTCAGCATATCCTTTATAGTACGATTTGATCTTTCTATAACTGCCTAAACCTGTAGGATTATTTGGTATACCTGTAATGTGTTTTATATTATAATAATCAAAAAAGACTTTCATTTTCTTAGATACATATGCTGGACCATTATCTGTCTTTATTTGTGCTGGTATACCCATGATGGCCATAACTTCCAATATATGTGTGATTACTGAGTCAGCCTTTTCCGAGCTCAGGGCAGTAGCCCATTGAAAACCTGAATATGTGTCTATGGTGTGGTGTACATATTTTAATTTACCAAATTCCATAAAGTGGAACACATCCATCTGCCAGATTCCATTTCTCTTAGTACCCTTTGGGCTACTCCCTGCAGGCAACGGTGTTTGATTATAGAAAGAACAAGTAGGATATCTCTTTATAATGTCCTTAGCTTGTTGCCATGTAATGGGAAATTCTTTCTTTAGGCCTTTACTATTGACATGATGCTTTTTATGAAATTCTGAGGCCTGCAACATGCTTCCAATCGATAATTGATCAATCTCAGCTCTATGGAGATCCTAGGTGTGGGCCACCACACTGGACTGCTCGGTGTTCTGACCCACGAAGACACCCATCAGAGAAGCTGGGGCACATGACCTGTATCCAGGGACATCTCCTCCTACCAGCTTGCATATCATGCACACCCCTGCACAGCTCATGCCTTGGGCACCTGTTGATGTACCTTGAGTCTAGAGGGCTGAATGTCTCTGGACTGACAGCACCCTATCTTTCCCTTTCATATTGGCTGAGTTTTTCTCTTTTCGAGAATTTGGCTGGGTGCCAGGAGCGAACACACAGCTCTCATCTCCTTCTCTGCGTTGTTTGGGGTATGTTGATGCCATGGGCACACAGTGGGCAACCCAGCCCGAGGCTGCAGGTGCCAGCTTGCATCTGGAGATCCATGTCTTTCCACAATTGAGGGAGTTTTCCCAGTTTCAGAAGACTGAGCCGCTTCACTGCATTGTCTCCCCTGATGACCCGACCTGAAGCTAGATAGGCTCACAGTCATCCTAGGCTCGTGTTTCTCTGCCATCCTGCTTCTCAGGCTCTTTGGCTTCCAATTGGAAACTTTTCATGTCTGTCCTCATTGGATATGCACTGACTGAGCCTCATTCAGAGGCTGCCTGCCCTCCCTGTACCCTTGATCAGACTTGAGATGCCAATGGCCTAGAGAAAGCTCCACAAATCTATTCCTTCTGTCCTCATGCCACCATAGCTCCCTAGAGCCATCGCCAAGGCATTGTGGGCCAGAATGGTGGCACGGGTCTTGAGAGTCAGCGTGACTAAGGGGACTGAGGGGACTGCAGAATGCTCGTGTGTAGGTCCAGGTGGGCCTGGACGGGAGCTGTCCCCAGTCATGGCCCTCTGTGCTTTGGCTTCCGTTGATACAGCAATGGAACTAACTTTTCCATTCCCAGCTGTAGTAGGAGCTGCGTTCCCTCCCTGCTCCCACATGGCTAGCTTTATACTTGAAATAACAACACACAAATTGTATTCTTTTAAACACTGCTTGGCCCATTAGTTGTAGCCTCTTACTGGCCAATTCTCACATATTGATTAACCCATTTTTTTTAGTCTCTGTAGCTCCACGAGGTGGTGGCTTATTGTGAAGGATTCTAGTCTACATCTGTCTCGAGTCAGAGAATCATGGAGATTGCCTGAATCTGCTTTTTTCTCCCAGCATTCTCTTCTGTCTACTCTGCCTATCTAAGCTGCTGTCCTATCAAAGGACCAAGGCAGTTTCTTTATCAACCAATGAAAGTCACACATAGACATATGACCCTCCTCCATCATTTCCCCTTTTTCTGTTTAAACAAAAAAGAAGGCTTTTATTTTAACATAGTAAAATTACATATAGCAAAACAGTTATGAAGCAAGAATTACAGTTACAATATTTATATCTATTTCTATTTTATCTTTTATAATAACAATAGAGAACTATAACTATCTATTCCATTCTTCAACTCCATCAAAGCCTCTAGAAGGCTACAATATTACCTAAGTAAACAAGAAGTAAGCAACATCCAAAACTGTAGAAATGACAGAGACATCTCACGGCCTGGACAGTCACCCAAAGTTTTTTTGTACCGTTGGGGCATCCATCTTCAGCCTACAGGCCCATAGTTTCCAGCAGACATTTCCATGAAGGAGGAAATTTCAAAGGCAGTTCGGTCACTATCTGCTGTGTCCTGCGAAATGTCTTGTAGACTCTTTTATGAATCAGGGACCGCGAAGGATCATCTCACCTTTAGTCAAGTTCAGCAGTCCTCTCTCTGAGGGTTCTCTGTGTCCAGTTTATGCAACAGCCCAGACAAGAGCAATTTCTTGCCCAAATGGCTATCCAACTCCATAAGGAGCCTCTTCGATGCCTATCTTCCTCTTGAAGTAGCTGGTGCTGCCAGGAGCAGATGTGTCTCATTGTCATGAAAAGCCTTAAGTTATTAAAACATTTAAAATACCATATTCTGTAGTCTTTGAAAGATATGAAGAATGCCTATTTAATGAAATATATCTCTATATATCTAGAAAATCTAAATAACACGACTACAAGCTTTACTATTATTGATGATTATCCATTAACAACCTATATTTCCTAATTATACATTACATTTTTAAAATAACTACAAATCACAATACCTTAATCAAGATCAGAAATACATATACATATAAAATTGACCTTAAAATCCATACCAATGCAAATTATTCATATCTATATCATATCCCCCTTTAAATGTAAAAGAACATTTATAAACAATATTTGGGAACATGGGCGCAGTTTATTCTGTCCAAACTGCTTCCTGCTGAATGGGGGCGCAGTTAATCAGATCTTTTATGGTGTAACCTGTGTGCCAGTTTCATCTCAGTTGGCAGTTGAGTGAAGTAGTTTTTTGAGGGTGTTCACA
>NW_026067943.1:4286268-4335656 GCF_014885135.2 Alexandromys fortis
TGAGCCATTCCCCCTGGCGTCTCCTGGTCTTATGAACGTACAGTTGTGTGTGTGTGTGTGTGTGTGTGTGTGTGTGTATGTGTGAGTGTGTGTATTTGCGGTGCCTCCCATTGGCTGTTGTGCTAGGAATGGCTGCCACTCATGGATCTGGAGGGGACCCAAAAAGATGTGGGTGTCCTGCTCTATGACTTTCCCGCAGGGCCCTGCAAGACTTCCTCTACTACACTGGCAAAAATACAATCAATGCTGGACAGCAGCTTGGCTTTCTGGTCCTTCCGTCTCAGCCTCCCACAGTCCTGGGTTACTTGCAAGCATGGAACCATGCTAACATTCTACATGGATTCTGAGTTCTATGCCTTGCTCCCTGTGCTCAAGGAGAGAAAGCTCTCTCTCCAAAGGACTGAGCACTGAATGGTCTCCACACCAGCCCACACCGATTCTTCTCCCTTACCAAGAGTTCTGAGCGAAGCTCATCATATTTAATTCATATAGTAAGAGCACACTCAGGTCCTTTGGCTTTTCCCCATGGACTTAGTCTCACCATAGAACTCGGCATTGCCAGTGAGGAGTTTGTTGACCCGCATGGGCCCAAGGTCCTACAGAACTCACCCACTCTGAGGACCCAGTGGTCAAAGGACCTAGGCACGCATGTCCCATCAGCTAACAGCTTGCTGGTTCCTGTGCTCGTTTCATTCCTTGCTTCCATCCTTGCTTGCTAGACTGCTTGCTTGCTTGCTGGCTGGCTGGCTGGCTGGCTGGCTGGCTTGCTTGCTTTATTGATTGCATGACTGCTTGCATGCTTGCATTCTGGCTTGCTTCAAGTCCTTATACATTTCTATCTTCTTTTTGTTGAAATAAGAGCGGCGGGGCTGCGTCCCCAACACCCCGGCCGCTTGGCTAGCTCATGCCCGAAATAACAACACACAAACTGTATTCATTTAAGAACTGCTTGGCCCATGAACTCTAGCCCTTACAGGCTAATTCTCGCACCTGGACTAGCCCATTTCTAGTAATGTGTGTAAGCACCCCAAGGTGCGCTTATCGGGAAGATTCTAACCTATGTCCATGTTGGGTAGGAGCTTCATTGTGTGTGCCTCAGAGAGCAGAGCTATCGGGAGAGCAGAGCATGGCGTCTCTGCTCCAGAGGGCAGAGCTGTCGGGTCTCTCCAGGAGAGCTGAGCATGGCGTCTCTGCTCCAGAGAGCAGAGCTGTCGGGTCTCTCCGGGAGCAGAGCAGAGTCTGACCTCACTTCCTCTTCCTCCCAGAATTCTATTCTGTTTACTCCTCCCATCTATATTCTAAGCTATGAGGCCAAGCCGTTGGTTTATTATAATTAACCAATGACCTTCCTCCATCATCTTTTAGTCTTTCTGGCCTGTCTTAAGCTGTTTCTTTCGTTCTGGATGAAGGCTTTCTCCTGTCCCCAGGAGTCCAAGTACACCTCTTTGGAGATTCTAGGAGTAGACACCCACTGGACTGCTCGGTGTTTTTAGCCACAAAAACACCCATGCCAGCCGTTCATCAGAGAAGCTGGGGCACACGACTTTTATCCAGGGACATCTCCCCCTTCCAGATTGCATATCCTGCACATAACCACCACAGCTCGTGCCTTGGGCACCTGTTGATGTACCTTGCCTCATAGAGAGCTGAATGTCTGTGGACTCTCAGCACCCTATCTTTCCCTTTATATCATGGCTGAGCTTTCCTCTTTTCGAGAAGATGGCTGGGTGCCAGGAACGAATACATGGCCCTCATCTCCTTCTCTGGGGTGTTTAGGGTAGGTTGGTGACTTGGGCACACACTGGGCACACCAGACCGAGGGAACAGATGCCAGCTTGCATCTGGAGACCCTTGTCTTTCTATAGTTCAGGGAGTTTTTCCCAGTTCCAGAAGATTGAGCTGTGTCATTTCATTATCTATCCTGATGACCCGACCAGAAGCTAGATAGGCTCACAGCCATCCTATGCTCGGGTTTCGCTGCCATCCTGCTTCTCAGGCTCCTTGGCTTCCAATTGGAAACTTTTCATGTCTGTCCTCCTGTGATCTGTGCTGGCTGAGCCTCATCCGGGGCTGCCTGATATTCTAGGACCTTCAATCAGACTTGAGATGCCAATGGCCTAGAGAAAGCTCCACAAATCTGTTACTCCCTTCTTCGTGCGACCATAGCTCCCTAGAGCCATCGCCAAGGCACTGTGGGCCAGGATGGTGGCATGGCCCTCGAGAGCCAGCGTGACTGAGGGGACCGAGGGGACCTCATAATTCTCGCGTGTAGGTTCAAGTGGCCTGGACGGGAGCTGTTTCTAGTCATGGCCCTCTGTGCTTTGGCCTCCGTTGATACAGCAATGGAACTAATTTAACCATTCCCAGTGTCTGGCCCAGGTCTGGTAGTAGGGTCATTTGAGACAATTGTTTTACTAATGTCTTCAGCCTGTGGAAACGGGTGCTGTACCTGCAGGAAGGGCATGTTGTGGATATTGTCCACTCTCGAATGTCCTAGCCTATGCCAGGAGCATCCTGAGCTGAGTGGAGCCTTCTGATCATGCAAGGGTATGTCTGCAGGCTTGAGAACCCATAGGCTCGTGGATCCGTGTCAGTTCCAGGCCAGCCTGAGACAGATCTAGGAGGTCAAGGACAGACCTGGCTTTCGAGCAGAAACCCCTGTCACAAACGACAACCACATCCGATTGGAGTAAAAAGACCAGTGACAAAGTCTTCCCGAACCTCCGCGGGACCCTCCTTTGTCCATCCTGGCCGGTTGACACGAAAGACCGGCACCCTGGGGTCCTCGAGTCACCAGGAAGCCGGGAGCGCCTCAGTGAAAAGCCTGAGCCAGCAGTTAATGCAGGCTGGAGTTACACCCCTCTCAACTTGGTGCTAGGGACCCATTCTTCCCAAGTGCCAGTGCGCATGCGCAAGGCCGAAAGCCACATTTGAAAGAGAGAGAACTGCCTTCCAGCTCAGCATGGGGTCTCGCGCCCTGGATTTAAGCAGGACAGAGACCCAGGCAGCTAGGCTGCATCTAAGTTTCAGCAGAGGCAGGGCTCTATGGTGCTGAGTGACCTTTTGGCCAGTGCCGCCTAGGGAGACAGACTCTCTCAAGGAACCAGAACCTAGAGGCACTTCAGTTCCTGTCTCTGCGTAGTCAGTGCTGGAAATACTGAGAGGCGGCTGGGCAGACACAGATTTTACATAGCGTTTTGGGGTGTCTTTGGGAAGACGCAATAGGACTCTACAGTGTAGCCCTGCCTAGCCTGGAGCCAGGGACCTTCCTGCTTCTGACTCCTGAGTTTTGGATTTGCAAGCCTGACCCATTCTCCCTGGTGCTTCCTGCTTTAATGAGCTTAGAGTTGTGTGTGTGTGTGTGTGTGTGTGTGTGTGTGTGTGTGTGTTTATGTTTCTGTGTCTTTGCGGTGCCTCCCAATGGCCGTTGAGCTGGGTTCGGGTATCCGGAGCGTACCCAAAAAGATGTTGGGTGTCCTACTCTATGAATTTCTGACAGCCCTCTTAGAGTCCAGCTGGCAAAAAGGCAATCAATGCTGGACAGCAGCTTGGCATTCTTCTCCTTCAGTCTCATCCTCCCACAGTCCTGGGTTACTTGCAAGCATGGAACCATGCAAACATCCTACACGGATGCTGAGCTCCATGCCCTTTCCCCATGCTCGAGGATAGAAAGCTCTCTCTCCCACAGACTGAGCACTGAGCAGTCTGGTCTCTACACCAGCCCACAGCTATTTTTTTCTCCCTGCCCCAGAGTTCTGAGCAAAGCTCATGACATTTAATTCATATAGTAAGAGCACAGATCCTTTGGCTTTTCCCCACGTACTTAGTCTCACCATAGAACTGGGCATTGCCGGTGAGGAGTTTGTTGACCCAGATAGGCCCAAAGTCCTACAGGACTCGCCAACCCTGAGGAGCCAATTGTCAAATGACCTAGGTATGCATGTCCCATCAGCTACCAGCTTGCTCGCTTCCTTTCTTGCTTGCTTCCTTGCTTGCATCCTTGCTTGCTAGACTGCACACTTGCTTGCTTGCATGCCTGCTTGCATGCTTGCTTCCTTGCTTGCTTCAAGTCCTTCTATCTTTCTACCTTCGTTTAGTCTTTCTGGCCAGTGTCTCCTGTTATTCTGGCTGGTTTTAAGCTCGTTTTTTCGTTCTGGATGAAAGCTTTCTCCTGTGCCCTGGACTCCAAGTACGCCTCTATGGAGATTCTAGGTGTGGGCCACCACACTGGACTGCTCGGTGTTCTGACCTATGAAGACACCCATGCCAGCCATTCATCAGAGATGCTGGGGCACACGACTTTTTTTTTTTTTTTTTTTTTTTTGAATTTTCGAGACAGGGTTTCTCTGTAGCTTTTGGTTCCTGCCCTGGAACTAGCTCTTGTAGACCAGGCTGGCCTCGAACTTACAGATATCTGCCTGCCTCTGCCTCCAAAGTGCTGGGATTAAAGGCCTGTGCCACCACTGGGGCACATGACTTGTATCCAGGGACATCTCCTCTTGCCAGCATGCATATCATGCACCCGTGACCACAGCTCATACCTTGTGCACCTGTTGATGTTCCTTTGAGAGCTGAATGTCTGTGGACTCACAGCACCCTATCTTTCCCTTTCATTTCATGGCTGAGCTTTCCTCTTTTGAGAAGATGGTTAGGTGCCGGGGAGGGACACACAGCTCTCATCTCCTTTTCTGGGGTGTTCGAGGTAGACTGGTGACTTGGGCCTACACTGGGTGCTCCAGCTCGATACTGGAGATACCAGCTTGCGTCTGGAAATCCATGTCTTTCCATAGATGAGGGAGTTTTCCCAGTTGCAGAAGATTCCACTGCTTCACAGCATTGTCTCTGCTGATAACACTACGGGAAGCTTGATAGGCTCACAGACATCCAAGGCTCAGGTTTCATTACCAATCTACTTCTCAGGGTCTTTGGCCCCCAATGGAAAACTTTTCATGTCTTACCTCCTGTGATTTGCACTGGCTTAGCCTCGTTCAGTGGCTGCCTGCCCTCCCCAGACCCTCCATTGGACATGACATGCCAATGGCCTAGAGAGAGCTACACAAATCTATTCCTTCCTTCCTCGTGCGCCCATAGCTCCCTAGAGCCATCGTCAAGGCACTGTGGGCCAGGATGGTGGCACGGGCCTCGAGAGCAAGCATGGCTGAGGTCACCAATGTGACCCCAGAATGCTTGCATGTAGGTCCAGTCGGGCCTGGACGGGAGCTGTCCCAGTCATGACCCTCTGTGGTGTGGCCTCCACTGAGACAGCAATGGAACTAACAACCATTCCCAGTGCCTGGCCCCGGTCTGGTGGTAGGGTCATTCGGGACAATTGTTTTCCTAATGAGTCCAGCCTGAGGACACGGGTGCTGTGCCTGTAGGAAGAGCACATTGTGGACAGTGTCAGCTCTCGAATGTCCTAGCCTATGCCAGGAGCATCCTGAGCTGTGTGGAGCCTTCTGATCATGCAATGGAATATCCTCAGGACCGGGGACCCAGAGGCTCGTGGATGGATCCGTGTCATTTCCAGGCCAGCCTGAGACAGATCTAGGAGGTCAAGGACAGACCTGGCTTTTGAGCAGGACCCTCTGTCACAAACGATAACGACATCTCATTGGAGTAAAAAGGCCAGTGAAAAAGTCTTCCCGAACCTCCGCGGAACCCTCCTGGCTCCTTCCCCTCAGGTTGACACGAAAGACCAGCACCCTTGCTTCCTCAGGAGTCACAAGGAGGCCAGCAGCGCCTTGGTGAGAAGCCTGAGCCAGCAGTTAAAGCAGGCTGGAGTTACACCCCTCTCAGCTAGGTGCTAGGGACCCATTTTCCCAGGCGCCAGTGCGCATGCGCAGGGATCAAAGTCAGTTTAACAAGAGAGAAAACTCCCTTCCAGCTCAGCATGGGGCCTCGCGCCTTTGATCTAAGCGTGACAGAGATCCTCTAAGTTTCAGGGGAGGCTGGACTCTATGGTGGTGAGAACCTTTAGGTAGATGCCGCCTAGGGAGGCAGACCCCCTCCCATGGCACCAGCACCTAGAGGGACTTCAGGTCAGGCCGCTCCATGGTGAGTGCTGGAAATACTGAGAGGCGGCTGGGGAGCCACAGATCCTACATCGCGCTTGGGGTGTCTTTGAGAGGAGGCAGAAGGGCTCTCACGTGTAGCATTGCCTTGCCTGGAGCCAGGGACCTTCCTGGTTCTGACTCCTGAGTGTTAGATGTACAAGCCTGAGCCCTTCCCCGTGGCGCCTCGTGCTTTTATGAGCACACAGTTGTATGAGTTTCGGTGTGTGTGTGTGTGTGTGTGTGTGTGTGTGTGTGTGTCTTTGCCGTGCATTGCATTGGCTGTTGTGCTGGGGGCGGGTGCCGCTCACATATTCGGAGAGGACCCAAAAAGATGTTGGGTGTCCTGCTCTATGACTTTCCAGCAGGGCCCTTAGAGCCTCGCTCTACTACAATGGCAAAAGGGCAATCAATGCTGGACAGCAGCTTGGCATTCTGGTCCTTCAATCTCAGCCTCCCAGGGTCCTGGGTTTCTTGGAAGCATGAAACCATGCAAACATCCTACATGGATGCTGACCTCTATGCCCTGCTCCCCAAGCTGGAGGATAGAAAGATCTCTCTTCCGTGGACTGAGCTCTGAGCGGTTTCTACACCAGCCCACACTGATTGTTCTTTTCCCCAGAATTCTGCGCGAAGTTCATGACAGAGCACAGGTCTTTTGGCTTTGCCCCACGGACTTAGTCTCACCATAGAACTCAGCATTAGCGGTGAGTTTTTTGACCCGCATGAGCCCAAAGTCCTACAGGACTTGCCGACTCTGAGGACCCAATGGTCAAATAACCTAGGCAAGCATCACCTACCAGCTAGCTGGGTCCTTTGCTCGTTTTGTTCCTTGCTTGCTCCCTGGCTCCCATCATTGCTTACCAGACTGCTTGCTTGCTAGACTGCCTGCGTGCTAGACTGCTTGTTTGCTTGCTTGCTTACAACACTGCTTGTTTCCTTGTCTGCTTCAAGTCCTTCTACCTTTCTATCTTCTTTTCGTCTTACTGGCTAGTGTCTCCTGTGGCCCTGGCCGGTTTTAAGCTCTTTCTTTTGTTCTAGATGAAAGCTTTCTCCTGTGCCCTGGACTCCAAGTATGCCTCTATGGAGATTCTAGGTGTGGGCCACCACACTGGGCTGCTTGGTGTTCTTACCCACGATGACACCCATGCAAGCCATTCATCAGAGATGCTGAGGCACACAACTTGTATCCAGGGACATCTCCTGCCAGATAGCATATCATGCACACTGCCAGCACAGCTCATGCCTTTGGCAGCTGTTGATGTACCTTGTGTCAAAGAGAGCTGAATGTCTGTGGGCTCACAGCACCCTGTCTACCTTTCCTTTTCATATCATGGCTGAGGTTTCCTCTTTCGAACAGAGGGTAGGGTGCCGGAGAGGGACACACAGGTCTCATCTCCTTCTCTGGGGTGTTCGAAGTGGGTTGGTGACTTGGGCACACACTGGGCACTCCAGCTCGATACTTGAGGTGTTAGCTTGCGTCTGGAGATCCATGTCTTTCCATAGATGAGGGAGTTTTCCCAGTTGCAGAAGATTCCACTGCTTCAGCGCATTGTCTCCCCTGATGACGCGCCTGGAAGCTAGATAGGCTCACAGTCATACGAGCCTCAGGTTTCACCTCCAATCTGCTTCTCAGGCTCCTTGACTTCCAATTGGAAACTTTTCATGTCTCTTCTCATGCGATTTGCGCTGGCTGAGCCTCAGTCAGAGGCTGCCTGACCTCTCTGAATCTTTCATTAAATGGCAGGTGCCAATGGCCTAGAGAAAGCTCCACGAATCTATTCCTTCTGTCCTCATGCCACCATAGCTCCCTAGAGCCATGGCCAAGGCACTGTGGGCCAGGATGGTGACAAGGAACTTGCCAACCAGCGTGACTAAGGGGATCATGGGGACCTTAGAATGCTTGCCTCTAGGTCCAGGCGGGCCTGGAAGGGAGCTGTCCCCATTCATGGCACTCTGTGGTGTGGCCTCCACTGAGACAACAATGGTACTAATTTATCCATTCCCAGTGCCTGGCCCCGGTCTGGTGGTAAGGTCATTCGGGACAATTGTTTTCCTAATGAGTCCAGCCTGAGGACACGGGTGCTGTGCTTGTAGGAAGAGCACATTGTGGACAGTGTCTGCTCTTGAACCTCCTAGCCTATGCCTGGAGCATCCTGAGCTGCGTGGAGCCTTCTGATTGTACCAGGGGATGTCCGCAGGCCTGGGGACCCAGAGGCTCGTGGATCCGTGTCAGTTCCAGGCCAGCCTGAGTCAGATCTAGGAGGTCAAGGACAGACCTGGCTTTTGAGCAGGACCGCCTGTCACAAACGATAACGACATCCCAATAGAGTAAAAATGCCGGTGACAAAGTCTTCCTGAACCTCCGCGGGATCTTCCTGGGTCCTTCCTGGCCGGTTGACACCAAAAACGTTAACCTGGGGTCCTCTGGAGTCACCAGGAGCCCAGCAGCGCCTTGGTGAGAAGCCTGAGCCAGCAGTTAAAGCAGGCTGGAGTTACACCCCTCTCAACTAGGTGCTAGGGACCCATTTTCCCCAGGCGCCAGTGCGCATGCGCAGGGCGGAAAGTCACATTTGAACTAGAGAGAACTGCCTTCCTGCTCAGCATGGGGCCTCGCGCCTTTGATCTAAGCCTGACAGAGATCCTCTAAGTTTCAGGGGAGGCAGGGCTCTCTGGTGGTGAGAACCTTTAGGCTGATGCCGCCTAGGGAGGCCGACCCCCTCCCATGGCACCAGCACCTAGAGGCACTTCCTGTCAGGCGGCTCCATGGTCTATGCTGGAAATACTGGGAGGCGGCTGGGGAGCCACAGATCCTACATGGGGTGTCTTTGAGCTCACATCGCTCTCATCGCGTAGCCCTGCCTAGCCAGGTGCCAGGGACCTTCCTGCTTCTGATTTCTGAGTGTTGGATTTGCAAACCTGAGCCCTTCCCCGTGGTGTCTCGTACTTTTATGAGCGTACAGTTGTGTGTGTGTGTGTGTGTGTGTGTGTGTGTCTTTGCGGTGCCTCCCGTTGGCTGTTGTGCTGGGGGCGGCTGCCACTCACGTATCCGGAGAGGACCCAAAAAAGATGTTGGGTGTCCTGCGCTGATTTTCTGGCAGGGCCCTTAGAGCCTTGTTCTACTATACTGGCAAAAAGGCAATCAATGCTGACAGCAACTCGACGTTCTTGTCCTTCAGTCTCAGCCTCCCACAGTCCTGGGTTTCTTGCAACCCTGGAATCATGCATACTTCCGACACGGATGCTGAGCTCTGTGCCTTGCTCCACATGCTTGAGGAGAGAAAGGTGTCTCTCCCACGGACTGAGCATGAGCAGCCCACACTGATTCTTCTTCCTTTCCTAGAGTTCTGAGCGAAGCTCATCACATTTAATTCATATAGTAAGAGCACAGGTTCTTTGGCTTTCCCCCACATACTTAGTCTCACCATAGAACTCGGCATTTCCAGTGAGGAGTTTCTTGACCTGGATGGGCCCAAAGTCCTACAGGATTCGCCAACTCTGAGGAGCCAATGGTCAAATGACCTAGGCCTGCATGTCTCATAAGCTACCTGCTTGCTGGGACCTTTGCTTGTTTTCTTCCTTGCTTGTAGACAACTTGCTTGCTTTCTTGCTTGCATGCATGCGTGCATGCTTGCTTTATCACTTGCTTCAAGTCCTTCTATCTTTCTATATTCTTTTAGTCTTTCTGACGGTGTCTCCTGTTTCCCCGGCTGGTCTTAAGCTCTTTCTTTCATTCTGGATGAAAGCTTTCTCCTGTGCCCTGGACTCCAAGTATGCCTCTATGGAGATCCTACCTGTTGGCCACCACACTTCATTGCTCGGTGTTCTTACCTACGAAGACATCCATGCTAGTCGTTCATCAAAGGATCTGGGGCACACGACTTATGTCCAGGGACATCTCCTCCTGCCAGCTTGCATATCCTGCACTCCTCCACCACAGCTCGTGCCTTGGGCACCTGTTGAGTACCTTGCATCCAAGAGAGCTGAAAGTCTGTGGACTCACAGCATCCTATCTTTTTTTTTCCCATATCATTGCTGAGCTTTCCTCTTTTCGAGAAGAGGGCTAGGTGCCGGGAAGTGAACACAGGGCTCTCATCTCCTTCTCTGGAGTGTTCAAGTTGGTTTGGTGACTTGGGCACAAAATGGGAGCCCCAGCCCGAGGCTGCAGGTGCCAGCTTTCATCTGGAGATCCATGTCTTTCCACAGATCAGGGAGTTTTCTCATTTCCAGAAAATTGAGCTGCCTCACTGCATTGTCTCTTTTGATTGACTGGACCGGAAGCTAGACAGGCTCACAGTCATGCTAGGCTCGGGTTTCACTGCTACCCTGCTTCTCAGGCTCTTTTGCTTCCAATAGGAAACTTTTCATGTCTGTCTTTGTGGGACCTGTGCCGACTGAGCCTCATTCAGAGGCTGCTTGACATGCCTGGACACTCGATCAGACTTTGATGCAAATGGCCTAGAGAAAGCTCCACAATCTATTCCTCCTTCCTCGTGGGATCATAGCTCCCTAGAGCCATCGCCAAGGCACTATGGGCCAGGATGGTGGCAAGGGAGTCGAGTGCCAGCGTGACTGAGGGGACCATGGGGACTGTAGAATGCTTGCCTCTAGGTCCAGTCATGACCCCAGTCATGGGCCTCTGTGCTTTGGCCCCCACTGATACAGCAATGGAACTAAGTTATCCATTCCCAGTGCCTGGCCCTGGTCTGGTGGTAGGGTCATTCAGGACAATTGTTTTCCTAATGAGTCCAGCCTGAGGACAGGGGTCCTGTGCCTGTAGGAAGAGCACATTGTGGACAGTGTCAGCTCTCGAATGTCCTAGCCTATGCCAGGAGCATTCTGAGCTGTGTGGAGTGTTCTGAACGTGCATGGGGATGTCCGCAGGCCTGGGGACCCATAGGCTCGTGGATCCGTGTCAGTTCCAGGCCAGCCTGAGACAGATCTAGGAGGTCAAGGACAGCCCTGGCTTTTGAGCGGGACCCCTGTCACAAAGGACAACCACATCCGATTGGAGTAAAAAGACCGGTGACAAAACCTTCCCGAACCTCCGCGGAACCCTCCCAGGTCCTTCCCGGTAGGTTGACACGAAGGACCGTCACCCTGGGGTCCTCTGGAATCACCAGGAGGTCGTCAGCGGCTTGGTGAGAAGCCTGAGCCAGTGGTTCCAGCAGGCTTGAGTTACTCCGCTCTCAGCAAGGTGCTAGGGACCCATTTTCCCCAGGCGCCATTGCGCATGCGCAAGGCCGAAATTTCCATTTGAACAGCAAGACCCTCCTTCCAGCTCAGCATGGGGTCTTGCGCCTTGGGTCTAAGCAGGACAGAGACCCAGTCAACTAGGCTGCAACTAAGTTTCAGGGAAGGCAGGGCTCTATGGTGCTGAGTGACCTTTAGGCCGGTGCTGCCTAGAGAGACAGACCCTCTCTCCCACGCAACCAGCACCTAGAGGAACTTCATGTCAGGCTGCTCCATGGTCAGTGCTGGAAATACTGAGAGGTGGCTGGGGAGCCACAGATCCTACATAGCACTTGGGTGTCTTTGAGAAGATGCAGAAAGGTGCTCACCGTGTAGCCCTGCCAGCCTGGAGCCAGGGACCTTCCTGCTTCTGGCTTCTGATTGTTGGATTTGCAAGCCTGAGCCATTGTCCTTGGTGCTTCTTGCTTTTATGAGCATAAAGTTGCGTGTGTGATGTGTGTGTTTCTCTGCGGGTATGTTTGTGTGTATTGGGGTTGCTTCCGTTGGTTGTTTTGCCCTGGGAGGCTACCGCTCGTGTATCCCGACGAGACCCGAGAAGATGTTGGTTGTTCTGCTCTATTTCTTTGCAGGGCCTTTAGAGCCTTTCTCTACTTCACTGACAAGAAGGCAATGAATGCTGGACAGTAACTTTGCCCTCTCGTCCTTTAGTCTCAGCCTCCCACAGTCCTGGGGTTCTTGCAAGCATGGAACCATGCAAACATCCTACATGTATAATGAGCTCTCTCCCCTGCTCCCCATGATTGAGGAGAGAAAGCTTTTTCTCCCATGGACTGAGTGGTCTCTACACCAGCCCACACTGATTCTTCTTCCTTCCTAAGAGTTCTTATCGAAGCTCATGACCTTAATTTCATATACTAAGACCACATGTATTTTGGTTTTTTACGCATGGACATTGTCTTACCATAGAACTAGTCATTCTCAATGAAGAATTTATTGACCCAGATGGGCCCAAGTCATCCACGTCTTGGTGACTCTGAGGACCCAATGGTCAAATGACCTAGGCACGCATGTCCCATCAGCTACCAGCTTGCTGGGTTGTTTGCTTCTTTCCTGCCTTGCTTGCTTCTTTGCTTGTTGGCATTCTCGCTTGCTTCATTTTTTCTTGCTTGCATGCACATGCATGCCCTCTTACATACATGCCTTCCTGCAATCTTGCAGCCTTTCTTGCTTCACATCCTTCTATTTCTCTGTCTTCATTTAGGGTTTCTGCCTCATCTCTTTGTGGCAACCACAAATCTGAAGCTCTTTCTTTCTTTCTGGATTAAAGTTTGGAATCAGCAAACATTACAGGGAGGCTGACTTCTCTTTTTTTCGTTTTTCTTTTTCTTTTTTTTTTTTTGCTTTTGTTTCTTTTTTTGTAGTTCTCTTGTCACAGTGTTTGCTTAGACAGTATAAGATTTATTTTTTCATGTCTTTTCTCCGGCATTCAATATATTTCTCATTTGGTTATAATCCATGTGTGTCCTGCCACTCCTGTCCCTTCATTCAGTCCCTTATGCCTGTAACATCCATGCCCTACTTACTCAATATACCTGTCAAACATTTTCACATTCTTTCTAAACTCTTTTTTCCTTCAGTCATTTTTCCTCCTTCCTGTTTTCTCTTTTTATTGTTGTAACTTGATTCACTACCAAGCTCCAGTATAGTCTAGACACACAAAAGTTTCTCACCCTGGTTTTCAAGTTTTAACCTTTCTGTATCTTTTTAAGTTGTGAGTATGGGTAATGTCTATGTTTTAGGAATGAATTAAGAACTGCAAAATTAGCTAATATGATTTATATTTCCAGTCTGATTGCCTTGACATGTTTTGCATATATGGAACACTAAAGTTGACGGTGGCTTGTTTTGAAGGCAATTATATTAAGACTTGGAGCATGATCTGATTCAATGGCCATTAGAAATTTTTTCTCAGATCATGGATAGAATAAAATTGATGCTTCATTTTCTTCCCTGTTCCTCCTTTGATAAAGTAGTGCTCCCTCATTCACAGCTCCTGTTCTTCTTAAAGATAAAGTAACTTAAGTGTCTGCAATAACAATAGGGAGAAATTCAGTCATGTTAACCCTGCTTATGCCTTTCCACTGCCCTAGAATGCTGTAATTTGTTCCACATTCAGCTTCTTCCATCATAGAAGCTCCCAGAGAACACACTTGTTGATAAAGTTTTCTGTCTGGCCCCATCCCACAGCCTTTCAGTCTTTAAAAAAACACACACACACACACACACACACAGTGTTCTACAGTAATCATAATGTGGTTGGCCTATTACCTCAGGCTTCTTATTAACTCATTCTTACATCTTAAATTAGCCCATAATTTTTGTCTATGTTAGTCACATGGCTTGGTACCTTTTATCAACGTGGCATTCTCATGTGGCTTCCTCTGTGTGTGGGAGACGAATGTAGACTCAACCTTTCCTCTTTCCAGAGTTCTGCTGGTCTCATTTCCCCATCTCTACTTCTTACCTGGTCACCCTGCCTCTCCTTCCTGCCTGGGCACTTGCCAATCAGCATTTTAGTAAAACTATACAAGACCATTGTCCTTCTGTAATCCTTCCCCTTTTTATCCTAATGCTGGACCCGGCAGGCAGAACCTCTGTCAACAAATGGCACCCCACCTGAATAACTACATTCACATAAAACCTGAGAGAGTTTAGGAAGTACTTCTAGACACAAAAAAACAGTGTTAAGCATGGCTTCTTGGTAGCAGCATTTTCTCAGGTGAGCCCGGTTTGCTAGAGATAATTGTGTTTCATTTAAAAGAGGCTTCCCGACTCAGCTTTATCTGCAAAAACCTTACAGTCCTTTTAAGAGGCTCTGCCACTAAACACTTAAATGGTTTTCATGAACAGCTAACAGCATGCTTCTTGGTGGTGGCAGGGACCGTGAAATGCCATAGAGTTGTGGCAATATACATTACTCTGGCCCGTTCCTTTTCTGTGACGCTAGACTCTCAGAAAGCCCAGGAATGGGCTGGATCCTTCCATTGATACCACAGCTGTATTTCTAGCCATATCACTTAGCAAATTAAAGACTCCTGTGTCAGAAAAAGAGAAATATACAGTAAAGATAGATTCAAATAAAAAAAAACCTCTAAATGGTTTACCGTGTGTTTAAAAATATATGTAGGCTTGGGAGAGAAAAGAAAAATAATAAAGTCTTTAAAATAAAAAAGAAAGAGAGTAGTTGGATGTGGTGGCACACACCTTTAACACTTGGGAAGTGGAGTTCTGAGGATTTCTTGAGTTCAAGGTGTGGTGGTACACACCTTTGATCCCAACACTTGGGAGGCAGAAGCAGGTGGAACTCTGTGAGTTCAAGGACAACCTGGCCTACAAAGTGAGTGCCTGGACAGCCAAAGATACACAGAGAAACCTATTCTCCAAAAACCAAAAGCTAAAAGTAAAAGAATAGAGTTTAAAATAAAGCCACATAAAGATGAAAAATACAGAGAGAATCTGGATACCGTATGTCATTGTCTTCAAATGCTTTTATTACTGAATAAGGAACAACACCTGCTAAAACACATTGATTACAAATGCTGCTGGATTAATACAGCACATATTTTAAAAATGCTGTGACTTCTCAATTTAAGATATGTTACTTTGGAGAAGAGGTTTTGTTTGTGTTTCCACAGGAAATGAGAGGCTGTGGATTCATTCTGGGTTAAGAAAAAAATCAGGTTTAAGTAAGACCCCCTGAGAAATCTCTGATAGGAGCAGATGGCTCAGATGTCTGAGTTTTACATCCAGAACAGCCTCAAGACTGCTGGCTGAAATGAGCAAGCCTCACAGAATACGCCAGTCAGGACTTGACCTCTTTTTTCTCATCTTATGTGTTCATTCCTCTGCAGAGAATATTGTTATCACACACAGGAACACACAGCTGTCATCTTGTTCTCTGCCATGTTTGTGATAGGATTATAACTTGAGTGCAGAAATTGTTGAGTGTCTGGCATTTATAGTCATCTTCTGTCCTCAGACATTTGCTTAACTGTGGCTCAGTATGGTCTGCCATTCCAGTGAGTACCTGTGCCTGTTGTCTTGCCTCGATTCTCCTTCCTAAAGCTGTAGTTTCTAATATGTCAGAGTCTGCCTTTTCACTCTCAACCTGGCTCCAAGGATACTTTCTTTCCAGGAACCACTTTACATTTCTTTATTCTTGTTTGTAGAAGTTTTCACCTTTCTAGAAGTCACATAAAATGCTTTTTTTTTTTTTTTTTTTGTAATTTTTCCATTTGAAAATAGGAAACTCTGAATTAAGGACTCAATAAATAATCCTCCCTCCTATGATCGGTGCCTCAAGGCAGTCCAAAGGAACTGTGAGCCAGAAAAGGTGTCCCTAGTCTGTGATCTCAACAATGGAGGTGGGGCATGGTGATGCTTGCCTTGAACTCTGATTATCATCCTGGTTTATAGAACCAACACATACCAAGTGCACTCTGGTCTCTATGGAAGTACCTGAGTATATATAAGATTTCCCAGGGTAGAGGATTTCTTCACGTTTATTATCTTGCCAAAAATTTTCTCCTATAGTTTTCCTGTATTATGTTTTTTTTTGTTTGTTTTTGTGTTTTGTCAAAAACAAAACTGTTTTTCAAGAGAGAATTTCTTTTTGTAGCCCTGGCTGTGCTGGAAATTACTTTGTATCACAGGGCGACCTGGAACTCAGAGCTCCAGCTACCCCTGCCTCCCAAATAGTGAGATCAAAGACATAGTAGCTTCTTAAAAAGTGATTTTATAGTCACTGAAGTTGCCGACCGCAGAGGGTTGATGGGTGTTTTCGATACTCTTTGCTTTCCAGAGTCAGACTTCCCCGTATGCAAATCAGATCCTTTTGTAAATTGCAGTTGCACAAGCTTTTAATCCCAATACCAGCGTGGGGGTGGGGGTGAAGCAGAGTCAGGTGGGTCTTTGTTAGTTCGAGATTAGACTGGTGTGTGTGTGTGTGTGTGTGTGTAAGTCCAAGACAATCACGGATTTATTGTTTGATCTTTTCCTTAAAATATAATTAAATTAAAAGCAAAATATAAACTCAAATCTGTTTCTACAAATGCACTCTAGAAGTTCCCTGGGAATTTGATAATAATGACAGTCATTTTGTCGTTTTCTGGAGCCACTAGCAGAAAATTGTAATCTTCCTTAAAAACCTAAAGCATACAGGTTTCAGCTTTCAGGCGTTATGCCTCCATTAACGCGATGCTTGGGACCCTTTAGTAGTACCCATGTGCGCACGCGCGCCACGCTTCCTCGTTTGTGTGGGCTGGGTTATGACGTCATTGTGCTGCGCGCCGCGGCCGGAGCTGTGGTTGCCGGAAGTTGAGCCGCGGTAAGTAAGTCGTGGTTGCGGAGCAGGCGCGGGGCTGGCGAGATTCAGTTAGCAAAGCTGTTCTGGAATATCTTTCACCTATCTATACTCGGTCCCCTCCTTCCACGGCAGGAAGTGTTCCGATCCCGGTGTCGGGAGACTCCTCGGGTCGCTCATTCTGTCAAGTCCTGCCTTTGCGGTGTGTGTGAACGGGCCCAAGAGTGAGCTTGTGCCTCTCTGGTCTGTGAAGGGCTTTGATCTTGTTACTTGTGTTATGAGGAGAACACAGTTTTTTCTTCAAGGCATCTCTAAGAAAGGTTTTGCATTCCCTGCAAGGGTCCCGAGGTTACAAAGTAATACTTACAGGAATCAGCCTCATGAGGCACGTGTCAGAAACTTTCAGAGACCGGTACAGTCGCCTAGAGAGGTGACCCCAGCCTCAGGGTGGCTGAGGCAAGAGAATTGCTTTTAGGACCAGCCTGGCAATCTGACATAGACCTTTTCGCAAACTGGGAAAGGGGCCTGGGATGTATGTAGTTCAGTGCCAGAGCGTTTCCTCAGCATTGCAGGGCTCTGGGTTCAATTACCAGGACATTCCACATTGAGACCGAATTTACCAGTGTTTCTGTGTACAATGTTATTTTAGGTCTTTAATATTTCTAATTAAAGTGCGTTTATCGTGTGTGCTCGCATGAATGTAGTAGCAATAGAAGCCTCCAGAGACAAAATATGTCAGATCCTGACAGAACTGGAGCTACAGGAAGCTGTCTCATATGGGTGCTGGAAACCAGACCCAGGTCCTGCAAGAGCTGTACACACTCGTAACCACTAAGTCCAGATATCTTTTCTGTACAATTTTTTTAACTGCATGTCGTGTAGACCATGTTGGTATTGAGCACTCACTCAGTGTTGCAGAGGTTGGCCTTTGAGTTTTGTGTACTAATACTTCCTTCTCCTTGGGTGCTGGGATTACAGGTGTGTACCACTATGCCTGGTTTATCTGGTGCTGGAAAACTGAACCTTGGGCTTCTTGCACGCTGGGCAGTACTATATCAGCTTGTAGCTACCCTCCCATTCCAATCACCTTATCCTTAAAGCCTGGTCACAAATGCCCTTTCCCCCTCCAGTGTTCTCTCTGGTGGGTTTTGTTGTTGTTTTGACTTTTGTCTTTTTATTATGATTATTTGTAACCCGTGTAATTGGTAAATACACACGTCTGTGTCTGTAGACCTGAGAGCTCTATCTCGGGCTTCTCCTTTCCCTTGAGGCTGTATATTTTTGTCATAGGACCTCAACCCACTGGCCTCAGTTTGTGAAAGCTCATGACTTCCTGTTGCTTCCAGCTTGCCTCCCCCAGTTCTTACTCAGAAAGTCATGTGAGGAGCCGAGGACTGTAGCCAGCAGTCAGAGCTCATTGCTAGGTCGGTTCTGGGAGTCACACATGCTCTTCGTTGAGTCACATTATCTTTGAAACCTGCTAGATTGCCTTCATCGTCCCTCGGTAGCTAAATGCATTCATTTACCCATAGTGAGCTCTACTAATATACAGGGATTTTCATAACACTTATTAGTACATCCCAGCATACCTTTCTGTGTGTCTGGTATACTATACATGCTTAACAAACATGTATGAGTACACTTAACGAACGGCGTATTTGAATGCCCATTATACTCTAAGCTTTTCTCTAAGACCTAAAGATGAAACAGGATCCCATAGTCCCACTTAGTGGTGATGGTGGTGGTGATTGTCAGTAAATTGTACATTTTAATGAGATGGGAGTGTATTCCTTAATCTCAGCACTTGAGAAGCTAAGGCAGAGAAGGAGCAAGAGTTCAAGGTGCTGCGTGTGGTGGGCCATGGGCTTTTATTTTGAAAGTGCTAGAGTGGGAAGCAGGGCACTGAAGAATATTAAGCAAGGAGGACGTGTGTTGACATCTCTAAGTCACTGAGGCAGCAACTGGGGACACCCATGTGGGTTCTGTGGTGGTGATCGGGTGATGAGAACAGCAGCGCATGTGCAGTGTGGCAACCGGCAGCAGAGCTCTTTGCTTATGGTCTCCTTTTATGCTGCCTTCTCTCAGGTTAGACTTGGTGTCTGTTGGCCTCAGTCTTCTCCCTCCTTTAGGGAAATGAGGCCCACAAATACCTTCCTCCTCTTCCTCCTGGTTTTCCCTCCCTCCCAGCGTCTGATGGCTGTGTGGTCCTGGGCAAGTTAAGGGACAATTGGAATTTCCATGTTCATGGCAGACTGGACAAGTCCTTTTCACCAGCTCTAGGTCCAGCTCTGGAATTTGGGATACTCCCTATCTTCTTTGCGGTGGCACTTTGAACTGGCTTCTTCATGGCAGACGGGAACATGTGTGGAGTGTGGAAAGGAAGTCTCTTCAGGCAGTCCAACTGTGTGGGGGAGGGTGCCGATTCCATGGTGTTTCCTAAAGCCCTGCTAGTGGCTTGGTAAACACATCATGTTCTTCCTACAGGCATGCTCTTATGTCTCCAGCAAGGTCTGGCTGCTGCCTACATGGCTGTCGGAGGCTGTTGTCCATTTCCTGTGTCCTCCCCTCAGTCGTCTGCTGGCTGCCTTCCCTACCCCTTGCTGAGCTCACCATCTCACACCCATCAGCAGAGGCTCTTCTCCTTTCTCTGTTGCTCCTCACCCACTCTTTTTTGCTTGTTTGTTTCTTTTTGCTTTGCTTTTACATCCTAACCAAAGTTTCCCCTCCTTCTTCTCCTCCCAGCCCCCCCCGCTTTGTGGAATATTAGTTGAAGATGTGTTACATTTGTTTATGCTGTGAAATATTTGTTTAATAATGCAAAGATGTGCTGCATTTTATGTTGGATTTGTTTAACTCTGTGAATACCGTCACTTTGCCTGTCTAAAACAGCCAGTGATTTATTTAATAAAGAGCTGAATGGCCAATAGCTAGGCAGGAGAAAGATAGGCGGGGCTGCTAGGCAAAGAGGTAAATAGGAGGAGAAAAAGAAGAGGGAGGAGGATCAACAAGGGCTAGCCACCCAGCCAGCAAGGGAGTAAAAAGGAAAGACATAGAATAGAGAAAGGTAGCTGGGCAATGGTGGCGCACGCCTTTAATCACAACACTTGGGAAGCAGAGGCAGGTGGATCTCTGAGTTCTTCAAGGCTAGCCTGGTCTAGAAGAGCTAGTTCCAGGATAGGCTCCAAAGCTACAGAGAAACCCTGTCTCAAAAAAAAAAAAAAAAAAAAAAAAGGAAAAGGAAAGATAAGAAAAACTGACTAGAAATAAGCCAAGCTTAGGCCAAGCATTTATAAGTAAGAATAACACTCTGTATTTATTTGGGAGCTGAGTGGCTGTCCCCACAAATGTAAAAAGAGAAAAACAAACAAACAAAAAAACCAAACACCCCATCCACTTCTCTCCTGTTTCTCTTCAGAAAAGGTCAGGCCTCCCATGGATATCCACCAGCTGTGGTATATCAAGTTACAGTGAGTCTGGGCACCTCCTCCTCTTTTAAGGCTGAATGGGGCAGTCCAGTTCAGTAGCTTCTCACCCACTCTTCTACAGTGAGTCTAGGCACCTCCTCCTTGTCCTCTATTAAGGCTGGAGGAGGCAATCCAGCAGCTCCTCAGCCACTCTTCTTCGGCCATCACTTTGCATTATATTCTAATTTAGGGAAAGACAATGTGTTGGCAGGGACCTTGTGGCTGAGGCTGGTTTGTAATACTGAGTAGACTGAGAGGCCATGTCTGGCTACTAGTGTGGCTCTATTTGAAAGGGAGGGAGGGATGACGCACAAGAGGAAGGGACGCTCAGGAATGGCTTGGAGAACTCACACCCTAAGAGGCTGATAAGTCCACCTGTGAAATCCCATCTTCTTTCCCTGGAACCTGCTTTCATTGTCTGTTCATTTTCTTTGCTGTTTACTAACGATTCTTACCTCAGTAGCCTCAGTTTTTCTCTTTTCTCTATTAGCTGTTGTCCGCCTTTCCAGCCAGTGTTGGTGAGAGCAATGTCATCCTGCTTCCTCCCATCCTCACTGTTTGCATTGCTGCCAGTGCCAGCATCCACCACACTGCTATCTCCCAGCAACTGTCCAAGATGCGCAGCTTTCCTGCTTCATCTCCGAACTGGTTGACATATGTGTCTTGCTGGTGTTGCCCTGTGTTTCCTAGCCTGGGCGTTTCCCTTTTGATTACATCCTTGGGCTCTTTTCCCTCTTTTGCTCCGAATCCCAGTTTTCTTCAGGGCTATACTCACAATTCTACGACCTTACCCACAATTCATGCTAACCAACCTGTGACCCCTGCTCTGTGTCACGGGACCCTCCTGTTATCAATCCTGCCATTCTTTCTGCATTCTTTACTATGTAGCCATCTTCTTCTTGTCTTCCAGAAGAATGTCAGAGTCTTCTTGGATTACTTCCTTCATAGGATCTCCTCTCCCAGGCCTGGCAACTATCAGATTTCCTAAATTGTGTCTCCTGACACCACTGTACCTGCTGTCCTCCTCCCTGCCTTTTTCTGTGCCTTCTTGCCTTACCTAGATTCCTGCCGTGCCTCCCCTGCTTGGGCCAGCTTAGCAGTCTCCCTTGCTACTGCATGATCCCTTTGTAGAGTGCAGAGCTCTGCTGGAATGCCGGTCTTTTTCCTGTCAGGCCCTTTAGGCTATGGCGTTGTCTACTCTGGTGATTAGAAGGTTTCCAGCTACTCCATCCTTGCACCTTTCCATCATGGTGTCCAGGCTCATTCCTGTTTGCCTGAACATACCTGGCTGCCCATTCGTTCCTAGATCTGGTCATCAGCAAGCCTGGGCTGTGTACGTGTGAGTGGCGGGGGGCTGAGGCCTGCGCTGGGAAAGCAGTGAACATGGGAACATGGAAACCAGCACAGCTGTGTTTGGACTTTCCTTCCAGGAAAGACAGATAATCCTAATGTGTAAAATAATGGACATAGTGGTACACTGGCCCTTCCCTGGAACCTGGGCACTCACGAGGTCAAGGTGGGAGGAATTTGAAGCCAGCCTGAGCTACATAGTGAGACTCTATCTAAAATAATAATAATAATAATAATAATAATAATACAGCTGACTGGTGAACGTGAGGTACAGACTGCTTTTGGAAGGTGTAGTGTCAAAGACTGGACTCAAGCTGAAGGCCTTCTGTAGAAAGAATGGCAGGGCTGAGATGTAAAGGGAGAGAAAATAACTGACTGGGGTGTAGGACAAGAATGTTCCTTGCTGTGCAGAAGCCATTGGATGATCCTGGAATTGATGTGGAAGCAAAACAGCTTCCTCTCCTTTTTTTCTTTTTTTGACTTTGAGATGGGGTCTTACTCTAGTGTAGGCTGGCCTCAAACTCAACACCCTCTTACTTCACTGACCCTGGGACTGGGATTGCAGAGATGTGTGCTGAAGTCCCCTGCCTACCTTTCTCCCTTTGGCATACTGTAGTGTGTGTGTGTGTGTGCATGAAGTCCAGAGGCAGACAGTGGGTGTCCTGCCACTCTTTACCGTATTCATTTGCAGCAGGGGCTCTCACTGAACCTGGACCTATGCTGGTGGCCACCAAGCTCCAGTGCCTCCACGGCATTCAGGTTACAGGCACACATGGCTCTTCTGGTTCTTTACATGGGAGGTGGGGAATTGAACTCAGGTCTTCATGCTTGCTCACTAAGTGCTACCCACTGAGCCACCCACTCTGCCCCAGTTATCTTCCTGATCCAGTACTCGTTGGTGCGGCCGCTGCCATCTGCCTCCATTTCTCAACATATTATGTTGGGCTGTTTTATTTTGCTTTGCTTTGCTTTGTAACCACAGGATATCACTTTTCTTTTTCTTTTAATTAAGAAGGAACTAGCCAAGTTCACTATTTTGTAGTGTGAGACTCAAAAGAAAAAAAATCGTTCCTCTCAGCCATCCCTAGGTCCCTGTTGAGAGTACTCTTCTGGTTTGTAAAGCCTTGGCTGAAGGGTGTTCCTGGGAAACAATCTGACCTAGTATTTGCAGTTTAGACATCCCTCTTCCTTCCTCCTCCCACAGCTGTGCAGACCTCTGTCACAGTTGTGCTGCTGTTTCTAGCATGCATTGCGTAACACAGTTAGCTTCAATGCTATCTGCTGCTAAACCCTGAAACATTGCATGCATGGCGGTTGGGGGCAAGAGAGTGGGTAAATGTTTGCTGGAAAATAGGAAACCTGTAATGTACATCTTTAACATGTTTTGATGGTGTTAGCTTGTCACTCCCATGTTGGGGACTGTACTTGTTAAGCAAGGGCTCTATGACCAAATTAGGTGCCCAGCCCCTTTGCTGTCTGTTTTGTGTGCCTCTCACACAGCTACTATGTGCATTTTCTGATTGAATAATACTGCAGTCAGTAGCATCTCATGTAGAAAAGTCTCACAAGCTGAAAAGACTTAGATGGGAAGTGGCAGAGGTGGGATTTGAACTCTAGTCTTTGGCTTGTGAAACTGTATCCTGCTCCCTCTCATTCATCCTACAATGTACCAGATTGCACTGTGTTCTTGCCGCTGGGTTTCAGATCCTCTTAAGAAAACTTTTCTCCCCTGGTGCTGTAGACTGAACCAAGTGCCTCAAACAGGTTGAACAGGTGCCCACTACTGAGTTACATCACCAGCCCTGAAATTTCTTTAATTTATACATTTTTTATTATTTAAAACAATTTTTGAATTTGAATATATTTTGATCATTTTTCTCCCCCAAGTCCTTCCAGATCCTCTTCCTATCCCTACTCATCATACTTTAAGTTCCTTTTTTTTAAGTTCTTTAAAAAAAAAATACAGGGAGCTGGAGAGATGGCTCAGAGGTTAAGAGCATTGCCTGCTCTTCCAAAGGTCCTGAGTTCAATTCCCAGCAACCACATGGTGGCTCACAACCATCTATAATGAGGTCTGGTGCCCTCTTCTGGCCTGCAGGTATACACACAGATAAAATATTGTATACATAATAAATAAATAAATATTTAAAAAAAATACAAAAACAAAGCCCCCAAAACCAAAAACACAAAATGAAACAACATCCAAATAGAAACAAACAAACAAACCCACCAAACTGTAGCCAAATGAAGTGCACAAAAAGCTACTGTGAAGTCAACTACTCCTGAATATGAGCCTACCTGGAATGGCTGGTAGACCTAGGTCACTGAATTGGAGAAGACTTGACTTTCCCTCTTACAGAAAGTATAAATGGCAGTGGCATTGTTAACCTTTACCCTCGTGACTAGGTTTCCGTGTATTCATTCATTTAAAAAAATTATATAATAAAATAAAATATAGTAAGATAAAAATTGTATCATGGAAGTTGGAACCAACAAAAGAAGCCCAAGAGAAGGCACAAGAATCAAGATCCACCGGTTCATACACTCAGGAATCCCATAAAAACACTAAGCTGAAAGCCATAATATATGCTAAGGACCTGGTGCAGACCCGTGCAGGCCCTGTGTCTGCTGCTTCAGTCTCTGTGAGTTCGAATGAACTTTGCTCGTGTTGATTTAGAGTGTGTTGGTTAGGGTTTCAATTGCTGTTAAGAGACACCATGACCGAGGCAATTCTTTTTGTGTAGTGTGTGTGTTTGGGGGGAGGGGGTTCAAGACAAGGTTTCTGTGTGTAACAGTCTTGACTGTTCTGGAATTCACTTTGTAGACGAGTCTCTGCCTCCCAAGTGTTTGGATTAAAGACGTGTCCACCATGCCTGGCAACCACAACGATTCTTATGAAGGAAAATATTTATTTGGATTGCTTACAGTTGAGAGGTTCAGTCCATTGTCATCGTGTCAGTATGTAGGCAGGCAGACATGGTGCTGGAGAGGTAATGTAGGTAACAAGAAGTGAACTGTCTCACTGGGTGTGGCTTGCATACATGAGACCTCAAAGCCTACCTCCTCGGTGACACACTTTCTCCAACATTCCATACCTACTCCTACAGGGCCACATCTCCTAATAGTGCCACTCCCTTTGAGGGCCATTTTCTTTGAAACGATCCCAGAAGGCTTTGTTTTCTTGGTGTCTTCTATGCTCGCTGGCTCTTACACTTTTGCATGGGGTTCCCTAAGCTCTGAAGGGAGGTATTTAGGGCTATGTGTTCAAGGTCTCTCACTCTGTGTATGTCTGGCTGTGGGTCTCTGTATTTGTTCCCATCTGCTACAGCAGGAAGTTTCCCTGATGGCTGAGCAAGGCACTGATCTATGAGTATCAGGATATCATTACAAGTTATTTTATCACTATGGTATGTTTGTTTTTCTTTTTTTAGACCATGATTATTTGGTTTTCCCCGGGGTCCCCAGGCTATCTAGTCTCTGGTTTTTGGTTACTCACACAGTGCCAGGTATGGGTTCCATCTCATATAGTGGACCTAAATCAAATCACTTACTGGTTGGTTATTCCCACAAGCTTTGTGCCAACACTGCCCTAGCATATCTTGTATGCAGTACACCATTGTAGTGCACAGGGTTTGTGCCAGCCTGAAACTTTAAAAAGGAATTTTTCTGTATGTGTGTGTGTGAGAAGAGACAAGAAGAAGAAGAGAAGCAAGAGAGTCAAGAGAGGAGCAAGAGGCAAGAGAGTGAGCTGTGCCTGGTGGCCACTTTTAAGGGTGCACATGTCACGTAGCAGATGGTGGAAAGGCACCTGGGAACAGGTGATGGCTTAACTGCTTCAGTGGCAGAGGCAGGCAGCCTCAGATGTCAGCCCTCACACCTAGTTTGAGACAGGCAGGGTTGGTTTTCCACTGTGAGCACCATGCTAGCTGGTGGGGGAGCGTCTAGAAATTCTGTCTCCACTTCCCTATCTCCCTGCTGGAGCTCTGGGCCCTAGGAACTCCTTTCTTTCCTCCTTTTCTGTGAGGGTTCTCAGCAGGAACTAGCTGCTCCATTCCCAAACAGCCTGTGCTGTGGTTGGTGAGCTCCTTTGAGGGAGGAAACCCCAAGTGGGCACATCTTAAGCAGAATTGGGGGATCCATGTTTGTGGATCACTATGGCCAGTAAAAAGAGGGATTAGAAAATGGATTACAGCTACGCCCCTGAGTAAGTCCTGGATGCCAAGCCCTGGAGCAAACATTCCCATCTTCCTTCATCCTGGCATCTTGGGTTATAGACACTGGCCATGCTTTACAAAATGGGAAGTCTAGGTGATCTTGGAAATCTAGTGAACTTGGAGGCTGGCTTCTAGGAGCTTCAGACCCAATTTCCCAGTGTGCATCCTGCCAACTCTGCATCTGGTGTTTTCTCTTTGAACCATTAATAAACACTTTCTTCTCTCTCAAAGCAAGCAAACAAAAAGCCTGAGACACAGAGAAATGACAATAAGGCCATCTGGGGGATGGGTAGGCTGGTGTGCTTTTCTGCTCCCCTCTCCAGGTCCACTTTCCCTGAAGAGAGCTTTTTGTTTTTCTCTGACTGATAATTTTCTACCAGTGTGTCTCTCTCATTTCTAACAATCCTACACTGGCCTGCAATTTGTGTGTGCAATCCAATTAGGCCCATGCTGAGAGACAGCTGCTGAGTGGCCTCAGCACACCCCAGCCAACACATCTTCTTTTCCTGACCACCAAAGCCCAAGTACCTCTTTCTTCCGCATGTTTGGTAACAAAAGGCCAGAATAGCATTGTAAAAGTGCTAGCTCATGGAGGACAAAGCTTATTTAAAGTGGGCTCCTTCTGTATTAGAAGGAAGTCAGCATCTGCTAACCCATGTGGGCCTCTGAAGCTCTTGGTAGACTTGGCTTTGTTTCTCTCTCTCTCTCTCTCTCTCTCTCTCTCTCTCTCTCTCTCTCTCTCTCTCTCTCTCTCTCTCTCTCTCTCTCTCTCTCTGTGTGCTTTTGGAGACATGGATTCTCTGTGTAGTCCTGGAATTCACTCAAGATCAGGCTGTCCTTGAACTCAGAGCATCCATCTGCCTCTTGAAGTGCTGGAATTAAAGGAGTGTGCCACCACCTCACTGCCTCGTGGCTTGGTCTTAACATAGGAGATTTTCTTCCCCATATTTATTCAGATTTAGCCCACACATATACTGATCATGATGGTGTTTTTACAAAGGTACATGCAACCCAGGTCATGCTCTAGAATCTTCTGGCTCCCTGGAAGGCTTCCTTATGCCCTTTCTTCATCATCTACTTGCCCCTACCCCGGAGTTGGCTTAAACCCAAAACATCTTGTTGATGGGGTTTTCTGCTGTAGAACAAACCTGTGTGTCTAAGTATTAAAATGGGTCTTCTTAGGGTTATCTTTTGCAAAAACACTACCAGAAGACCCTCTTTATCCTTCTCCTAGAAACTCCATTCATATTCCCCCCCACCCTACCCACCATGTGTGTGCGCGCGCGCGCTCACGCGTTCAGTGTCCCAGACATAACTAGCTTTTCAGTACACTCAGCTTTCTGTTCTGGTTTTATCCGAGCTGAGCCATGTTCCCACCATGCCCAGTGTGTCTTCTGACTCCCTCAGTTTGCAGCAGAGCCTCAGTTGGAATTCTGACACTGACCCCTTGGACAGTTGTCACCGAGCCCTGGTCATCCATTCTGCAGAATGTTTTTTCAGTTTGGGTTTATTTGCTGTTTATACCTAGGGTAGCAATGTTCTCATGCATTTGACATGACAGCACAAAATGCCTGTCTGCTAGCCTTAACTTTGACATCCTCAACAGCTGTGTGTGTGTGTGTGTGTGTGTGTGTGTGTGTGTGTGTGTGTGAGCTCTGAGTGTACCAAGTGCAGACCATATCACTGGGCCATACCCCAGCATAAGGTGGTGTCTTAATGACCAGGTTTTATCGCTATGGTCACTTTCTTCCTTGTCATTCACTGTTATTTTGTAGAGAGCTGTGCTGAGACTAAAGGGAGACCCTGCACATCCCTCTATAGGAACACTTTCAGAAGGACTTCCTTTTTTCTGCTTATGTGTAGTAAGGAGCACCTGCTTCTGGACTCTGAGGTCCTAGTCTTCGTCAGTAGGACAGTAGGTCATAGACCTTTGTGTCAGTCTGTAGGTTCCCAGGTGTTCCTTAGGCTTGTCGCACTGCCCATTTTAATAAGCTTCCAGGACCATAGTCTGTCTTCCCAGACATAGAGGCTCTGACTCTTGTGTCTCTTGAGGGAGATTCCCAGAAGGGTATCTAGGATTCATCCCAGTGACATCTGTTTTTTACATTATTATTTATCTGTGCGCGCGTGCACGCACACATATGCACGTGCGCCTGTGTGTATGTGTGTGCATGTGCACGTCATGGCACTCGTGTGGAGGTTAGAGAACAGTTGCAGGAGTTGGTTCTCTCCTCTGACCATGTGGTCTTAGGGATCCCGCTAAGGTTTGGTGGCAATTGTTTATCCACTGACACTGAGAGTCATTTTACAAAGGACTACCAGTGAGGGTTGGGGGCCAGCATGAACCATGATCTGTACTGTGGGAATTTACAGTTGAGTGGATGGAGGCGGATGGGCAAGACATGGCACCAAATATCGAGAGCTAGCTCGGAGACAGCAGTGCCGGCCTGTCGCTGCTGAGCCAGAAGCAGAAGAGGGCAGACAGTGTGAGGATTGTTGGGAAGGTTTTCAAGCACAGGGAAGCCCCAAGCTGGCTTCAGGATGCTAGGCAGTCAGTGTCGCCAGGTTTTTGGTCTTTTATTCAAGAATAAAATAAACCTCATAGAGATGGCAAGAAGACACTATTCAAATTAAAGCGAATTAGGTTAGAGTATTCTGCAAGAGAGCATCAAGCCACATGAAGGAAGATACTTAAGGGCCCCAAGTTACTGCCTGGGCTCTCTGTATGGGCTCTAAAGAAGGGGCTGTTGCTAAGGTGTTTTAGATTTTGGATAGTTCCCTATATTGATAGATTAGATCATATAATACTTTTTCTGCTGCACACGTCACTTCCCTGTATCTGATTTTAGTTATGTGCATAGGTATAAGATGGTGGATAGGAGGTTGTCCCTAAAAATTCACCTGAGGATGCAGTTTTGCCTTATTATACTATAAAACTGGGTCTTATACCTGGACACAGAGAGTGGGATTAACTGGAATCTGTCTGAATTTGACCTTTGTCAAAGGAAGGAGAAACCTATTCAGTTGTTGGGAGAGGAGTAGTGTGTGTTAGTAGGCCAGTATAGATGGGGGTCCTAGGTTGCTACCAGGTTGCCAGGTACATTGTTCAGAGAGGTTTGTGTATGTGTGCATAGTATAGGCAGGTAAATGTCTCAGGCTCCTAGGTGCATAGTTAGAAGAGGCAGGTGGAGTCCCAGTTTGCTAAACTATTCCCTATGCTTGCTTGTCTCCGTAGCTAAGTGTTGGGGAGCAGAAGGAGCAGGCCTCTGTTGGGGAGAGCTTCGATGCAGCTGCTGAAAGCGGTCATTAGGGAGCAGTAGACAGCTTGCCTTTCTTAAACATCAAGTTTGAGCTTCAGGGAGGCAGAGTCATGAGCTGAGAGTGTAGGAGTTGACAGACGGTGGCAGGGACCAGGAGAAAGTGTGAAGGAAATCCCCAAGATGTGGACGTGTGGCAGTGAGGTATGGTGCCGTGCTTCTGAGGACCTGGAGCCCTGTAGATTCAGTCTTTCTAAGGTGGTACCAAGTCCCAATAACTTTTAAATATGCTTCCTCTAGTGCTGAGAACTGGGTGAGTGTTCTTCATAAACTGTATTTATCTGATCATAAAGATACATTTACGGGGAGCTGGGCTTGGTGACATATGCCTGTACTCCCAGCGCTCAGAAGATCAAGGCGGGGGTTGTGAGTTCAAAGGACTGCTTGGTCTTCATAGAAAGATCTCAGCCAGCCTTTGCTATATACCGAACCCTGTCACACTCTCTGCTCTGCATGCCCAGTATTACAAGGTCACATCCTGGACCAACTGACTGTGGCCTTCTGTGGAGGCCCGACAACAAGTATTTCCTTCCACCTTGTCAGACAGTTTTAGCTTGTTCAAAGTTGTTTTTGTTTGTTTGTATAGCTCTATTCTGGCTGAAATTTCAGTCTCTCTAATGCATAAAAACAAAATAAACAAGATTTTTCAACTTTTTTCTAATTGTGTGGTGTGTGTATATGTGGTTGCGGAGGCCGGAGGAGGACACAGGGTTTCCTGCTCTCTCACTCTTCCTTCTCTCCTTGCCGTGGGGTCTCCATTTAACATGGAGTTCACGCTTTTGCTGACTGGCCTGCCATGGGCTTCTAGCGTCTACCTGTCTGCCATCTAGAGCTGGGGTGACAGCTGTGTGTGACCACACTCAGGTTTTTAGGTGGAATCTGGAGGTCCCAACTGAGCAAGTGTTCCGCCACTGAGCCTTTTCTCCAACCCCTGGTTTTGACATTTTTAAAGGGATTGTAGCAAGGGAGAATAATATATGACAGAAACTATTTGTGGTTTGCATTTTCTAGAATATTTACTTCCTAGCTGCTTTCAGGAACAGCTTTTGGGCCCCCTGTGTGGCTGGTGCAGCATCCTCTGAGCAACATCACTTGACAGATGATCCTCAAAGTGACACTCGGATGCTTCCACTAGTGGGAGGCATGAGCAGCCCATTTCCTGTCTGGACTGCTCAGGCAATATTAGTCATTTTGGGTTGCTTTTGGAAATTGTCTTACAGTGTGTCTTCTGAGCACTGGCCTTGAGTTGATGTCTTACTGTGTGTCTTCTGCACTCTGGCCTTGAGTTGATGTCTTACACAGTGTGTCTTCTGTGCTCTGGCCTTGAGTGAAAACAAGAGCACCTATTTCATGTCAACATTTGTCAAGCATCTTCTGTACTCCAGACACTACTCAGCTGAGAAGAGGTGAATGAGACAACCTTCTCTTTTTAATGCTAAAAAAGTATTTTTTAGATTTATTCTCCTAACATTAAAAAATTAAAACATGGCAGATAAAAGATTCAGTTTTTAGGGCTGGAGAGATGGTTCAGGGGTTACAAGCTCTGGCTGCTCTTGCAAAGGACCTGGGTTTGGTACTTAACCCCCACATGGTGGCTCACGACTGTCTGTAACTCCAATTCTAGGGCTGCTCACTTCTGGCCTCCCTGGACACCTGAATACTCATAATAAAAACACAGACTCACATGCATATAAATAAATATCTTAAAAAATTCTAAAGATTCAGTTTTAAGCAATTTTCAGTCTTTAAAATCAACAGTCTTTAAAATCTGTTTTTGTACCAGGTGGTGATGATGCATGTCCTTGATCCCAGCACTTGTGGGGCAGAGGCAGGTGGTTCTCTGAGTTTGCGGCCAGCCTGGTCTATAGAATTAGTTCCAGGACAGCCAAGGCTACATAGTATGACCCCATTGATAGGATTTTTTCCTAACGCGAGCTCTTGCCAATGCAAAAATCCCAATCAAGAAATATCCAGGTTTAATGGGATTCCTGCACTCTCGGGTGGCCCCCGAGAGAACTAGGAGGCCACAAACGCGACCACCATGAGGAAGGAAAAGAGACAACCTGTTTCTCCTTTGGGAGCTATCTTCAATACCCTGTGGCATGCTGGGATTTGGAGTCCAGACAAATACAACGCTCAGGCCTGGGGGCTGGGGACTACTCTCCCTACTTAACGCCCATCTCTAAAACCAAAAAGAAAAAAAAAAATCTGGTTTTGGATTTTTGTTTTCCCTTCCTTCCTTCCTTCCTTCCTTCCTTCCTTCCTTCCTTCCTTCCTTTCTTTCTAGGCTTTTGCAACATCTTTTTAGTGTATTAGTCAGGTTCTAGAGAGAAACAGAACTGATAGAATGAATATATCATTTATATGAGATTTATTAGAGTGACTTCTAGGCTCTGGTCCAGCTAGTCCAATGGCTGTCTACCAACGGAAAGTCTAAAACTCCAGTAGTTGTTCTGTTGAGGAGACTGGATGTCTCAGCTGGTCTGCAGTGTGCTCTGGAATCCCAAAGAAATAGACTCTAATGCCAGTGAAGAAATGGACCTGCCAGCGAAAGCAAGGGAAAGCAGGCAATGAGCAAAAGCTGCCTTCTTCCACGTTCTTAACTTAGTCCTCCAGCAGAAGGTGTGGCCCAGATTAAAGGTGGATCTTCCCATTTCAAAGACCTGGATTAAAGGTAGATCACCCATTACAATGATTAATTAAGAAAAATCCGTCACAGATGTTCCCAGCTGCTTAGGTGTAGTTAATTCTAGCTGCAGTCAGTCATCACAGATAGTCTCCAGCCTTTACAAAGGATACAGAATTCTCCCATCTGACACAGTCTTCTCTTTTCCCTCCCATTAGTGGGAACGCAGGGTGGCGAGGTGTTGGTGTAGTCAGCTGGGATGGCACTGATGACTGTGCTGGGTAACTCCTGGCACAGGCAAAGCCTACCCCATCCATGACCATGTTACATGGTGTTAGGTTCCTCAGAGGTCTAGCTTGTCCTATTGCTAACAGCAGATTCCTCCTCCTGTGTTTCTGTTGTGGCTACATTCTCCTGCCACACAGTGAAGCCCAGTCACATCCCTAAAGAAAACGGTCTTGTAATTTGCTCAGAATTTCTCAAAAGCCAAATGAGCCAGAGAGTGATTGAAGCCTGTGTCTTTTAATGCTCTCAGCACAGTGGTTATTGCCTTCATTTTTTAAAAATTTTTTTCTAGAACCCTCTCAACAGCTTTATTTGGGTATAACTGACATTACAAATGGTCTCTGGCATTCTAAGTAGTCAACCTGCTGACCTTCCCAGTGCCTGAAGTATAGAATGGTTTCCTTTTTATCTCTGGAATCCTCTGGCCCCAGTAGAATTCTGTCTCGGTGCCCTCAGCCGGTCATCAGAGAGCGCTGGGAAAATCAGTTGAACCTGACTTGAGGAGGAAGTTGTGGTCAGCTAATTCCTTGGAGGATTCCGATGAGGTTGCTTTGTACTGCTGTCTGCTCCTGGGCTAGCCTCCTCTTATACTAGGTGATGACGCTGGCCCTGGCAGTTAACATCTCAGTGCCTCATTTACTGGTCTGTAAAGGAAACAATGTAACTGATACTGGGTTGTCATGGAAAGGGTGTGTACAATGTTTAGTGTAGTTCTTGGTGCTTGACAGAATGAGCATCCAGGGGAAACACTGTCCACTGGTCATCATGAGTCTTCATAAAGGGAACTGGGGAGATAGTTTAGTCAGCAAAGGTCGGTCATAAGGACCCAAGTTTGCTCCTTAGAACCCATGTGAAAATTCTGGGCATAGACTAGCAAGGTGACTCAGCAGTGTGAAGGCGCTTGCCACCAAGCCTGATGACCTCAGTTCAATCCCAGAACCTACAAGGTGGAAGGAAAGAACAGATTCCTCAAAATTGCTCCCTGACTTCCTCATGTATGGCATGGCATGCTTGCACACCCTATCGCCTCTTATTTAAAAAAATAACTTAAAAATAAAGGCTTGGCACCGTGGCAAGCATTTGTAGTCACAGTGCTGGGGTTCCAGTGGTTCTAGCCTCTGAGCTCCAGGGCAGTGAGGTGGGTGTTGTTCCTGAAGATGACCCCTGGGTTGTCCTCATCTCTGTGCACACATACACCAGCACACGCGTGCCCACACACCTTTTAAAAGGCATCCCATGCTGTAATGGAAGCTCTTACCTGTGGGACCAGGAGCCACTGCGTCCCAATAACTGTGGGTGTTAATGAGAGCTATAATGAGAAGGGATTTTCCCAGCAAGATTTTCTAAGAATACCACAAAGGCCTCTGGTCAGGAAACAGCAGCCATGCCAGCATCTCCAGAGTAGGGCCAGGTATCCTCCTACATCACCTGGCTACTGGCCAGACTTGCAGGCTCCTGGCCACCAACCTTGGTCTTTGTCCCTGCATAAGAACACATGGGACCCAGGCAACTCAATTGTTAAAGTTTTTTTTTAATTATTATTATTAGTTTACTTTTATCTGTGTTTGTATGTGAGTATAATGCCCTCTGGGCCTCAGATCTCCTTGAGCTGGAGTTACAGGCAGTTGTGAGCTGCCATGTGGGTGCTGGGAACTCCATTCCTCTGGAAGAACAGTCCATACCCTTAACCACTGAGCCATCTCTGCAGCCTCATGCACCTCCTTTTCCTGAAGCTTGCAGAGAACCTGTAATCCCAGCACTCTTGAGGCTCAGACAAGAGGACCGAAAATCCATAGGCATCCTGGGCTACATAGTGAGACCCTGGGTGAGCCTTTGCCTGATGCACAGCGTTGGCCTTTGTGATCAGCAAAACTCACCAGTTCTATAGGGGAGGGATTATAAATCCCCACCTCCTGTCTTCTGTTTTTTCTCGGTTTTCCCAAGCCCTGTTGAGAGTATTCCATCCATGCATACAGGGCTCTGTGCCCAAGTGTACTTTAAGGGGGCAGGGCATACTGAGCCTGTGGAAAACAGCTGCCCCTGGGACATTCAGCAGCAAAGTAACCTAGCCCAAACCTTGAGGACACAGACAGCTCCTCTCCTGTAGTGACTCTGAGTTCATGGCTGCTCCCAGTTTTCTATTAAATTGCATTTTAGAGAGTCGTAGGCATTATCATCAGTGTACAGAAGATTCCCTGCGGTGTCCTTTGTCCTTGCTCTTTAAGGTCCTGGAACTCACAGGATCCTCCTGCCTCCTTCCCTGCCCCACCCCCATGCTAGAATTAAAGGCACACACCACCACACCCATTCCCTTTTTGATTTGTAATCATTAATGAATATTTATTGTCCATTTTAATGGTTTACTGTACCTCCTCAATACATGCAGATAACCTCCTCAATACATGCTTTGATAACCATTTTTCCTTATGATGCTCACTTACCCTCCCTTCCCCCATCCCTTCCACCTCTTATCTTTCCTTCCTTGTCTTTTTTTCTTTGTCTAATTCTGGCGTTTGCAGCTTAGAGGAAACACGTGCTAATTTGTCTTTCTCTCTCTCCTTTAACATGATGACTTTTATCAGACGGTCTGATTTCATTTTCTCTGCACTCCATTGTGTATCTATACCATTTGTCTTTAGCCACTCTTCTGCTGAAGAGCCACTAGGCTGATTCCAAAGACTGATTGATGTGTACAGCGTTGTGATAAGTGTGGACATCTGATATCTCCTGTATATAAGGTCTTAGAACCCTTTGGTGTATGCCCAGGGAACAGTATAGCTCAGTTATTTGCTAGCTAATATTTTAGTTTTTTTGAGGAATCCTGTACTGTTTTCCATAATGGCTGAACTACTTTTATTTCTACCAACAGCGCATATTGGGTTCCTTTCCCCTAAGTCCTTGCCAGCATGTGTTGTTGCTATGTGTTTTTTGATTGTCATCCATTCTGACAAGAGATAGAATATCAATGTATTCGAATTTCACTAATGGCAAAAGATAATGAACATATATTTTTATATATTTATTGGCTGTCATACTCTGTTGAGAACTGTCTGTTCAGTTTGTTTGCCCATTTGATGGTTGAATAACTTGTTGGTTTTTACTGAAGTTGTCACATATTGTGGATAATGAAGCCTCTGTCAGATGCATGACCTGCAGAGTTCTCCTCTCCTGTAGGCTCCACTACAGTGTGGTTGCTCTTTAGTTTGATGTAGCCCATATGTCAGCTCCCAAGGATCAAAACTGAATCATCATCTCAGTTAATGCAGAAAACGGCATTTATAAAATTCAGCATATTCTCTCAATTGAAAACTCAAGAAAGCAGACAGAGAGCAATTGCAGCTCAGAGTGGAAAAGGCAGGATAGGACAAACCTGGGACTTCTGTCAGACTGAGGAGCAGGAACTGGCTGCAGTGCCTCAGAGGGCAGAAAGGATGAGGTATCTGTACTCATGCCTCATTCAGTACTTGAAAGTTTAGCTAGAATATCCAGGAAGAGGAAGAAAGAGAGAGAGGGAGGGAGGGAAGGAGGGAGGAAGGGAGGGAGGGAGGAAGGGAGGGAGGGAGGGAGAGGGTAGAGGGGGGGAGAGAGAAAGGGGGAGCGGTATAAACAGGAAGGGAGAAGTCAAATTATCCATGATTGCAGATGGCAGGAGTCTGCTGTTAGAAAATCCTCATGACTCCAACCGAGACTCTTAAAACCCATAAACAAATCCAGCAAGGGAGCAGGGTACAAAATCAATGTTAAAAAAATCACTAGCTTTTCCATGTGCCAGTAATGAACTCTCTGAGACAGAAATGAAAGAAAACAACCACATCACTACTCAAAACAAAATGAAACCAGAATAAACCCAGCTGAAGAGGTGAAGACCTCCACCATGAAAAGTAGGGCAGTAAAGAAACTGACATCCGACAGTGGAAAGACGTATCGTGTCCATGAGTCAGCACAGCTACTACTGTTTCAGATGGCCACAGCATTGGAGCAGTGTGTAGATGGGCTACAGTCCCCAATAAAGTACCTACGATACTCTTCATGAAACTAGAAAAAATCCTAAAACACATATGAAGGAAACGGGGTATGGTAACAGTACCTGTAATCTCAGCACTGGAAAGGCAGATGCAAGAGAATTGAGAGACTGAGAGATTGAGGCACTGGGCTCACACAAAATAAAACAAGTTTATGTGGAAATACAAAAGATCCCGTAGAATCAGAACAATTCTGAGCAAAAAGAGCAATACTGGAGTCACCACAGTATCTAATTTCAAAATATGCTATAGAAGCTGGACATGATGGAGCATGCCTTCAATTCCAGCACTCAGGAGGCAGAAGCTGGCAGGTCTCTCTGAGTTCAAGACCAGCCTGGTCTACATAGAGAGTTCCAGGCCAGCCAGGGCTACACAGTGAGACCCTTTCATCTCATTTTATATCACACACACACACACACACACACACACACACCTCATACTATAGTACAAAGTTGAAGCAAAAACAGCACAACCTATTATAAAAAACAGTTATGTAGACCAGTGAGATTAAAAAAAAAAAACAGAAACCCAGAATTGAATGCATGCAGCTGTAGCCATTGTAGAACTGATTCCTGAAAAAGGCACCAAGATCAAATATTGAAAGAAAAGACAGTCTCTTCCACAAATGGTGCTGAGAAAACTGGGCATTGGCATGTAGAAGACAGAAACCCAAACCCTCTGTCTAACACTGTACAGATGTGAACTCAGAGGGCTGGAGAGATGGCTCAGTATTTAAGAGCACTGCAAAAAAACTCAGGTTCCATTCCCAGTACCCACGTTGTGCCTCACCGCCATCTGTAACTCCAGGTCCAGGGGATCTAGCCCCCTTCTCTTGCCTCCAAGGGTCCTGTACACAAATGGTGCATAGGCATTATTCAGGCACACAAGCAAACACATAAAATAATAAATCTTGAAGCTTTTAAAGTACTTGAAGGAAGACATCCACGTTCTGACTGAGGCAGCCATGTCCTCCATTAGCCCAGTAGCCTGTGTCTCTTATTTCTCCAGGTCACCTTCCTGGGCTCACCCATCTTGCTCACCATCGTCTTCTGTCTGACTGGGTAGTGGTGGAACACATGCCTTTAATCCCAGTACTCGGGAGGTAGAGGTAGGAGGATCTCTGAGTTTGAGGCCAACCTAGTCTACAGAGTGAGTTCCAGAACACCAAAACTACGCAGAAACCCTGTCTTGAAAAAATAAATTAAAAAATTTTTAAAAATGTTAAAAAAGGAATGTCTCTCTTGTGTTTGTACCCCTATCCTGATGCCAGCCCCACCTGCACTCTCCTGCACTCTCCTGGCTCAGCGTACTCGCTACCTACAGGGCTTTCTCTCATTGCTTTTTCTGGTTTGTTTTTGCTGTGCTGGGGATTGGGTCCAGGTCGCACTAGTATGTAATCACTGTACTCTAACCTTGCCTTGTTGTCCCTTGAACCCCACAGAGATTATGTTTGGTCACCTTTCCTAAGCGTCCCCAGGGAGGACCCCTCTTTCCTATTTTCATTTCCTCTGCCCTACTCAGTTCCTCATCAGTGCAGAGCCCTTGGTCTGCAATGGGGATGGAGCCTAGGGATTCAGGCTTAGTAGACAGGCAGCCTCCTGCTGACAGAGCTGCATCCATGTCCAGCCTCTGAACTGACCTCGCCATTCACAGCCCTTCGCTGCTGCAGGTGTGTGGAACTCTATACCGACTCCTAGCTCCATCTGGGATTCTTCAGCTTCTTTCACAGCTTCTTGGGTTCTGGTATTTGTAACCAGTCAGCTTTGTGCTCAGGCCTCCACTCTGGGATGACTGGTCTCCACTCCTATGGGAACCAGTCCTCTCCCTTTTCCTTGGACCGTCTACCCCATCATCTCCCGTACTTAGTCTTTCCAGGCTCCTTGGTGTCCTGCTCTTCCACCCAGGCTTTCATGTGGTCCTGCTGGCCCCCCCCCCCCCCCGCAGTCTTACCCCTTGATAATCTTGATATGCAGACACAGATGATGCATTCTGTTCAGCCATTGTTGTCTGAGCTCCCATTTCTCCCTCTGAAATCCAAAAAAGGTGGGGAATTGAGCATCTCAAAAACTTTGGCAGAATAATTGTGCAAACCCACTCTGGATGATGGGAAAGGAGTCTTTATATGTTTACTACTTACTTATATTTGAACTGTCTCTCTGTGTCTGGACCACATAAATGCAGGTAACTGTGGAGACCAGAAAAGGGTATTGGGTCCCTCTGGAGCTGCAGTCACAGGCAGTTGTAAACCATTAACACGGGTGCTAGAATCTGAACTCTTAGCCATCTTTCCGTCCCCTACATCTTCTTTAAATAGTAAATTGTTTGAATTAATCATTGTGGTCACAGGGTCTGGGAGTTACTAGCAAACATAAAATAAGACTATTTTATTTCCTATATAGACTTGTCTCTCTACTAACAAGTTCAGTGTCCTGAGTTTACCGCCCAGATCTTTCCTAACAGTCTGAATGCCCTTTGGCCATAGTAATAACTGAAGTGAATGCCTCCTTGCCATCTAAAATGCCACATATTGGATAATTCCTGTAAATGATACCTCATCTTGTAGTCAAGGCACATTCTTATCTTCCCAAACCAGAGTCTTCATTATGATTAGCATGGAGAATACCAAATACTGCATTTTACATCTTTCATGAGATGGTGGACATGGGCTAATGTTGGGGTGCAATAAAACCTGTTTCATTAAAACAGCCATCCTTGAAAATATTCTTAACAGCTCAAAAGTTGAGTCTTTACTAACGTTGAAGACCAAGAAGGCCTACTTTTTCATTCTGCACTGTACATAAGTTTCTTCAGGATTCTGTTTAAATGCAGTCACCCCAACCCTCATGTAGAAAGGCATGGTGAGCTTTGGTTTGGACCTGACAGATTCAGACTGGTACATCATGAAAAAGATAGGGGCTGGAGAGGCGGCTCAAGGGTTAAGAGCACTTGTTGGTCTTACAGAGGACTTGAGTTAGATTCCCAGCAGCCATACCGAACAACTCACAACCACCTGTAACTCCAATCCCAGGGGATCCAGCACCCTCTTCCAGCCTCCATGGGCACCTGCACTCAGGTGTTATTCTGCCACACAGACACATACACATTATTAAAATAAATCTTAATTAGTATTTTAGTTTGTTTTAATCTCATAAGTGATAAAATTATATGTATACCACAAGCAATGTTTTCAAATAAATTTCATCATTTATTATCAGTAAATGTTTGATTTCTCTATCTATTACATATCTGTTGTATTATGCATGTTCCCTGTTGCTGTGCTAGAATGGGAAAACTGGAGGAAGAATGGAAGGGTGTGTTCTGGCTCATAGTTCCCGGGTGTAGTTGATCATGGCAGGGAAGTCAAGGAACCTGTGGCTTGAGGCAGTGTTGTATCCACAGTCACAAAATGAAGAGAAATGAATGCCGGTCCTCAATTCTGTTACCTTTTCACTGGGCGGGGGCGTGCATATTTAGTGTGGATCTTCTCATCTCAATAAGCCCAGCCTCGAAATTTCTTCCCAGTCGTGCTCAGGGGCTTGCTCCTAGTGATTCTTGATTCTGTGACAGTCAGTGTTACAAGTGCACTTCTTGTCGACCTGAGATGCAAACACATCACCTGTAAGCTGTAACCTTCCACTTGTCCTCACAGACCCATGGTCACCATCCTGCAAAATGCAAAGTCTGTCTATTTTAGGAGGTCCCCATAATCTTTAACATCCCTTAACTCTCTGTTCAAAAGTTCAAAGTCTAAAATCTATTCTAAGACTCAAGGCAGCATCTTAACTGTGAGGATCTATTTTTAAAGTTACATATCCCTAATACCCACTGGCACCAAGTGAACATTTCTGTTCCGTAAGGGAGGAATGGAGGCACGACAGGGAAAGATCAGACAAGACAAGACTGAAGCCCAGCAGGCTTGAGACCAGCTCCTGCAGCTCCATGGCTGGTGTCTGGAGCTCACGATGCAATCATCCGGGCCCCAAAAGGCTTAAGTAGCCCTCCACTGCTGGCCTGGCGCCTGTCCTTTCGAACGCCTTCTCACACTGAGCATCTCCATCACCCTGGTGTCTCCATTGCAAATTAGACACTTTCTTGACCTTCTAGAACCTTGGTGTAAGCCTCCACAAACCTCCTAACCAGTGCATCTTTCATGCTTCTAAATTCTTCAATGAGTTCAAGGTGTAGACTGGCCACCATGGCCACAGTCTCTCTGTGCTATGTCCTCAAGAAATGTTTCCCGGGACCCTGATGAGAGCAAGGAACTCCTTCCCTCTCAAGTGAGTTTGTATTCACAGGTAGGACTATGTGTCCTTGGGTCTTCTTTTCTGTTTTCTTGGTACAGAACACAGGTTTTCTTAAATGGTGCCAATACACTTAGTGATACAACTGATTCTCTGTACCCTCTTGGTGGGAAAACCTACTCTCTCTCCTCTCTACCACATAACACATTTTGAAAAAATACTTTTTTCCCTTGGCCACTGAAGATCTGGATAAGAGCAGTGAGTGGTGACCATACTGACCTGAGCGCTGTCATGTCATTAATCCTTTGCTTTTGAGTCCAGCTTAAGTCCACTTAAGTCCTCAGGACATGGGCAGAATGAAGCTGATTCTTTGCCAGAATGCAACATGAATGAACTGTGTCACACATAGTTCCCAGCTAGAGCTCTTTCCCCTGCTGAAAACTCATGATCCTGGCGTCCATACACTGCGTGTATCTCTTGGCATTCTGGTCTTCCAGTCTCCCACCAAAGCACCCACTAGCTCTGTTTACAGCAGTCTTGGGCTTTCCCAGCGCAGAGTTCCAACCCCTTGCACATTCATTCCTCACCCCAGTTCCAAAGGCCCGGGAACCACACGATCAGGCTTATCACAGCGAAGACCCCATTTGGGGACCAATATTCCGTAGTACACGTTCTCATCACTGTAACACCTGACAAAGGCAACGTAAGGAAGAAAGGCTGGTTTGGCTCACAGCTGAGTCTGCAGCCACCCCGATAACCAGCATTAGCCATTTTATCCGTGCATCCTGGTGGTGTGAAAGTGTTGAAATAGGAAGCTGCGGCGGGGCTGCGTCCCCAACACCCCGGCCGCTTGGCTAGCTCATGCCCGAAATAACAACACACAAACTGTATTCATTTAAGAACTGCTTGGCCCATGAACTCTAGCCCTTACAGGCTAATTCTCGCACCTGGACTAGCCCATTTCTAATGATGTGTGTAAGCACCCCAAGGTGCGCTTATCGGGAAGATTCTAGCCTAAGTCCATCGTGGGTTGCAGCTGCCTGGGAGAGCAGAGCATGGCGGCTCTGCTCCAGCCCTCTGGAAGCAGAGCAGAGTCTGACCTCACTTCCTCTTCCGCCCAGCCTCCTATTCTGTTTATTCCACCCACCTATGTTCTAAGCTATGAGGCCAAGCAGTTGGTTTATTACTTAACCAATGAAATCAACAGATTGATATATGACACTCCCACATCATGAAAGTTTCTCATGTGCAGTCCTGTAAGCAGAAGTTTACGAATCTTGCTATATAGCATATTAAAGGGATTTACAAAGGCTTTAAAGTAGACAGTATCTTCAGTTCTCATAACCCAAAATCATTGTACCACCTGATTATATTTAAATCTCCATTTAAAAAAGTTCTACAAAGCCTGTTTTATAGAACTTTTCTAAATATTATATAAAAAGTGAAAAAAATAGTACTGAGTTCAGTTCGTTTCCTAGTCCAGATTTGGAACAGAGTTAAGTAAGTCACATTGTAGGAAATGAGGAGCTCAGTTTGCTGTTACCGAGGAACATTATAAATACCAATAAAAAGCAAGTTATCGAAATGGGTGGTTAGTCGCCTGCAAGCTGTGGTTGTATTCTTAGGCTGTTTACAAAGCTGAAAGATGTATATTTTGCTTGGTCACTAAGGAAATACCCTTTAACACTCATTGTGACATTTGCTGACCTAGTTTAAACACTAACCATTAATCCTCTGAGTCAGAAGCATTTATTTTATTTTTTATTTTATTAATAATATTTTTATTTTTGGAATTTTCATAAATTTATACAATGCCTGTTAATCCCATTCAGCTATCACTGCCTCCCTCTGGCTTCCCCTAGAATCCCCATCACCTCCCTCTTGGCTTCCCTTAGAGCCCCATCTGGCTCCATGTCCTCATTTTATTTCTCATAATTAGTAACTACCTGATTCCAATCAGTGCTGCACATGTGCCCATGGGGTGTGGCCACGGCCGCATCCCTGAAGGAGAGTGAGTCTTCCTTTCTCAGCAGCTACCAGTTACCAGTAGCTTCCCTAAAGGGGTGTGGCCTCAGGGATTTCTCCAGCCTTCTGGAACTCCCCGTGTAACCATAGCCCATAGTGCTCCCACCTCAGCATCCCTAGTGCTGGGATTACAAGCATTTTACATGGGGAGGTTTTATTATTTAAATATTCATATAAAACAATCAACCTCAAAAGGGTGTGGTGGCATAAACCTTAAATCCCAGCACTTGGGAGGCAGAGACAGGTGGATCTCTAAGAGTTTCACATCATCCTGCTCTACACAGTGAGTTCTAGAAGAGCCGAGTATACATGGTGAGATGAGGTCTCAAAAAAAGAAAGTCAGCCTTTTAAAAATTCATAACATTTTAAATAAAATATTTTAGATTTCGGTCTCGTCATAAAATTAATTTTCTAGCTTGTAGAATAGAATAGCTCCTATTCTATAAATTAAGATTAATTTGTAGAAATGCATAGCATTCCTTTCTCTTTCTAGAAAATGCAGAGGCTGTCTAAAAGCAGAATTGTCAGTTCCATATATCTAGACCTGGATGGAGGTGGGTGGTCCTTGGACTTCCCACAGGGCAGGGAATTGCTCTTTGGGCTGATGAGGGAAGGGGACTTGATTGGGGGAGGGGGAGGGAAATGGGAGGCGGTGGCGGGGAGGAGACAGAAATCTTTAATTAAAAAAAAAGTGTAAGAAATAAAAAAAAAACAATATGAATGCATGCCTATATAGCTAAGAGCAAATACCAGGAAACAAGTGTGCTTTGGCCAGAATCTAGGAAAAATCATGACAATGTACTGCCTATTGTGGAGAGTAAGCGGGAGATAACCAAATGATCCAGACCCTTGTTGGGTAAATCATCCCATGTGGGTGGCCCAATATCTAGGAAGTGAAGGTAGGCGACTCTGAACCCGAGTCCTTCTTTAGATAGAAACACAGCCAGGCATGGGCAGAAACAGCTCTTTGGCAAGCAAGACTGTTGCTAAGTTGACTTTCATTTTTCCTTCGGTGCAGACAGCATAAGGATTTTAAATGTGTGCTGGTAAACAGAAGCTGTGCACACAGGCCTCTGGAAAATTCCCACGTCTGCAGTGCTGAGGCTGGCTCCACACTGCTTTCCTACCATGCTATGTTCCCCCAAATGTGAGCACCTGAAAGTGAGGTGCACATGGATAGTCTAGACGAGTGGTTCACAGGCCTGGTGTACACACATAGTTCACAGGTGTGCACGTGGGTGCTTCACAGGCCTGGTGCATATGCAGGGCTGTTGGTTGGGCCCCAGTCACTCGATGAGTCGAGCGGGGAGATGAAAGCATTAAAATACATACTATGATGCATAATGCACAATTTCCATGTACTTAAGACATGTAACAACCCCCACCCCAGCATGGACCCTACGGAGAGGGAAAAAAGAGCTATAACATGAGATCATAAAGGAATTAAAGCTTATAGGAAGTGAACACTACCTGCCGCAGCTGGAGTGCTCAGCACGGATCTCAAACAGGCAGAATTCCAACTTGACCTTCTAGACGGCCTTCCTCCTCTGTCCCTCCTTCCTTACCCCTTTGTTTTGTTTTTCTTATTCTTCCCTCCCTTCCTTCTGACGGGTCTTATGTAGTCCAGATTGGTCTTGAATTCACAAGGTAACCAAATATGATCTTGAACTCTTGATCCCCCTGCCTCCATCTTCTAGGTGCTGGGGTGACAGAATGTGCTGCCACACCTGACTCAGATCGGCACATTCTGAACGGATGTTGGACTTATAGATTGTGCCAGTCTCCAAGGAGTCAGTCCCCAGCTGACTGATGAACAGGGAGTCAAGGGTGGAGCGGAGGGTGCAGTTCAGGGCTCCAGTGCTTGCTTCAAGTGGGAGGGAGCCTGCGCGCCCACTTATCACTAGCACAAGATAAAAGGAGTTGATGCCCGAAAGGCTGCTTCTACAAATTGCTCCTGTGAAGAAACTGAATTTGACAAATCTCCAGGAAGTTTTCAAAGTTGTGCCTTAAGTAAGCCAGTCACTAAGGTTTTAGTTATGCACGAGTCCCCGTTGAGGGGTCTGTGGTGTCAGTCTCGCAATGGCAGAGTGGTCTGTCCCAGTGGGCACCTGGGAGAGGGTCAGGGAGCTGCTCTTTAGAGAGGGCAGAGAGAGTTCCAAGACAGCCAGGGCTATATAGAGAGACCCTGTCTAAAAAAATTAATAATGGTGATGGTAATAATAAGTAAAAATAAAAGGTGCTGAGCCCGTTGTCAGGACGGAACAACTCCAGAGGTCTGTGACTAAATGTTACACTTTTGGGTAGAGTGTGACCGCAGACTCTAAGAGCAGTGTCTTCGGGAGCCTGTACACTGGAACTGCCACTGGCTAGTTGTTGGGTTTTTTTTATTATTATTTTATTTATTTATTTATTTATTTATTTGTTTATTTATTTATTTATTTATTTTGGTTTTTCGAGACAGGGTTTCTCTGTGGCTTTGGAGCCTGTCCTGGAACTAGCTCTTGTAGACCAGGCTGGCCTTAAACTCACAGAGATCTGCCTACCTCTGCCTTGCAAGTGCTGGGATTAAAGGCGTGTGCCATCACTGCCCGGCTGGCTAGTTGTTTAAAGAAAAGATTTATTTATACATTTATTATATTTATGTGTATGTGCTGAGTCTGAGCGAATTTGTGTGCACTGCTTTCATGCAGAAGCCAAAGGAGAAGAGAGCATAGAATCTCCTGATACTGGAGCTACAGGTAGGTGTAAGGCACTGTGTGGGTGCTGGGAACTAAACCTGGATTCTCTGCAAGAGAAACAAGTGCTCTTAGCCACTTAGCCATTTTTCCAATCCTAATAGGTTTACTTGACTTAAGCTCTATTTTTTGTTGTTTTTGTTTTGGTAGACCAATAAGAGCAGTGGCAATGGGGGACCCTGGACTGTCCAAGCTACAGTTCGCCCCCTTTAATAGTGCCCTGGATGTTGGCTTCTGGCACGAACTGACCCAGAAGAAGTTGAATGAATACCGCCTGGACGAGACTCCCAAGGACATCAAGGGCTATTACTACAATGGTAGGTGGTCCCCACCTGCCTCACCTCTCATCTCTGTGTTCTTGGCTGTCCTCTGTGGCAGCGGCACCCTTACTTGTTGTTATTACCTTTAGAGTGCTGAGGATGGAACCCAGACAAGAAATATGCTTGTCTTTTATGTCAACAGTTTCTTAACTTCTTTTGTCTTTCTTGACGTTTGCCCCAAATCACTTTTAAAATTTTTCTTTTCACTCTGGGAAAAAAAGAGGAGCGGTGAAATTCAAGTTGCTATTGCTAACACTGCTGAGCTAGCTCCCAGGGTGTGTTGGGGATTCTCAGGGTATACTTTGTACGGTGACAAGTCCCTGTCCATCTCTCTCAGGATCCGCTGTTATCTGTGCACGTGTTATCTGCATGCCACAGGTCAGCAGACTCAGACGGGCACCTTGGGCTCAATTCTCAAACAGTAGGACATGACTGACCATAGCTGTTCTCACTGGGTATACACTCTGGCTTGTCACTGAGATATGACAATGCTTCACACAGGTGACTCTGCTGGCCTGCCTACCCGCTTGACGTTGGAATTCAGTGCTTTTGACATGTGAGTATTGATTTGTGCAGAGTCCAAAAACCCTGCTTGCTTTGGGCAAGGAGTGAGTGTTCCCTTGAGCAGGCAAGGAAGCTCCTGGTGCGGAGTCAGTGCCTCCTACTGAGACTGTCTGCTACATTAATTTATTAGGGAAAAAATGAGTCTTTTTCAGAGCCTTTCCTGTACCTCGTACCATCTAGATTGATTGGAGCTCAAATAATGGCCCTCCAGATTATCATTATAGAATATTTTATGATTCTTTATTAGTAACTCGGTTTTAAAGATTTATTTTTTTTTTTTTTTATCTGTGAGTGTTTGCCTGCATGTATGTCTATGCACCATATTGTGCAATGCCCATGAGAGCCAGAAGGGAGTCTTGGGTCCCAGAAGGGAGTCTTGGGGAGTTACAGATGGGTGTGAGCCACTGTGTGGATGTTGGGAATCAAACCTGGTCCTCTACAAGAGCAGCCAGTGCTCTCTAACTGCTGAACCATCTTTCTAGCCCTTTAGAAATGTTTGCAAATCACGTTTTGTTTATTATCGTGAGTGTGTGTGCATGTCCGTGGGTGTGTGTTTATCATAGCACCTGTGTAGAGGTCAGAGGACAGCTTACAGGAGACTGTTCTCTCTGCCTGCACCAAGTTAGCTCCAGTGATTGAATGTTGGTGGTTAGCACTGGCAGCAAGTGCCATCATCCTCTGAGTAATCTCACTGGCCCCTCTATTTTTATTAAATCTCTCAAAAGATTTTAAAATCTCTCATCAGATTTTAAAAGCATAGCGTAGATACAGAGCAATGTCAATTATTTTCTCCCTTTGGAACCTTCTTTTTTTTTAAAAAAAAAAATGTATTATTTTGTCTGCTTGTGTGTGTTACCACATGCATGCAGTGCGCAGGGAGACCACAAGAGGGCGTCATATCCCCTGGCACTGGAGTGACAGGTGCTTGTGAGCCACTGTGTGGGTGCTGGGACTCAAAACTGGGTCCTTTGCAAGAGCACTGCTGAGTCATCTCTCCAGCCCTACCCTTCACAGCCTTTTTCTTTTTTTCCCTATCATAACTGCCTATCACTAACTCATCCAGACAAATTAAATCCTAGTAATTCTTGGTGAGAGCCTCGTCAGATGGGATGTGCTCAGTAGCTTACCTGTGTCTGGTGTTGCTAGGAGCCATCCCGGCAGTGTCTGTGCTCTCGGAAGTAGCTTCTGTCCCTCACAGCAGCTCTATGATTGCTTGCACACACCGGGAGTTACTGGGACATGTTGGACAGAGTCCCTTCTTACACTGTACTTGGCCCAGCCTCCTTCTCTCTGCCACAGCATTGGTTTCATCTGGCGGTTCTCGTCTGACGTGGGAGGCTGCTGAGCAGAGGCTCTGGCTCCTCTCCTCTCTAGGCCCAGATTTGCCCTGCATGATTTCTCTCTCCTCAAGACCTTTCATGCCTGCACACCGCCTAGATGAGGAACGTTCTGTTAGTGGAGGACTGTGATGATAGACAGCTTGGGATGTGATGGCTCGTGGCTCTCCAGGGAGGGCTCTGGCCACTGAAAGATCTCCCCCACACCCTCACCAGGCCTTGGCATTTAAGCCTTACTGGTGGCATTTAGCAGAGCCATTGTTACCCATGTGCCTCTCCTCACCTGCCCTAGACTGACATCTCCTTTCATCAGGCTCCCTGCAGCTTCTTTGTACACCACACACGGAAAGATATCAAAAGATGCTGTGTCCTCAGGGTGATGACTAACAGAACCTTCTCTGTGTAAGTCCCACCTGACAATGGCATTAAGCCATTAGTGACAGAAATATTTTTGAATGTTTAATTATTCATTTTATGTGAGTGGTCTTTTTATGTGCATTGTTGTTTTTTTGTTTGTTCGGTTGGTTGGTTTTTGTTTTGTTTTGCCTGTATGTATGTCTGTCTGTGTGAGGCTGGCAGGTCTTGGAGTTAGCTGCCATATGGGTGCTGGAAATTGAACCTGGGCCCTCTGGAAGAGCAGTCAGTGCTCTTAACTGCTGAGCCCTCTAGCCCCGTAGGTGAGTGTTTTGCCTAAATGAATGTATGTATGTATACCATGTGTGTGCTTGGTGCCCACAGAGGTCAGAAGAGGACACAGATCCCCTCCAATTGGAGTTACAGATGGTTATGAGCCATCATGAAGGTTCTGAGAACTGAATCTGGGTCCTCTGCAGGAGCAGCCAGTGTTCTTAACCATTGAGCCGTCTCTCCAAACCAAGGTTATTTTCTTTCGACATCAGTGATATACAAAATACAGGCTGATCACTTCAGAGACAGCAGATGTGTCCCTGCCGAAGCCTGCATTTAGAATTAGTTCATCTTTCTCCAATTTTATCTCTTCAATTCCTGTGGGGCCTTTGGGGAAGTGTAGTGGGTGTGAATCACGTGGCTGGTGCCCGAGATTGACAGTAGTCTGGCTGTCCTGCAAGCTATCCCTGGCCCAGATGACGTAGCAACTGTGTGCAGAGCTGTGCAGTATGGGCCACCAGCTGGTGGGAGTTGCTGCCTGGCACGTGTGGGCTGGAGTCAGCCCTGGTTGGGTGGGGTGAACCCTGAGTCCGCTAGTGGGAACTGCTCACTCTGCTCTGTGATTGTGACCCCAAGTGTCCACGTTTGCTTTCTATTACTGTGATAAACAGCATGACCAGAGACAATATGGGGAAGAAAGGGTTTATTTCAGCTTACAGTTATAGTCCGTCATGCAGGGAAGTCAGGGCAGGGACCTGGAGACAGTAACAGAAGCAGAGGCCACGGAGGAATGCTGTTCACTGTCTTGCTGTTTACTGTCTTGCTCAGTCTGGTTTCTTGGATCTCCTTCCCAAGGGTGGCACCGCCCCCAGTGGTGTGAGCCCTTCCACATCATCAACAAAGAGAAAATACAGCATAGGCTCCAGGCCAATCCCATGGAGGCATTCTTCAAGCGAGGTTACATTTTTTTCTGGCTGATAGCGTGTTTCATGTTGGCATGAACTAGCCATCACGGTAGCCGTTTCCTAGGGTCTAAGTGGGAAAAAAAGAGCTGCTAGCTAGAATTAAATTTGACAGTTCCTGATTCAGCCAGTTCCTCCTCACTTTGATTATGGGAAAGAACAAAGATGAACTTTCTTTGGGAAGAATAGGAGGCTGACAGCTGAGGGCCAGGGGGTACAGAGGGTCCCCAGACAGCACCTGCTTTCTTTTTATACTTGAGCTAGGACCAGTGAAATGTTGGTCTGCTTTCCCAGTCAGAGGTGTCGGGGCTACTTGTCACCTCACACTTCATTCGGGCTCCCAGTCGTGCTGGGTAACTGTTTGTCTCACATCTAGGAGTGCCCCCACGCCTGCCCGCTGCTGCCCTGCCATGGGGACCCTGTACAACACCAACACTCTCGAGGCTTTTAAGACTGCAGACAAGAAACTCCTTCTGGAACAGTCAGCAAACGAGGTTAGCTGTGCAGCCATAATGGCTCCATTTTATTTCTGGGATTGAGGCAAGTGCACTGCGTCTACTCAGCCACACGGGTTTATCACAGAAACAGTCTGTAAGAGATACATAGAGGGGCTGGTGAGTTTGAGAGCTTTTTCCCAGAGGGAATACGGTCAACTCTTTCCTGTGGAGAAGATGTTCGGGGGGGGGGGGGGGGG
>NW_026067943.1:4335702-4364349 GCF_014885135.2 Alexandromys fortis
GGGGGGGGGGGGGGGGGGGGGGAGACAGCCAGGCTCTGAGGTGGGGCTGGGGTTCATGCAGGGCTAAGGTAGGAAATGAGCTTGGCCTGCTGGAGTCCAGGAAACATTTGGAACAGTGTGGCCTCTGAGAATTACACAGCTGTGACCAAATGGACCTGGGGCTCTGTGCTTTGTCCCTCAGGAGGCTTGGCTGTCTGAGCCACAATGGCAATTACAGGCCTCCAGTGTTACCAGGGCAAACTCTGGTCAGTGCAGGTGACCTGTGAGCCCGCTGAGATCTCTGCTATTTTGGCCTGTCAGTCTTGCCCCTGTGTCCTCTGTCTCAGTGGTACCAAGTGGATGGGGTGGCCTGCTCTGTGCTGTTGCCTCTCTCTGGGCCGTGCTGTTTCTACCCGTATGTCTTTACTTTGCCTCGTCACTTCTGAGGTGGAGGAGAATGAAAGAATGGGGTGGAGGGGTTGGTCTTTGCCCGTCTTCTTGTCTCAGTTATTTGCGGGGTCTTCACACTAGTCTTAGAAAACAAATGGCATCTTGTTTGCCTTCGGAGAATATAATCAGTACAGCTACTAGCTGGCGACCCAGAGTGCCACCACTGGGTGTCTTATCTAGCGGAAGTGAGATCTAAACACTGAAGGCACATCTGCAGCCTGTCCTCAGTATCCAGGGTGCCCTGAGCAGGCGAGCTCATGTGGGAATATGGTACATACGCACAGGGACCTTACCCACGAGGAAGAATGAAATCCTGCCATCTGTGACAACATGAGTAGACAGGAAGGCCTTAGAGGAAGTAAAATGAGTCGGGCACAGAACGCCAAGCAGAGTCCCACTCACGTGTAGAAGTGAACATATTCAACGCAAGGAGCCTGTAGAACAGAGGGTAAGGCTGGGGAGGGAAGAAGCAGGAGAAGCCGGAGAGGATGGTTGGGAGGTACTGAGCAGTGAGGAGGGTACATCTAGCTCCCTGCAGCACCGTACCGGGATTCTTTACAGCCGAGTATCTCGGGGTAACCAGAAGATCCCCTCCCTGTACACAAGAGAGCTAACTACTCTGCTGTGGTCACTGTCCATCGTGTGGATTCTACAAGTCAGTTTAATAAAGGACCTTCTGCAAGAGCCACCCTAGCAATAACCACGACAATATGGCAGAGAAACGAGAAACTATGTGGGTCCCAGTGGTCACCTCCATCGAAGTGGATGCAGCTCTAGAGAGTTGCATCAGGCCTTACTCCTGAAGGGAAAAATTCCAACCTTGACCAGGCTCAGATTTCTCCTGTGGTCCCTACCCCACCCCAGCCAACTCATCAGAAAGTGGGGTCCACTCTTCCATGGTCCAGCGCCTCCAGGGTGGTGATGTCTGCTTTCCTCTCACACATGCATTTGCCAGCATTTACTGTGGCTTTTGTAGCAGTTTAGGTTAGCAACTGAGCTGTGAGCATCTTGTGACCAGCTGGTGACAACCTGGCTTCTGTCCACAGATACAGCACTAGCCTAGTGTTCAGACATGGAGGCCACGCTCCTTTTCTCATCTCTCAAAACTCCAAATAGAGCCCTGAGAAAGCCCCACTGTGGGGATGGGCGTGGTGGCGCACGCCTTTAATCCCAGCACTAAGAAGGCACATGCAGGGGATCTATTGAGTTTGAGACCAGCCTATTCTATTTAGAGAATTCCAGCCCAGCCAAAAAGAAAGAAAGGAAAAAAAGCAAGCAAAGCCACACTGTGTAGTTTAGTTCAGATCACTCATTTCAGAGCCTCTCCTCCCCCCCAGTTTCCACTTCTTGACAGGTCAGGTGTCTTGCTTCTGTGACAGAAGTCCTGCATGGAGCTGGACATGTGCTTTTTATCTGTGCAGCCATGACATGCCAGGTACACAGCAGAGAGTAGCGAATCCCTACTGATGGGTATCTCAAAGGTGTGAGTGTCTACTTGCCTCCTCGGTGCCGAGTGCCCCTGAGGGAGGGTGCCAGGTACTCGCCTACTGATAATGACGGAGCACGGCTGCTGGAGAGGCGGTGTGAAGTAGGCAGACAGGTGTAATGAGCCACTTCAGTGTCTGAGAGCAGCGCAGGCTAGAAGGGAAGGAGAGCGGTGGTTGGACAGAGAAACCAGCAGCCCGCCCGACCTAACACCTTTGGTTCTTCTGGCAGATTTGGGAAGCCATAAAGTCAGGCGCTGCTCTGGAAAACCCCTTGCTCCTCAACAAGTTTCTGCTCTTGACCTTCGCGGTAAGTAAATAGATGGAGACTACACAGCCCTGACTCGGCCCCATGGACCAACTGGAGGCTCCGCTCTCTGAGAGTTGTTCCCCAGAAGTGTGTGCTAGGACCATTAATGGGAAGCTTGCTGAATAGTGGAGGTCATGCCAGCACCTGTGAACAGTGCAGAACTGACCTGTGCCTCTTGATCACCCTACAGCCATTGCAGAATTTCTCAGACATAGTGACCCAACTTCTGTCATTCAGCACAGAATAGAGCAGACTCTGGAAACGGAGGCTCTGCTGTTGCCTGATCGTGTCTGCGTGAAATAGGATCCTACAGCCAGCTGTGGTGACACACCTCTCACCCCAGCAGTCATGAGGCAGAAACAGAGTTACTCGCAAGTTTAAGGCCAGTCCAGTGTACATTGTGAATTTCAGGTCAGCTACATAGCAACAGTAAGTCTCAAAACAAGCAAATGAAAAACAAAACAAGCACCCAGCTTTCTTTCAAGGCCCATCATGAAACTCCACCTTCTGTCTCTACGACAAAGTTCTTGAGATAACTTATAAGAAGGTGGCTTGTAGTTTTAGAGGTGTTGTTCTTTGGTGTCTTGGCTTCTCTGTGATTGGTCCTATGATCACAGAGACTATCATGGTGAGAGCATGAAGCAGGAGCTGTTCACTTCATTGTCCCTGGGAAGCAAAGAGAGAACCAGTGTCCCCTTTAAAGGCATGCCCTCAGTGGGTTAATTCCATCCTATTAATCTCCCCTCCCCAGACCCCGCCCCACATCCTAAATGCCTGTCTGGCTTTCAGCACTACAGCCCAGGGACCAAGCTTTTGCTTGCCTCTGAAGACACTTCAGATCTGAAGTCTCAGTAATAGCCACTGCACAGAAGGGGCTTCTGGATGGGGGCAGCCATACCACCTGGCTTCAGCACACACACAATCGTTTATCAAGAGAAAAAGAAAGCTTTTCTATATGCAAGACTTAATTTATATAATGTTAAGGGCGGCCTGCCGACTAGTTAGGAGCCCAAGAGCTGCTCTCCCCTTATGTTTACACACAGCCCCATAGCAGAGGACGGCACCTGCATACGCAGATGTCTGTAAAATGCTGCTGTGTTCTGTCACGTGACTGTTCTGTAGACTCCCTCTACATTCCAGATTAGATTCCTGTGCTCTAGTGTGAACAGTGACCCTCAGTGGCCAGCCACGCTGATATTTGTTCTCTTTGGCTGTGCCTGTGCCTCTAGGCATATTAAGTGTAGTGTGTTGCTTTGCCACCGCCTCTTCAACCCGGGTCATCAATCTCCTTCCACATATTTGATATCCTTATTTACTTAGTAAAGTTGAATATAGTAAGAAAATGTTTGTATTGATGAGGCAAGCAGGCCTGCTTTTCATCCTCCCGGCTCCCACACAGCTAGCTTTACACCCAAAATATCAACGCACAAACTGTATTCATTTAAACACTGCCTGGCTCATTAGTTCTAGCCTCTTATTGGCTAACTCTCACACCTTGCTTTAACCCATATCTAATAATCTGTGTAGAACCACAAGGCCGTGGCTTACCGGGAAAGATTCATCATGTCTGACTCTAGTGACTTCATGGCGGCTCTCTCATTGCCTTCTTCCCAGCATTCTGTTCTGTCTTCCCCGCCTACCTATGTTCTTACCTGTCAGGCTAAGCAGTTTTCTTTATTAATTAACCAATGAAACAACAGATAGATAGAAAACTTACCTACATCAAATGTTTTCATATAGATTTAAGTGTATACGTTGGGAGAAAGGTACCAATTTAGTTATTTTTTAACAGCCTTGCTTCTCCAAATGTCCTCTGTGTCACTCCCTGCCAGGCACAGGAGAGGCTGGCAGGGTTTCTTCCTCAGGCAGCCCAAGGGCCATTACCTATGAGGGGCACATTTCCCAGTGAGTTATGGGAGGAGGATGGGTGGGAGAGAGGATGTCAGGTTACCAGGTGCAGCTTGGATGTCAATCATTTATCTACTTATGAATTCCTTGGTAGAATGGATTTAATTGGTGCTAAAGGTTTGTTCCTTGATCATGAGTACCTTTATATACTAAGAATTCTTATTAATTAAGCATTAGTTCATTTTTTATACCAAGGATCCCAACTAACAGTTTTGACTTAATGAGAAAATAACATCAGCTTTTATTAAACTTTGAAGCAGCTTCCTAGAGTCAGTGGCTAACTGCCTTGCTTTACCTTTTTGCAAAATGTTCTTAGCCAGGCTGTACAAGAAAATCAAAAGGTCCTTTAAACTCTTCAGACACAAAGGGCTTTATGTTTAATTTGTCCAAGATCCTTTGTATCCCGGGGGGAAAGCACAACTCTAAGAAAGCTTTGGTTTCTGGGGGTGACCTGATAAGCTGGCGGCGTGTGTGCTGTCCCCCATCTTGAATTGTTTAACCTTTTGCTGAAGGTCAGCTGTGACAAATCACTTAAGCACAGGGAAAGAGAGTGGGCTCCCAGGCTTTCAGTTCTCTTGTCTGCAGTTCTCAGGCCTCAGAGGGTGAGGCCCTTCATTAATTTCAGTTTGACAGTTTGCTTTGCCTTTATAAAAAGGGATTTTTTTTTTAAGTTCTTCAGTCAGTGAACAAGATGGAGACTGATTTTTGGGCTCTCATCTGGAACTGTGCTACATATACATTTGTATTTTAAAAGGCGTTGAGTGATTCCATTTCTATAAAAACTCTGGAACGGTCATATCCACAGAGAATTTCTTGGTGTGTCCGAAGAGCAGTCAGGGTTCCCTGCCCCGTGGGCAGTCCAAGGTCCTCCCCCCTCCATCCAGGTCTAGGAAGGTGAGCATCCAAACAGGCTAGGCTCCCACAAAGCCAGTACATGCAGTAGGACCAAAACCCATGTCATTGTCCTTGACTTCTCAGCAGCCCTCATTGTCCACCATATTCAGAGAGTTCGGTTTTATCCCATGCTTTTTCAGTAGGAGGGAGAGCATCTTTAATCTTAAGTCAGAATGTTTCCAGATCAGGACTTTGAATGTTGACATGGTAACACAGTGGAAATTCCACACTTCAAACACTGCTGCCCTAAAAATACTATATAAAATTTCATGCAGGCCGTGGAAATAAGACTTATATAACTCTGTCTAGGCTTAGGTCCCATTCACAGGGCATTTCAGGGTTCATATGTAAATCGTCTGAAATCTGCAAAATCTGAGCCTCCTCAAACACCAAGCCCTTGGGGAAGGTTCCTTCCAGGGCGCAGAGGAGAACAGATCAGCACCACTTTCTCAGGACTGAACAGCACAGCTGTGTGTTTTGGTGGGGTCTCCATGAGAAGCCTGCTGGGTGTAAAATGGGACAAGAGGCTACTCCTAGGGTAGCTTCTTCCTAAAGCACGCAGGGGTCAAGGGTTCAACTTCTGTTTCTGAGTGAGAAAGTCTGTTTACCAATGTATGTGAGATATGGGCAGGAAGCCCAGGGTCCAGGCAGAAGTTCTGTGTCCTCCAGCGATCTCTGATGGAGATGATCGGGTATACTTAGTGTGTGCGTTGGCTTTTAATGCGCCCGGCTTTTCCTGTGGTAGATTTTGAAGCTGGGTCTTATGTAACCCAGGCTGGCCTCTAACTTACTGTGTAGCTCAGGATTTCCTTAAACTCTGTTCCTCCTGTCTTCACCTCTCAGGCATGCACCACTGCTCCTGGCTTAATATCTTACACTAATAGATGTGTGGTGCTTTGAGTCATAGGACCAGTGTTACAACTTTGTTCTGATTTGTGTTTCCCCTAGGACCTGAAGAAGTACCACTTCTACTATTGGTTTTGTTGTCCTGCCCTCTGCCTTCCTGAGAGCATCCCTCTAATCCAGGGGCCTGTGGGCTTGGATCAGAGGCTTTCACCAAAACAGGTATCAGCCAGTAAAACAAATGCAGGTAAAGTTGGGCTTAACTGTGAGAGCAGGTGTGTGGCTCACACCAAGCTGAGCATCAGCTCTCCGGCTGGAGCAGAGGCACCTGGGGAGCCCTGCAGATGGTGCGGGGCTGTGTTTACCAAGTGCTGATAAGGTCAGTGTGGAGAGGAGGAGCCATTGTCCTCCAGGTGGCCCATGGAGATTTGTGAAATGCTAAACCCACAGGGAGGAATTGCAGGAACATTTTGAAAGACTGAGAATTTACGAAAGTGTGTTTTTCATTTTCAGTAAGTAGGGAAGACATAAAGCCACAGCTCTTCAGGAGAGTCTGAGAAACAAGCACAAGTCTCCCCACCCCCACCCCAGACCAAATGGACTTGCAGGTCTAGCTCTTTCCTTCAAGGAGGCCAATAGAGATGGGTCCCAAGAACAGTTACAATAATCAGGCTGGCAGAACACAGACCTAGTTGGAAAATCTGATTGTTCTTAAGACCTTGACTGAGAGTCAAGATGATCTGAATTCCAGAAGCATGTCAGTCAGTAAGATGCAGAATTCTGACGCCGGCAAAGATGTAAAGTCAGGGTGGGGGCGGAGAGTGCTTTACTGCTCTTACCCAGGTCCCAATGCCAGCACCCACGTGGTAGCTTCAGGCAGCCGGAACTCCATCTCCAGGAGGACCAAGACCCTCCTCTGGCCTTGTGGTCGCTACATGCATGTGGTGTACAGACACACATACACAAAAGTACTTACTCATATACATGAAATAAAAATAAACCTTTAAAAAAAAGATTTAAGCATTACTTTAGAACAAATACATGGTTGTAGTTTTCTGTAGCTAGTTTCCTAAGGAAAAAATTTAGCTTAAGGCAGCACATTCTAGTTGAATGTTCATATTTAAGGAGAAAAGAAGAAGCTTCAGATCATCTCAGGAACTATTACCCAGGCTCATAACATGCTACTAAAAGGAAAAAACAATCATGAGTCTGGACTGGAGAGATGGCTCACTGGCTAAGAGTGCTTGTTGGTGCTACAGACCCAGGTTTGGCTCCTAGCCTCTCATGACTAACTCCAGCTTCAAGGGATCTGATGCCCTCTTCAGGTTTCCACAGGTACTGCAGGCACCTGGTACACAAAACATAAAAATAAAAAATGAAAATTTTCAAGACAATGATTCTGCCCTCTGAGTGAATTTTAGGGCATGTGGATTATGTCAACAAAACTGTACAAGATAATGACAAGTTTTCTCACTGCTTGGCCTGCTGGTTCCTCACAGAACACTTGGTTACCTCTGTAACCCTGTTGACAGCTTAGGCAGCCACCATTCTAACCTATGAACTGCTGCCTTTGTGGCCCTGTGAAGGCATAACACAAGGAAAATGTTATAGAAAAGTTAAGAACTGGTGTCAGTGGGCACTTGGGGAACTCAGTTTTTTCTAGCTAGCTGGCTTTGCGGTTCCTTGGATGGCTTTGGCCTTTAGCTCAGAACTCTTTCCTAGAGCGTGCCCTCACCTCCACTGTTTCCAGATGCAGGCCCTCGAGCGTGCCTACGATGACCTATGTCAAGCCGAAGGAGTCACCGCCCTGCCATACTTCTTAGTCAAGTACGATGACCACACCGTGCAGGTCTCCTTGCTCAAACACTACAGTGATTTCTTCCAAGGTCAAAGGACAAAGGTCAGAATCTATGGGTATCATTTTGTTAGGCAGTTTAAATTTTTGAAGTTTGCATTGTAATAGACCACTATCAAATTGAAGCTCATTTTCTTGACCCTTTACAGTGCATTCTAGAACATTTTCTTCTCTGTCCCTACTGTCCGCAGTTCAAGTCCTCCTTGGGATCTCTCTATCTCTCTCTTAGCTCGGTGGTATGACTGCTCCCTTCTGTTAGTGATGAAGAGATCCGTTTTCTCTCTAGAAATGCCCTGTGTTTGATTCCCAGCCTCATCACTGATCTCGTCTGGAATCTTCTTGCTCCCATCTTGCATAATCCTGCTATGAAAGAGTCATCCTCAGATGGCTCATGCCACTCATTCAGTGAACAGAGCCTAGTGAGGCCTTCTTCTGACCCCCGTGCCTTTCTGCCCATCCTCTGCTACCCTCCCCATAAGCCATTGCGCTGACTAAGCCTGCCCACTTTCATCCAGACTCTACCACCCAGTCAACCGCACCTAGATCCCTTTCTGTCTGCTTTCACTCGCAGTGTGTCATCCTCCTGTGAGCATCCTACAACAGTCTCTGTATTAGTGACACTGCAGAGCATTCCCACAGGGGTGGCCGGCCATGTGTGACCTCCCTCCACACAGTCCCTTTTTGTGCCATGTTAGACTGTTAACCAGGGCCCATATTGATCAGTTGTTGTTTGTGGAGTGTGTAGCACTTGTCTGAGGCCCTCAATCAAATTCTTTTAAATGACTAAGAGTATTGCAAATGTTTTCTTAAGTAATAAGATATATTGCATTTGAATATAATTTAAGCCACATGTCAGGTTGGCTCAATTAAAATGATCTGCAGGTATTAAGAAGTTGTGAAATCAGGTGGAGTAACGTTAGTAAAATGTATGAGAGCTGAGAAAAGAGGCCCTTAACTGATGGTCAGTTGGTTTTTTTTTTTTTTTTTTAACAAAAAACACAGGGTTTTATATCCATCCCATTGGGCAGGGCTCGTCAGGGCAGGGAGCAGGCTCTCATGGAAGAAAGAGGCCTCTACTCTACTTGCTGGCCATGAGCGGGTTCTGTAACACCACGATGACTGAGTCCCCGCGCAGGAACATCTTGGAGATGTAGCGATCCTTGTTGACAGGCTTGGACTTCTTGCCCTTGCCGCTCTTGGGGACCTTAGTCCACATCTCCTTTACATTCTCCAGCATCATGCTGCAGTGCCTGTCAAAGGCCTTCACCCGTCCCAGGAGCTTCTTGTTGTTGCGACAGTTAATAAGCACTTGTGTGTTGTTCTTGACTGACTGCGTGAGCACCGAGAGGACCTGTGTTGAATTCCTCCTCCTCCCACTTCTGCAGCTCCTCTGGGGTCATCTCACACTTGGGTTTATTGAGGAGACTCATGGTGGAGGTTTCGCTTGCAGATTACTCCCTCCGCCAGCGCGTTGCTCAGGTCTCTGGAGTAGAGCGAAAGGAGGGCGGGACTCAACTGATGGTCAGGTGACTCGAGAACCCAGAGCCTTGTGAATGTTTAGGCCAACCTGGTCTACAGAGCAAGTTCCAGGATATCTGAGAAAGAGAGAATATGAATGTGGTGAATTATAGTGGGATGGTGGGAAACACACACACATGCACACAGTGTCAGTGTGCTGTGCTTGCTGTGCTTCTGCGTGTGCTTAATCTCCAGCTTCAGCTCGCTTCCGCCATTGCAAAGCTTCACAGTTCTTTAGCCACTGATTTTAAGTTTTGAGATTTTTATTTTATTTTCAAGGGAAAGTATTGATACATAGCTCAGGATGATCTGGACCCTGAGATTCTCCTGCCTCAGCCTCCCAAGTGCTGGGATGTGAGCCTGTGCCACCATACTCAGCTTTGTGTTGTTTTTGAAGTAAAGTATTATGTTTTCTTGTAACCTTTTCTGTGCATTATTTGAAACAAAAATTATACCATATTCTGTTTGATTGCAGCCTTTTAGAACGATATCATGCTCCATACCCCTTTTTAAAAGGTGTATAATATCTTTACTGTTTTTGACTCTCATACTTCGTTACTGTCAGATTTTTTAAAAAAATTATTTTACTGGTGTTTAGCCGTATGTATATCTGTGTGAGGGTACTGGATCCTGGAGTTACTGACAGTTGTGAGCTGCCATATGGGTGCTGGGAACCTGGGTCCTCTAGAAGAGCAGTCAGTGCTCTTAACCGCTGAGCCCTCTCTCCAACCCCTGTTCAGATTTTGTTTTGTTTTGTTTTGTTTTTTAAGACAGGGTTTCTTTTATAGCCCTGACTGTCCTGGAACTTGCCCTGTAGACCAGACTGGTCTCAAACTCACAGAGATCTGATCTCCCTGCCTCTGCCTTCCGAGTGCTGGGATTAAGACATGCACCACCACCATCCAGTGATATTGTTTGTTTGTTTTTGCTTTTCAAGACAGGGTTTCTATGTAGCTTTGGGACCTGTCCTGGAACTCTCTCTATAGACCAGGCTGGCCTCGAACTCACAGAGATCTGCCTGTGTCTGCCTCCCAAGTGCTGGGATTATGGCGTGTGCCAACCACCACCCGGTAGGTGATTTTTTTTTTTAATATATGAATTATTCCTTTCCAACTCACCTGCATCTTGAGTTTTCTATAAAGAAAAGCTCTTTAGATAAAGAAATACTAAATTGAAGAGAGAAATGCTTAGATATTTTTAATTTTGTGTGTATGTGTCTGTGTGTGAAAGAGAGAGAGAGAAGGGGGTATACAGCTTGCAAGAGTCGGTTCTCTTCTCACACCTTGAATTCTGGGAAACAAATCCAGATCACCAAGTGCACATAGTTGTCCAGGAAGCATCTTATCGTCTGATCCAGCTCACCATCCTGGAGCATTTTACGGTTTGTAGTCAGCGGTGTGCTGGTTAATGTCTTAACAGCTAGTCCTTAAGGAGGACTCACCAGATTTTGTAGTGTTTGCTCATTTCCTCTGCACTGGGATTCTTACCATGGATTATTTAAAATACAAAGGTGAAGTCACAGAACCCTGAGTGGAGGAGAGGCAGCCAGGGTTGGCCGTCACAAGACTATGGGAGCCATGTCGAGGTCACTAGTGCTAGTGACCGACCACTGCCACACACTGCTGCATGCTTCCCCCGCGTCACATGATCTACATTCTTACACACTTGGCAGGCTCAGAAATGGCCCCCATTGAAATTCTTATTTCCTGCAAGAAGTGCTGATTTCAGCTGGACAGAGTTGGCTCCACATTGGCCCTGAATTGCTATGCAATGCTGTCCCCTTCCAAGTCAGTTCTTGTGAGGACCTGGGAGCAGCATCCTGCTCCCTGTCCCCGGAGAAAGCGTTGCTCATCTTCCTCCGGCACAGTTACTGAAGAGTAGAAAATGCTTCATAATTACAGCAGGTTCTCCTGTGGTTTCTAGGCTCCTGTCTGCTGCTAGCAGGACCTGCTCTTCACTTAGCTACCACTTAGTGTTAGGTAATTCTTTGTGTCTTTGTTCAAGACCGTGACCTTGGAGTGCACTTGAGACGTGCGTTTTCTTCCCTGTGCTTTTAAAAAGGAGTCTTTGTCCGTTGCCTGGGATATCAAGTTTTGAGAGTTGGAGGTAGCCATTTGTATGGGATCCTTGCAGGAAAACCCTCCAACTGAAGATGGCCAGCTTGACTGTTTTGTCCTCTTTTTTCTCCTGTTATAGTTTTCTGCAAATTGCTCCATGGACAGTTGCCAGATCCCAGCTGCGCCACTTCACCGAGCTACATGCTCTCGGCAAAGCAGAAAGGAACAGACATTTATAAACCTTGAAGCAGCCTTCCTTTTCAATTCTGTTCTGCTGCTGTGTCATAAAGGAAGTGAATCTGCCGAGTTCATGCAGTTACTTTGTGGCAAAGCCAGGTTTAGAACCCAGAACTCCTAGTCAGTCTTCATTTCTGTTATTAAGCTGGCTCACCTGCCCTCACTACCCCAGATAGCTTCTCCTGAGACCAGGGCTCCAAGTTAGCTACTGAAGCACCAAGAGACTTTGGAGTCGCTTTCAAATCCTCAAAGGAAGATTAAATGATACTTAATACTTAGCCCCTTGTCAAATGGGCTCTGTCATCTCCTGTGTGGTGCATGTCTGCCCCCTGCATGCCTCCTCCATAGGAGAACTCCCCTCGCCTTCTAAGCCTGACCCCCGTTTGTGGGTGCACGGCAGATGTTCCTGTTTAGCTAATCACCCCTGCTCTATATGTCTCATCCTAGGTCAGGGTGTTCTAAGAAACTGATTCCTGTTCATTTCTGCTCAAAGCTTTCTTATTCCCTCCTATCCAGAAATGCCCGTCTTCTCTGAGGCTGGGCATCTGCTGCGGCGTGGAGTGTAATGTTCTTAGCTGATAGAATGTAGATAGCATTTGGGTTCAACTCTGCGTTTGTGGATGATAAAACTTGAGACCCAGGGAGTGTTGATCAGTTGGCCCTTGTGCCCTTATTTTTTTTCTACCTCTTATAAAAGGACCTTGAAACTGAAGATGGAGGTGGTCTGTGGTGACAGTCTGAACTGGAATAGGATGTGGAGAGGTGACTGCAGCAAGGGGTGTCTGCGGTGTTGCTATGGTTACTGCTTCTTGGGTGATAGCCCTGTTCTCAGTCTGTGCTGCATGCAGGTGAGACTCGCTGGAGAGATGGGAAAATTAAGCTCAGATGTTGTCAGTTACCAAAGGTCACCCAAGAGTAAGTCATGTCGGACCTTCTGCACAGCCGACATTTTTTTTTTTCCTGAAGTCATGTTTGACAGTTGACTTAGATTTCTAGAGGAATGTCATTTTCTGAGTTGATACGGAGGCTCTTCCTAAACACCTCTCGGGTGCTCTTAGACCCTGTGGGACTGAGCTTCACTAGGCTCTGCTTTTCTGGGCCCTAGCTGTGATTCCTTTTTTTTTTCTATGATGTCATCTAAAATTCTCCACATCTGAAGAGAGGCCTTTGAGAGGAAATAAATCAGCACTTTTTCTTCTCTCCCTCCTTTACTCCCTCCCCCCTTTCCTTCCTTCCTTGTTCCTTTTTTTCTGAGTTCCTCCCTCCCCATCCCTCCCTCCCTTTTTGACACTAGAGAGAGAGAGATTGGGCCACTAAGTCCAAGTTGGCTCTAATCTCCCAGTGTGGCTAAGAATGACCTTGAACTTCTAATCCTCCACCCTCCACCTGAGTGCTAGGGTTTCTACTCTGGTTTACGAGGTGCTGCTGATTGAACCCCCAGGGTTGCTTGTATGCTAGCCAAGCACCTCACAGCACACACAGTCCCAGCCCCTCAAAACCCTTTCCATTTGCAGATGAGGGGAAAATTTTCTTTGGGTCTTGAAACCAGTTAGGTGCAGAGTTAGCAGGCACCTGCTGACAGTGGCCTGTGCTCTTTCTGCTGTGTAAGCCCTAGTGTAAGGCATTCTGCTGCCACAGGAAGAGTGAAGCCACTCCCCCCCTTGCTGCATAAAGGGGAACAATAAAAAGGGGACATCAGAGAGTGGCAGGTGGTGCTGTGGCAGGAGGCCAGAGCAGAGGAGCTCAGGGAGATGCCTGAAATTCAGATCTCAGTTCTCTGGCTTGCAAGCCCCCACTCCCATCCTCGTCTGGAGAATTCTAGGGCTAAAACTGACACAGAGCAAATGCTGAGAGGGAAGGAAATGGATCTTGAGGATGTGAGGCTGCTGTTCTGGATGTGAGCTTCCAGTCTTAGCACTCAGAGCCTCCCTCGACCAGCTGCTCCAGGACCAGATACTAGGAGTAAGGTGGGTGGTGTAGCGTGCCTGGAGAAGCTGACTGGTTCAGTTGTCTGCAGCCACCAGGTGCAGAGCAGCAGGGGCTGTGCTAGATGCCAGGATGGGAAAGGAGTCTAGCACGCTGCTGCAATCTCAGGTCCCCCTGCCTCATCATCCTCTTTGTGCGCCCTTCTTCATAGTATCAGATTTTCTACAATCAGGAAAGTCTTACAATCATTGTATAGATTGGATTTGTTGGTTCCTCTTTTTTTTTTTTTCCAAGATACATAAAAAGGTTTTATTTTCAGGGGAGCAGAGATTTAATCAAACAAGGCAAATCCCATGTCATCATCCGACTCCTCAGACTCCTCCTTCTCCTCTGCTGCAGCGGGGCAGAACCAGCAGCAGGAGCTGCAGAGCCAGGGGCGGCAGAAACAGCCACAGCCCCACCAGCAGGCACACTGGCAGGTTTGCCAACACCCTGGGCGATGACATCCTCAATGTTTTTCCATTCAGCTCGCAGATGACCATGTTGAGCCGGTCATTGTCCGCCTCGATGCCCACATGCCCATGCTGTCTAATATCTTCTTAACGTCTTTGGTGCTAGGAGAGGAGTTGCCCCAAGGGCAGCAAGCAGATACAGGCGATGTAGCGCATGTCTGCTTCTGCTGACCAGCCTCACGCGAGCACAACCTCGGCGGCATCAGGCTACAGCGAAAGGAAGGTTCCTCCTTTTCCTCTACCTAGTTTGATATCATGATTGCTTCATCACGTATGGTCCTTGAGTGAGGAATACAGAGTGGTCCAGGAAATAATCGTTACAGTAAGGAAAAAGCTGCACTGAACCACTCTCTAAGCAAGCGCTCTTTTTCTTAGACTCTAAAGCGTTAGCGCTGAAGCGATTGTGCGTAAGAATGCCCTGGGTGTCTGCCGAGCACATAGGTACTCTCCCTCACAGAGATGGGGGATCAGATGGGGTGTGCGCCTGAGTGCAGCCAGCTTCCAGGCAGTCGTGATGTCCATGGGTAGCATGCGTCCATCCTTTCTAGAAACTGCTACACACTGTTGAGCAGTGGTCTTCAGCTGTTGTTAGAACCACCTGGAAACCCAGCCATGGCACCAAGGATGCGCTCAGCACTAGAGTGCTGCTGTAACACACATGTGGCCCCGGCTTCTATCGCTATCACCAAAGCTCACTGCTGCAGCCGAGTCCCAGGTTGATCAGAACCTCTGGACTTGGAGCCCCACAAGCGACTAAGTATAGTGTGAGAAAAGCAGAGTCATGGTGGGGTGAGGGGAGTGCTGCTGTTGAAGCCTGGTGGCTGTGGGTACACCCCAGGTTCCTCTGAGCATGCAGGCTGAGAAGAGGACCAAGTGCCCAGCACGGGAAGCCACAGGGCCAGTCAGGGATTTTGAGGACATGAGAAGAAGCCCCATGAGTTTATTTATTTTTTTTTTTTCTCTTGGCTTCAAGGCTACCCTCTCTAGTGTGTCCCAGATTTAAGTTCACAGACCGGAGCAAGTGCATCAGAATTACCGAGAAGTTGATGGAGATGTGGGTCACTGAGTACCCTTGGAGGCCGTGGGCACCCCGCTGCTGTTAATAGCACAGGAGCACGCCAGGCTTCATGTGCTCAGGTCATCACAGTAAAGATCCACCGCAGCCCTGCTAGGTGGGGGCTGTGATTTTCCTCACAGTTCACATAGAACCAGCAAGGCCTGCAGGATTGAATGCTTGGCTTTGGCTGCTCGTGTGGTAAGAGACAGGCTCAGCATGGCTTTGATAAAAGTTCTCTGTATGAGGACAATATTTTATCTCTCTGGAGAGAACTTATTTGTAAGTAGACACACATCTATCTATTTGCCCTGAAGACATGAAGATACTGCTAGAAAAGACTTCAAAAATTAAGGAGTTAGGCCAGGTGGTGGTGGCACATGCCTTTAATATTAGCACTCAGGAAGCAGAGGCAGGTAGATGGATCTTTGTGAGTTCGAGGCCAGTCTGGTCTACAAGAGCTAGTTCCAGGACAGCAGGGCTGTTACACAGAAAAACCCTGTCTTGAAAAAAAAACAAACAAACAAAACTGGAGAGTTTTACATAATCAAGAAATAATTATAGAGGATGGCTGTGAACTCGTGTTAGTTAGATGTTGGTAATAGTGAATTTCCTTTTCTGAGACTGAGGATAGATGACAATGGACCTGTCTTCCAGCAGGACATACGAAAGGCTTATGCATTTCTGCCACGGAACACCATTCAGCCACTGTAGCAATGGCTGCAGAACTCTTGCAGGCCAGGAGGAGCTTAGGTATGATGAGAGACAGGAATTTGTATTCATGGCATGATTCCGCTTCTGTTTAGAAGTCATAATACAAATGTATTTATGTAAAGAATAATTAGGAGTGATGTCTTAGCTAGGATTTCTATTGCTGCGGCAGAGGCCACACCCAAAGCAATGGAGAAGAAATGGTTTATTTTATCTTACAGTTGTAGACTATCAGGAGGGCAAGTGAAGGCAGCAGCCTGGAGGAACGGAGACAGAGCCACGGAGGAGTGCTGCTTACTGACTTGCGTCCTTGGCTCGCTCGGTTTCCTTTCTTACATATCCCAGGGGTGACACTGCCATCACTGGGCTGGGCCACCTCAGCCTACCCACATCAGTTATTAATGAATAATATATACTATGGATTTGCCTATGGGAAATTCATAGAGGCATTTTAATTCCTCTCTCCAGACAACACTAACTTTTGTCAAGTTGGCAAGGGGAGCAGGGCCCAACCAGGACATTAGTTATGCAGGAAGATGTGGACAGGGGATTCTTTAGCTGTTGCTTCAGCTTCCGTGTTGGCTTACACTGCACTAAGCACGGTAGGGAATAAATGCATAAAGCTTGTGGGCTAATTTAAATGAAAAGTAGAACAGAACTGGGTGTTCCGGCACACACCTTTAATCCCAGCGCTTGGAGGTAGAAGCAAGTGGATCTCTGTGAGTTTGAGGCCAGCCTGGTCCACACAGTGAGTTCCAGAACAGGCACAGCTACATAGTGAGACCCTGTCTCAAAGAGGAGGTGGGGGTGGTAGTGGCGTGGTAGTGACGGGGCTTGGTGGAAAAAGGTGCTTACAGTGCAAGCCTAGTGACCTGAGTTCAACCCCCAGAACCCATGTGAAGGTGGAGGAAAGATCTGACTCCACACAGGTGTCCTCTGGCTCCACATGTGCGTGGTGGCACAAACCCATTTCTCCGCACTATCTGTCACTGTCTCTCTCTCCCTCTCCTTCCCCCTCCCTGCTTCCTACCCTCTGCATACAAATTATGTTTGTGCACATGAGCACGTATGAGCTGTGTTTTTATTTACCCTCCCTTTACGTAGGAAGGAAATCCATGCTGCAGCATCTTCAGCCTCCTTCCCCAGTCTCCCTTCCCTCCCTCCCACTCTTTTATGTCTAATTTTTGGACCTTTTTTTTTTTTATTTTGTTTTGCTTCCTGGCAGTGCTGGGAATCAAACACAGGATCTGCGTGTGCTGGACAAATGCCATGGTCCATCCTGGCCTTCATTCGTCCATCTTTCTATTATTCAGTAAACATTTACTAGACAGCTACTATATGTCTAAGACCTGGAAGGGTGAGAAGGATTCTCCATGCTTTTCCTTCATTAAAACTTAAACTTTTATTTTGAAATAACGTTAGCTTTATAGGAGATAGTTGCAGGAACTAGACAGGTTGCTCAGTGGTTAAGAGCACTCACTGCTCTTCCAGACCAGGGGTTTGATTCCCAGCATCTACATGGTGGCTCACAAGCATCTGGAAATCCAGTTTCAAGGAATCTGATGCCCTCTTCTGGTACTTCACACACAGTGCACAAACATGCATGCAAGCACAACATCCACACACATAAAATAAAATTTTTATTTAGTAATAACCAGTGGGCCTGGAGAGATGGCTCAGTGGCAAAGTGCATTGCTACTCTTTCAGAGGATCCAGGTTTGATTCCCAGCACCCATGTACCAATTTACAACATCCATAACTCCGGTTCCAGTGTGACCTCTGTGGGTATCACGTGGTGAAGATACATACATGCAAGGAAAACATTCATACACATAAAAAAAAAACCAGAGTAATTTTTTAGAGTAACTGGGAAAATATCAAAAAGAAGATAGTTGTAAAGACTGGTGCAGAGTTCCGGTCTGTCCTGGGGAGTTTGTTTTCCTTACACTGTTGCCTTCCACCTCTGCTTCCTCTTCAGAGCTCAGGCGCCAGGGCTGCTATAGTACTCTCGGTTTCCCCAGGAACTCCTGAACCAGCCTTACACCACAGTTTTTCTGTTGTGTCGTGTCTTCTTAGTCTCTTAGGCTCTCCAAACTGTCTTGTGTGGATGGCCTTGACAGTTTAATTGTTTAGCTAGCTATGTTTTCAGAATATCTATTTTCTTATTAAAAGGTGCTTATGGACACAAACTAAATTTTAAAAAAATTAAGACAAAAAAATAGCAAGTCAAACCAAAGAGGACACCAATACACACACACGTTTTTGATGTCTGTTTTGCATTGGCCAGTTACTCCTAGCCGTGGGACCTGTCCTGCGGTGTGGCTGGTATCCCCAGTGACAGTGAGTATCATTTGCAGGTAGCATCTTGATTAGGGGGGCGAGACTTTGTGTCCAGTTCCCCTTCTCAGTGTTGGTATTTTCTTGGTTTGCACCAGTACAGGCCTTGTGTGTGCTGCCACCATCTCTGTGAGTTCACGTGTATCCTTCCTGTTGTTTCCTTGCAATCGTCCACCACCTCTGGCTCTTGCAATCTTTCTGCCTCCTCTTCTGCATAGCTTCCTGAGCTCTGAGGTGAGGATTTAGGACGTTCCATTTAGGGCTGAATGCTCCAAAGTCTCTCACTCTCTGCACATTGTCTAGCTGTGAGTCTCTGTGTTAATTCCCTTCTACTACAAGAAGATTCTTTGATGATGGTTGGGCAATACTCTGATCTGTGGGTATAGCAACATGTCATTAGGAATCATTTTATTGCTATATTTATTTGCCAGAATAATAGTAGTAGTTATTTCCCCTAGTTCCCATGACTGATATAGTTTCATTTTCATATTTTTGTCTTGCTGGGTTTTTTTTTTATATAGTTTGCTTATTTGTGTTGGTATTTGTTTTGTTGCTTTGTTTCGTTTTAGGGAGAAAGGATATAAAGTTGGGTGGGTATGAGAAATGGGTGGGGAGGGTAGGTGGAGGGGACATCATATGATCAAAATATTGTATGGAAAAATAAATAAAAATAATTTTTTTAAAAAAGAACGTGGTTATGGGTTTTTAAAAGAATCTAAATATAATCAAGTTCCCCTGCTCTTCCCTCCTCTCCAGGGATCCATGATGTCCACGTAGCGCTCTTGGTTACAGCTCTCCCCTATAAAGTTACACTTTAGAAACAAACCCTTCAGTTCAGTCTCTCCCAGAGATGGGGGAAGATAAGGTCCTCTCCTGAAGAAGGCAGCATCCATACACATTGTTTGAGTTCCTATTAGTTCCAATATGGCTTAATCTATTTTTTCTTTCTTTCTTTCTTTCTTTCTTTCTTTCTTCTTCTTTTTTTTTTTTTTTTTTGGCAGAGCTGAGGATGGAATTTAGGGCCTGGCACACACTAGGCAAGCACGCTGCCATGGGGTCATAGACACTTATGTATAGTTCAGGTCATGGCCCCTCTGGATGCTCCTGTTTGGACACTTAGGCTCCTTGTTCCTTGTGCTATCTTCATTTCCCTGATGTGGCCTCATTCTTTTTTTTTGTTTTGTTTTGTTTTTGGTACTATAAGATGGTCCAGGCACATCTTGTGTTTTCTCTGTCCCAGCCCTAAAATCAGCCATGTGTCCAAAGTGCCCTGATATGTTATTGGAGAATGGTTTTTAGAAATCAATATCTCGGTGGGTATGGTGGCACACACCTCTAATTCAGGAGGGGGCAGAGGCAAGCAGTTCTCTGAGTTTGAGGCCAGCCTGGTCTACAGAGTGAGTTCCAGGGCAGCCAGGGCTACACAGAGAAACTCTGTTTGGGAAAAAGAAGAAAAGATAAAAAGAAAAATGAAAAAAATGAAGGAAGGAAGGAAAGAAGGGAGGATAGACAGACAGACAGACAGACAGATCTGGGGAGCCAGGGACCTTTTGACAGAGAGGAGAGAGAAAAAAAAAATAGATCTCACCTACAGTGGTGATGGCTCGTGGGAGGAGGCAGCTCTGTGCCTCCCCAAGTAACACCCTCACTGGCGGCCTATGGTTTGACTAGAATTATGCAGATGGAAGTCAGAGTTAAGGGAGCAGTAGAGAGGAGTGGGAGGAGTATGTGTTCCCACTATGCAGGTGTCTGGGTGTCTGGCTTTTTAACTTGCACCGACTGCAGACTCAGGACACAGTCCTTGTTCCAGTGTTCTGTCTTCAGCACACACAGTTGAGCCATTCTTACAGCTTGATTTCCCTAAGAGGCGCTCCTCTGTAAGTCCTGAAGGCAGACTGTCCTCTGCCCTCTAGCTTCTGTCTCTCCTCCTCCCCTCCCTCTCTCCTTTCCTTCCAGTTTTTCTTCTTTCTAAACTCTCTGGTTCTTGCTTTCTGCCGTGCCACGTGCCAGGCCAGGGAGCACAGGGGAACTATTCCAGTTCTCGCCTGTCAGAGTCCTCTCTTCCCTTCAGCCTTCCGACACGTGTCTACTTTCTGTGGAGGGTTAGCTGTGTGTGGTACTGTCAGACTGACCCTGTGTGGCTCTCAGCAAGTGTTTTCTGTTCACAGATAACAGTTGGTGTATACGATCCCTGTAACCTAGCCCAGTACCCTGGATGGCCTTTGAGGAATTTTTTGGTCCTGGCAGCCCATAGATGGTATTTACATGTGTGTCCATGTCTGTGTGTCTTCATCTGTGTGTTTCCCACGGCGGCTCTGCTCATGTCAGCATCTTTCCTGAAGTGTGTTGATTTCATTCCTGGCATGGAAACTAGAAAACAATTAAATTGTGGTCCAGTTTCTACCCCTAGTTCTCTTAAGCATGTCTGCTAGGGAGTCCCGGCCCTGGCACCAGCCTGCACTACACTTTAGACACTTAGACCATGGTGAGGTCATAGCCAGAGGCAAAGACACCGACATTCTCCAGCCCCCCTTCCTGCTTTTAGACAGGAATTTCCTATTGCTTCCATCTCCCATCTTTAAAAAAATTCTCTAATCCTAAAATAATAGAAAGGAGTATTGGGAAGAGCCTGCTTACACTTGATTAAGACACTCAGCATAATCAGGTATCAGGAAATAAACCTGTAAGAAGTCAGCGGCCCCAGCCCCACCGAAATCACCTAAGGAAAGTGACCATGCCAGGAATAGTTGAAATGGGAGGCAGCAAAATTCACAAAAGATGTTGTGACACCCATGGCTCTGTGATGGCTTTCTGAGCGTGTTGTCCACAGTGGTACAGGCTGGATGCAAGCACACACACACATACACACACACAGACACACACACACATAGCATTCTGAGCTTATTGTTCACTGTGGTACAGGCTGGATGCAAGCACACACACACAGACACACAGACACACACACACAGCATTCTGAGCTTATTCACTGTGGTACAGGCTGGATGCAAGCACACACACATACACACACACACAGAGACACACACACACATAGCATTCTGAGCTTATTGTTCACTGTGGTAGAGGCTGGATGCAAGCACACACACACAGACACACACACAGCATTCTGAGCTTATTGTTCACTGTGGTACAGGCTGGATGCAAACACACACACACACACAGTATATAGCAGCACTGAGATTATTGGCCCCAGCCTCATGCCCTTCCATTCCGAATGATGACAGAGACATAGGAGGCTCATCATAGCAGGTGTCCTAGCTAAGCATATCTTCATGCACGGCTTTTCTTTCTTTCTTTCTTTTAGGCTTATTTTTATTTCATGTGTATTGAGTGTTTTGCCCATGTATGTATATGCACCACATTTTTGCCTTTTTTAAAAAAGACAGAGTCTTACTGTGTGGCTCTGGTTGACCTGGAACTCACAGATCTGCCTGTCTTTGCCTCCTGAGTGCTAGAATTAAAGGTGTGCACAACTAGCTACAGATGGTTTTTCAAACACAATGTTGAGTGAAGTAGCTAGCCTGAAAGGATACATTGTCATGATTCCATTTATGTAAGTCAAAACAGGCAAAGCCATTGTGGGAACCTAGGAGGGGATGGTCCAGATAGGTGTCAAGATTAGAGGGAGTGTGTGATTTTCTTTGTGCTTGCTTTACTTAAGTAAAAATGTTTAGTCCAAAATAGGAAGATAGACAAATATTGATGAACCCAAGAGAGACTTGTTATGCGTGCACCCAGCCAGTCCCGGCATGTTTGCTGTGAGTGGGTCTCCTGTCTGCTGGCAAAGGACGTTAGAAGTCCCATGTTAAAGTCTTGGGAGCATCCCCACCCTGATTTAAAAGCTTCCTTTGTCAGAATTATCTGTCTGCTGTGTGATTGCTATGGGAAAGTTCACCTGGGGGGAAAAATCCCAGCTTAATTGGAAGCCAGACTCTAAATGCACAGACAGAGGGTGCCTGCACGGATGTGCTCAAAATCTCTCCGAGGTTAAAGAGGTCAGGCAGGAGTGATTGTATGCTCTGAATTCTCCACAAGTGGCCTGGAAAGACTTACGCCAACTCTTTTTCTTCCCCTTTCTTAATCAAATGAAACAAACACATACCCGGTGCGGGCAACAGGAGCAGCAGTTTCCAGTCGGTTGAAGTCCTCTGCTTTCGAGACCGCACCATGCAGGGGGCAAGAGGAGTGGCACACAGCATCATCTTCGAGGTGAAACTTCCAGAAATGGCGTTTAGCCCAGGTAATTGGCAAGTCTTCACCCGTGTATAATGACGAGTGTCGAGAGACCCAGCGTCCAGCGTCACAATGGCAGGCGAGAAGGTGCAGCTCCCACCTCGCAGGCAGTGTGAGCTCCACCTGCAACAGAGGCTCGGTCCTCTGGCGGCTTCTCCAGCGGAGTTCTCCAGGCTGGGAGGTGTTTCCCCAGCTTTATTTTTATTTGTTTAGTTTTTTTGAATATTTATTTATTAATTTATTATGTATACAATATTCTGTCTGTATGCCTGAAGGCCAGAAGAGGGAGCCAGACCTCTTTTACAGATGGTTGTGAGCCACCATGTGGTTGCTGGGAATTGAACTCAGGACCTTTGGAAGAGCAGGCAATGCTCTTAACCACTGAGCCATCTCTCCAGCCCTATTTGTTTAGTTTTTGATCAACATGAAATCTTCATTCATGCCTCTTCCTTGAGGAAGGGTGATGTTGTTGATTGATTAACGTGTTTATTCATTGAGTACTTGAAGGTGTGTGTGACCCCGTTCTCCATACAGAGTACAGGTCAGCGAAGGCACGTTTCTCCTCCTAATATCTTCTCTCACCCTGCACGGCAGGCGTTAGCGTTTATCCATGTTTTATAGACCAGGAAACAGTCTGGGAGGCATTTTACAAACAGTGCTAGATGTGTCTGTGAGCAAATTTATACAAAGTGTATGTACACACATGCAGTGTGTATACATTTATGGTAGAATTCATGCCCAAGTGTGAGTGGTTAGGGAAATGCCCGCATCACGAGTACTGTGTGTAAAGTGTGTGTCCCGTGGGAAAGCCGAGTAGTTGGCGTCCAGCCTGGCGCTGCCCACTCAGGCTCTTTTAAGCTTACCTTCCCACTATCTCTGTACATGGTTCTTTCCCGATGAATCCTCTACATCCATGTGATGTGCATCTACATAGCAGCTCCATGCAGACTGCATAGTTTTCTTCAGTGCACGGGTGTGCCTTAGTGTGTGCATTGGGGGTGGGATGCCTCATCTCCTCCACAGTGCTCAAGTCAGAAGGACTCAAGATTGCCCTGTCTCTTGTTGACTCGTTACTGCAGCCTGGAGATTTTAAATACAACAGGAGAGGTGACCAGAGAATCCTCTGCATGGTTCAGGGAAGAAGCTGAGGCTTTCTGATTAGCGTGTTTTGGCGCCCTCTTCTGGTGCATCCTGAAATAGCTTCCATGGCATGCTCCCTTGCGATGCATAAGTTCCCTTTATAAAGTTGCAACTCAAAGATAAGAGTTATGTGGAGAGTCAATAAAAAGTGAAGCCAAGAAGATGTAGCCACCAGACCCCTTTCCTATGCTCCTAATTTTATTCCGTGGGGACAGCTGTCTTCCTGTGTCGGCACTGAGCCACTCTGCTCCCCTCTCTGGTGTGGCTCATGCTTTTCAGTCCCAAGCCTGCCGTTCATTTCCAACTGATAAAGACCCCTCCACCTCCATCTTCTTCATACTCCATGATGAAGAGTGGTTACTCGTCTTAGAAGGGGAGCTTTCCTTCTGCTTTACATGTAAATTAAGTGTTTCCACTTAGCCGCAAATAAAGCTCTATAATAAACGTTGTGAAGACCTACTTAGCATCATGATGTGAGCCCAAGGCGTTTCCATAGCCACACTCTTCAGTGTAGCCATGTGTGGCATAACAACATCATACCACGTAGCACGGTGGTCCCTTAAGAGTCTGTTGCCTAGGGATCTCATGACCACTAAATTTGTGTAAGTACACTCTGGTGTTTCCAGAGCGGGCCAGTCAGCTGCCTGTCATTTGCCAGAACTCCCACATCATCAAGTGACACTTGGCTCTCCAAGGCATCCCACAGCTGGAACAGCAGTGATGTGAGAAGTGACAAAGCCTCCGTAGTAGGCAGAAAGCTGCACTGGACACTGGCCAAAGCAGGTGTGGCCACTGTTGGGATGGGTCGCAATCCCAGCTTCTCCTGCTCCTGTGCTCTGCCTGCTTCCCAGCTGTGAGCAATCACCCTCTCATTCCCAGCATGTTCTTCCTTCACTTGGACTGTGTGTTATGAGGATGACTTATATAGAAGCAGATGTGTAGATTGCTAATCTTTATATGTAGTACTTGTCATTATTAATAAGTTTACAATGCATCTAATTTTCTTAGTAATGACTGTAGCTAACCAAGCATGGTAGCACATACCTGTAATCCCAGAACAAGGGAAGTGGAGGTGGGAGAATCATGAGCTCAAGGTTAGCCATGAGTTCAAGACTACATGAGTTTAAGGCAACATGAATTCCTGCAGATAGATAGATAGATAGATAGATAGATAGATAGATAGATAGATAGATGAATGGAGAGAAGGGAAGGGGAGGCTTGTGTATTTGTGTATGTAGATATTTTAATTGGTAACATCCAGCTGTCTTAGGTGTCATTTGTATAAAGGGGAGACCGTGACTTGTGTCATGCCTGTGATATCTGAAAGCGTTTTAAAAATATAAAGAATACTTTAGAATAATGAATTCACAATAGAAACTGAGTCACGAGCTCCGAAGCTTTTTGTCCCTAGTGAAGGAGTCCTGACACCTTCATCTGAGCATTAGTGTTAGCATGTGCATGAGTTTGAGAGTGTGTGCATGAGGTATGTGTGTTTTGTGAGGGTGCTTGAGTATGTTTTTAAAAGTGAGCATGTGAGTGTTAATGTGTGCATGCGTGGGTATGCAAGCATGTGTGTTCATGAGGGTTTACATGACTGTATGCACACATGTGTCTGTGTATATGAGTATTTTATATGTGTGGTTTGGAGTGTTTATGGGTGTGCACGCATGTGAAGGGTGTGTAGTTGTGTTTTGTTGTTGGTTTTACTTTTTGGTGTTTGGGCACCCACCACTCAGCTTCCAAATAATCACACAGGCTTATTATTACTTATAGATGCTCGGCCTTAGCTTGGCCTGTTTCTAGCAAGCTTTTCTTAAATTATCCTGTCTACCTTTTGCCTCTGGGTTTTTAATCTTTCTCTATTCTATATACTTTTCTTACTCTGTGGCTTCGTGTGTAGCTGGGTGGCTGCCCCTGATGTCCTCCTCCCCTTCTCCTTTCTCTCCATGATCTCTCTTCCCAGATTTCTCCTTCTATTTATTCTCTCTGCCTCACCTGTCCTTTCTCCTGCCTCACTATTGGCTGTTCAGCTCTTTCTTAGACCAATCAGGTGTTTAACTTCAGAGTTAAACAAATGAAATGTAAAAGAATGCTTCAATAAACAAATATTCCACAGCCTAAACAAATGCAACACATCTTCAACTAATATTCCACAACAGGGTTATATGAGTTGGTACTTGTCTGTGAGCATGTATAGACATGCACATATGAATATGTGTGTGAGTTTGAAAATTTGTGTGCCTATATGTGCACATCTAAGGGCCTTTAAGTCTATTTGCATGGATGTGTGTGTGTGTGTATGTGTGTGTGAATATATACCATGTGTGAATATATGTGAATATGACTGTATGTGAGCATGCATTTGTGAGCCTATATATCTGTATGAGTTGACATGGATATCTGTTGGGGGGAGGTCTGTCTCAGTCTGAGAGAGTGTGAGCCTATGTATGTAACTTGGTATGCAAGCTTGTGAGTGCATATGTGACTAAGTGCACATTTCCCTGTTAGTATGGATACATGCATTAATATGAGTGTGAATTAGCATGTATTAGACTGTGTATCTTTGAGTATTGCATGTGTGTGTTGGTTTAATCTTTGTGAGTGTATGTAGGTGAATGTGTGTGTATACCTATATGCCAGTGTATTCGTGATTGTGTGGGTTTCTGAGTATGTGAGTGAATATATATATTTGAGTGAGCACGTGTGTCTATGTGTACACATATGTATATTGTCAGAGTGACTTTTGTCAGTGTATATTAGTATAGTAAGGTAAGTGTATATTAGTATAGATAGGTAAGTGTTTGGGTGTGCAGGAGTTTGAGTGTGAATGTGCATGTGTGTATGTGAGTGTACTGTGTATCTTGTGTTAAAGTCTGTGCATGTGTTTTAGCATGTCAGTTAGGTGTGTATGTGTGTGTATGTAAGTGTATATGAGTGTGTATGTAACTGATAATGGGACCCAGCTGCATTATTGCAGTTTTCTCACACTGAGTATTGCTCTACTACCAAGCTGTAGCCCCAGCCCCAGCTCCAGCCCCAGCCCCAGCCCCAGCTTCAGCTTCAGCCCCAGCTCAGCCCCAGCCTCAGCCCAGCCCCAGCCCCAGCCTCAGCTTCAGCCCCAGCCCCAGCCTCAGCTCCAGCTCCAGCCCCAGCTCAGCCCCAGCCTCAGCCTCAGCTTCAGCCCCAGCCCCAGCCCCAGCCTCAGCCCCAACCCAGCCCAGCCCCAGCCTCAGCCCCAGCCCAGATCAGCCCCAGCCCCAGCCCCAGAGCCTTACTTAAAGCAGACTTTGGAAGTGATACTGAAACATAACCTAAGGTTGAGTTCTCTGTTCAGGAGCTGAAGGTTTATTCTGACTAGAAGCAAGTCTTTGAGAAAAGGAGAGGACAGAGGTCCCACAATAACAGCAGGCATTGTGGGAGGTCTTGTGACCCTGAGGGGTGTTTGGTGACTACAGGATGTAAAAGATGACTCCACAGAGTGACAGATCTACACGTGTGGAACCACCACCTCAGTCTCTGTAGCCCAGAATAAGATAAACTGGAAATTCTGGGACTAGATATAGGGATCAGGAGCTCCTATAAAAGGAGTTAAAAGAAGACGGTAGGATTGGAGAAATGGCTCAGCAGTTAAGAGCACTTGCTGCTCTTGTAGAGGCCCAGTTTCCAGCACCCATATAGTGGCTCAAAACTGTCTGTAACTCCAGTTTTAGGGGCTCTGATGCCCTCTTCTGGCCTATGAAAATACTGTATACATGTGGTAACATAGACAAAACACTCATACCCATAAAATAGAAATAATTTTTAAAAAAAGAGGGCAGCAAAGTGAAAAGGAGAAGGAAAAGGCCACACTGGGGGAAGGAGAGGCAGCTGGGGTGAGAGGGCTCAGTCTGCTTGCCACACAGGTGTGAAGACACAAGTTCAGGTTTGTTCTTATCTCCCCTTTTAGTAAACTTTATGTCTTATTTACCTTAAGATTGTCCGAAAGCAGTTGGCTGGGAGAAGAACCAGAAAGGAGGCATGGGACCAAGGATGGTGAACCTCAGCGGATGCATGGACCCCAAAAGGTAGACATGACTGGGCACCCTTGTCTCCAGTGGGTGTGTGGCTGATGCTATGCTGTGTGGTTCAGGGATGCTGGTGCTGATAGTGAGCCAGCCACTGCTGGTCTACGTTGTCTTGAGGATTAGCGTGACAGGCATCCCAAGGCTTCTCCACTCGTTTCCAGTGCAGGTGCTCAGACACCTGGACCTTGCCATCGGCTTTTCTAGTTTTTATGGCTGTTATTGTTTAGAGAGCCTCACTAGGCAGCCCTGGCAGACCTGGAACTCACAGAGATCCACCTGCCTCTGCATCCTTTTCTAGTCCTTTGTTCATGGCTGTAGACCTCTGTCCCACTTGCCATCCCTGGAGGATCTTATAAAGGACATTGCATTTGTGGGGAAGCCACATCACTCCCAAGGCTGAGCATCCACCTGCCCTTTAGATCTGGGAGAGTCTCCAGTACTTGGGAGAGCCATTCTTTTAACCCCACACAGCAGCTCAGGACTGCTCTGACTTCCCCTTTCACCCTGCTGTAAGAAGCCATCCCAGCCATCATAGAAGACATGGCATGCTTTCTGTGTGTAACCTTCCTCCTCTCTGTTACCCGCGAGCTTCATCTTCTTTTCACTCTGATGCTGGTTGCCTAATTATTTCCACCTCACTTCCTCCCATAGATCATGTCTGTCTGTTAGAAGTTAGACTGGAGCACATGTGAATGTGTAGATCTCAAGCCTGGGTCAAGTGGCTGAAAGTGTCCATTAGCATATCAAAGCACACCTGGCCACCAGGTTCGCCCAGCATCCCTCAGTCCCTATCTGTTAAGGCCTATAGCTGGCATATCCCACTCCCTACCCTGAACTCTCCATCCAAGGGGCTGGGCTGCCCTTCTATATAATCCAGCCACTTTGGCTATTCCAGTCTCTCCATTTTTTAAAAACTTTCTTTTGGTTTATTCTTTGTGTCTTCCACTTCGTGCATCTTTTTTTTAATATATTGGTTTTTCGAGACAGGGTTTCTCTGTGGTTTTGGAGCCTGTCCTGGAACTAGTTCTTTTTTTGAGAATAAATTTTATTTTATTATTTTTTTTCTGCCTCCTCCCCGTTTCCCATTTCCCTCCCCCTCCTGGCACACATCGCTCCC
>NW_026067943.1:4366388-4392037 GCF_014885135.2 Alexandromys fortis
TCGACTTCTCTGTTTTTATGCCAATACCAAGCTGTTTTCAGTACTGAAGCTCTGTAATAGAGTTTGAAGTCAGGGATGGTAATGCCTCCAGAAGTTCCTTTATTGTATAAGATTGTTTTGGCTATCCTGTGTTTTTTGTTTTTCTATATAAAGTTGATTAATGTCCTCTCAAGATCTGTGAAGAATTTCGATGGGATTTTAATGGGGATTGCATTGAATCTATAAATTGCCCTTGGTAGAATTGCCATTTTTACTATGTTGATCCTCCCAATCCAAGAGCAAGAGAGATCCTTCCATTTTCTGGTATCCTCCTCAATTTCTTTCTTCAAGGACTTAAAGTTCTTGTCAAATAGATCCTTCACATCCTTGGTTAGAGTTACCCCAAGATATTTTATGCTATTTGTGACTATCGTGAAAGGTGATACTTCTCTGATTTCCCTTTCTGCTTCCTTATCCTTTGTGTATAGGAGGGCAACTCACTTCATGCATCTTGATCCCCTTCATCTCCCTGTTCCTTCGTATCAGCTTTCTGCACTTGCACCCTCCCCCCCCAAAGTAAAATAAAGAAAAAAATCTCACAGTGAGTCACACAGTTCACCCTTTAGTCCGTGTATCTTTACTTGCAAGTGTTCATTGCAGAGAATCATTGGTCTGGTTCGAGGCCTCTGGTTTCTGCTACACTATCGATACTGGGTCCTCATTGGGCCTCTTTGATATCCTGTTGTTGCCCTGTGGCATGGAGATCCTGCAGTTTTGGGTCGACAGGACCAGCCCCTTCATGTTCTCCAGCAGATCATAGATGGGGAGGATGTTGGAGTGTACCAACTCCTCATTCTGGGCCTGGGTAGTTGCAGGACAGGTCAGCCTGCTGGCTCTCCCTGTCCTCACCACCTGTGTGAGATCTCCAGCAATGCCCTCGCTAGTTCACCCCTTGCAGGCATGGGACTAGTTTTCCTGCTTTCCTGCCTCCAGTGTTGGCTCTCCCACACCTACATGAACAAGGCCATCTCTACAGCGTTTCCCAGTTGAGGTGCAGGGACCACTCACCTGAGTGTTGCTGCTGGTGAGGGGGCAGGGACAGCTCTCCTACTTGACACAGACAATGGGAGTAGAAGGGAGAGGGAATCTTTCCTTGGCCCATGCTACCATATGGCAGATGAGGGGTGGGGCCAGATCTCCCAAGCTCTCAGGCCTATTCACTGCACCCATCAATAGTGAGGTGCAGGGCCTGCCTTCCTAAGTGCTGCAGCGGGTAAGGGAAAGTGTCAGCTCTCTTATCTGCCATGGGGGGGCATCTTTCCCTCACCCTCACCACCTCATGTATGCCAGTCTCTTGGCCCAAGCTACCACTCATGGCTAGCAGCTCTTGTCTTACTCCCGCTCCCCCTCTCTCTCCTGGCCCAGCTCAGTCTGGTCATGTCCACTCTGGACTTTCCCAGATGTCCCTGCCTCTGCCTATGCTCTCTGTTTTGTCTGCAATAAACTTTCTCCTCCACCATACCTAGGAGCTGTCTTGTCCTTCCCTTTTTCTTTCTTTTTTTCTTTCCAGTGACTCACCAGCACACCAATCCCTTGTTTTCCAGGCTGGCTGAGTCATCCGTGGATCTGAATCTCAAGCTGATGTGCTGGCGATTAGTCCCCACCTTGGACTTGGACAAGGTTGTGTCCGTCAAGTGCCTGCTGCTGGGGGCCGGTACCTTGGGGTGTAATGTGGCAAGAACACTGATGGTGAGTTTGGGTGTAGAAGGAGCTGCAGGCTGTGTTCCTGCCACCCAGCTCCCGGCTGCCTGGCTAGCTTATGCCCCAAAATAACAACACACAAACTGCATTCATATAAACACTGCCTGGCCCATTATATCTAGCCTCTTCTTGGCTAACCTCATATCTTGCTTAACCCATTTCTAATAATGTGTGTAGCACCATAAGGTGGTGTCTTACCGGGAAAGATTCAGCATGTCTGACCTGCATCCATCTTGGGCCGGAGCTTCATTGCATCTGCCCTGGAGAGGGAGAGGCATGGCATCTGGCTCACTTTCCTTCTTCACAGCATTCTGTTCTGTCTACTACACCTACCTAATTTTCTGACCTATCAGACCAAGCAGTTTTCTTTATTGATTAACCAATGAAACAACAGATTGACAATGACCTTCCCACATCATTTGGGGACCTCATGCTGCTGGGGGCTGGCACCTTGGAGTGTAACATGGCTAGGACACTGATGGTGAGTTTAGGGGCCTCATGGCAGCTGTCCAGCTGTGCCTCTTGTTCTCTAGCATGATTGTCTCCCATCTCCTAGATCCCCTTGTGCCTCCTTCCCATCCCTTTTTGCTGTGCTCAGCATCTCTGTAATCCTTAAAGCAATCTGTAGTCATCATGAGACAGAAACAGAATGTCCCTCCAGTCCCAGTTAGTCCCCTTCCCACAGATAGTCAGATTTCATTTCATACATGAGGATGTTACCAAACTGAGGCCAGGAGTTGTCCTAAGTGAAGGAAATTGAGGCCATTCACTGGTCTTGCCACTTCTCTGTCCATATATATTTATAAAAACTGGCTCATAGACTATAAAAAGTTTTTTTTTTTGTAACTTACTAGTCCAACTTGAAAACTATGTGATTTCATAAAACTGAGGAAATATGGGGACTGTAGAGATGGCTCAGAGGTTAGGATCACTGGCTACTCTTAGAGAGAACCTGTGTTCAGTTCCCAGCACCCACAATACATCTCACAACAGCATGTAACTCCAGCTCCGGGAGACCTAGTACCCTCTTCTGGCCTCCTTGGGCATTGCATGTCTGTACTTACACACATGAATACTATGCATAAAATAAAGAAATTTTTAATAACAAGCTTTCCAGAAATGTTCTTATCTCTGAAAATGCCCATGGCATCAAGGAAACACAGACTCGTCTTGTGAGGTGGGTTGGAAGCAGGGTTTCTCCAGCGTGGAGAAATACTCTGAGGATTCTCTTCATTGTTTCACATGGAGACAACTTGCTGGTCATTTTCGGGAGTTAACTGAGATCTAAAATGAGTTTCCAGAGGAGCTGATATTTATTCTTAGCTACTCATTAAGAGAAGCCAGAAACACCTGGGTGCTCACTAACCCTGAAACTACACAGTTGAGTTCTAGCACTCACTTGCGATGTCGCCCTGGTGGCACTGTCACAAATAACACACTGTGAGTGAGGACTGCTCCGATAGCTCCTGATCTGATGACTGCAGGAATATAGGCTCAGGCATCTAATTATTTTGTCTTTTCAAATGAAGCTGGCATTCTAATGATCAAAAACTGAATTTGCACAATTAACTTTCTGCTGTTTCCTATATTTTAAGGTCTCCAGCTGCTCAGAAGCAAAACCATTCCTAGAGACTTCTAGAAATGTGTACTGGGACATGCTGCTCAGGAGTGTACCATGTATCCTCTTTCCATGCAGGGCTGGGGCGTCAGACATGTCACATTTGTGGACAATGCCAAGATCTCCTACTCCAACCCTGTGAGGCAGCCTCTGTATGAATTTGAAGATTGTCTTGGGGGTGGCAAGCCCAAGGCCCTGGCTGCAGCAGAGCGGCTCCAGAAAATATTTCCCGGAGTGGTACGTTGATGATTTGGTGTGTGGGGGGGGCGGGGGCAGTCATGTTATTCTTCCTGTAAACTCTTAAATGTTGAAGTCCTGGGGATCCTGGGGAATGAGGCTCTGTAGTATTAGTGACTGAGGCTCAGACATGTGTTATTTCCTACCAGACAGGCATCATATGACTGCCTCACCTCAGTGATGGCTTTATAAAAACTCTACAAAGATGCTGAGGAGAGGGATCATTGGATAAAGCATGTAATATTTTATGTAAGCATGAAGACTTGTGTTTGAATCCTCAAAACCCACATAAAGCCAGGCATAGAAGTATGTGTGTGTGTAATTCTGGTGCTCCCATGGTGAGAAAGGAGGCAAAGACAGGAGAGTCCCCAGAAACTGGACAGCCAGCTAATCTTAACACGTGCAGCAGCAAACCACAACCAAAAGACCCTGGTCAAGTGAGGTGGAAGGCGAGGACGGCCATCTGAGGTTGTCCTCTGACTCTATATACACACCATGGTGCCTGTGCACTTGTATGCACACGCATCCATACTTAAACATAGTAGTTCCACGCCCATGTCAACATACATGCACGTGCATGCAAAACAAAACAAAGAAAACTAAAATACAACTGGAGTTGAGCTGTAGCCCAGTGGCAAAGTGTTTGCCCAGCAAGCATGAAGCCCTGGCTGCCATCCCAGCTCTGCACAGCTAGTACGTGCTTCTCACGCAGTAGAAATAAAGGAAGAAGTGAAGAAGTGTCTTTTGGAGCTCTGTTTTCACCCTGCCTAGCTGTCAAGGGATTTCTGGTGGTGAAGATGTAGGGTATTAGTTTAGTCTGGTAAGACCACATGCTAGCTGCTTAGCACCACTCATGACACTGTGCTAGCCTTAGGTCTGTGTAGAAGAAAGACTGCTTGAAGGCTGACTTCTTTGCTGTGTCTCCTGCTATTTTTGAGTCACACTGTTTCACGACTTTAGAAATACCCGATGAAAGACTGGTCACTCACTCTCCTACTTTGCGTTCTCTTTTTGTTGTTGTTGTTGTTTTGTTTTGTTTTTGTTGTTTTGGGGCCAGGGTTGAGACAGGATTTCTCTGTGTAGCCTTGGCTGTTCTGGAACTCACTCTGTAGACCAGGCTGGCCTTGAAGTCACAGAGATCCACCTGACTCTGCCTCCTGAGTGCTCCACCATGCCCAACTCTAGTTTGCTTTCTTTTGCTATGACAGAACACTGACCAAAGCCATCTGGGAAAGAAAGGGTTTATGTGGCTCACACATCCTGATCACAGCCCATCACTGGGAGAGTTAGGAACTCAAGCTGGGGCAGAAGCAGGAATCATGGAGGGACGCTCTCCATGGCTTGCTTAGCCTGCTTTGTTATACACCCTAGAGCCACCTCCCACGGGTAGCAGGACCCACAGCTGATGGGCCTCCAGCATCAGTCATCAACCAAGAAAATGGCCTACTGACTGCTAACAGGCTCGCCTGGTGGAGGCAATTCAGTTGAGGTTCATACTGACAAAATCTAGCCAGCACCCTCAACTCACTTGAATGAAAAAGTAAGTTTTGAGATGTGTTTTAAGTCAAAAGAGTATACCTGTAGAATGCATGATCATTTTACCCAACAGGAGACACATTAGCAACCTTTGAGGCTTCTGCTTGTACTTAAAGTGGTAGAAGCGGCACCCTCAGCCCCAGCCATGAAATACCTGCCTTCTAGAAGTTTCCTCCTGTAGCCTCTCAATATTGATTTGTCTGTTCCCAAAGCCTCCTGTTATTGATGGCTTTATTTCACAAGTGCCCGCAAGAGGATCAGTTTTGAGTGGAATTCCGTAGCATTGACTGAGTAGCCACTGCGCTCCCAGCTATGCGTTGGCTAGACGTAGCCCCACCCTTGAGACATTAGTTAGGTGTCTGCTGGCACAGGGTGGCCTAGTGGCATCCAGCTGTAAGTCTACACCACAGGTGCCCAGGCTGGCTTTGTTAACTGATAGGCAAGGCTGGACTCAGCTTCCAGTCCGTTCCATATGTGATTGTTTCAAAATGGAGGCTTGAGGAGCCATGGTCTCCTGGTCCTGCGGTTCTGAGGGAGAATAAAAGGCTAGAGAGTCTCGTGTTGGCCTCAGCACAGCACACCACCTCCTCTTCCCATTGCTCAAGCGAGTCACAGTGCCATGCCCAGGATCTGTCTTCCCAGTGCGAAGCCTGCCAAGTTCTGTGGAAGGTGGCACAGATCTGCCCTTCTCCCCTGGGTTGGACAGGCATGCCACATGGGAGCACTGACTGTCTGTCTGTCCATGGAGAGGACTGCGGATCAACCATGGGCCCATGCAGACGCTGTTTGAATCTAAACTCTGCCACAGTTCCTGAGCTTTTGCTGCCCACCCGCTGCGATCATCTTTCCAGTTAGTGTTTTGACAACTCTGGGAAAGCCAATGTTATCATACTTGCCTGTGGCCAGTGGGATGCAGAAGATTGAGATGCAGGTTGTGATCCTGGCACACTTTGCTTTCTGTGGAAAGTGAACATCCCTGGCTGTGTTACACCTGTGGCTCTGAGCTTTGTTCTCAGCAGCACACACACACACACAGAGACACATAAATATACACAGACAGACACTTGAATATCTATACACACAGACACTTAGAAATGACTCTAGGAAGTGGAGAAGGTGGAGAGCACAGGCCAGATATGTGAAAGAGCAGTAGCACTGGGTCCTGAAGATTCCTGGTTGTAAGTGATGTAAGTATGACCATTGCCTCCCTAGAACGCCCGCGGGTTCAACATGAGCATCCCCATGCCAGGACATCCTGTGAATTTCTCTGACGTCACGCTGGAGCAGGCCCGCAGAGATGTGGAGCAGCTGGAGCAGCTCATTGAGAGCCATGATGTCATCTTCCTGCTAATGGACACCAGAGAGAGCCGGTGGCTTCCTGCTGTCATTGCAGCCAGCAAGCGGAAGGTGGAGTGTGTCTAGAGCTTAGTGAGACACCCAAGAGAGAAGCGACCAAAGCCTGCCCTCCCCAGGAGGGAGGGTGACCTCTGTGGCCTTGTAATCATAGCCTGCCCTCCACCAGGAAGGAGGGTGACCTCTGTGGCCTTATGAGTGTGTTTTACTATTTTCTTAGCAGTCCTTGCAGGTGCTACTGTTGGTACATATGAAGGTCAAGGGCTTGTGCTGTAGGATGCTTTACTAAGTATGCAGTTGCTCTCAGGGAGATTTTCAAAGAATGGTAATAAGAAAATGCCATATTATAAGATAGTAGGAGTATATGAATCTTAAATGTTACAGCTCTATATAAAAGCATGCATGTCTGCCTCTACCACAGTCCACCCCTCATCTGTCCGTCAGTCATTGCCACCTGTCTGTCTGTTGTGTATGAGACAAAGGAGAAAGGAAGGGAGAGGAGATGCAAGAGGCAGTGCCCCAGCAGTTTCTGGAACCCCCAGAACTCTGTCAGGGGTGGTTTTATTTTTTTCTCCAGAGTGCCATTTCTTGATTATTTCAAACTTTGTATGTGACCAAAAATTATGGAGAATGACTAAAAATCACAACCAAGAGGTGTTCTTACAATACAAACGAAGAAAGCTTCTCTTAAAAGCCCACCTGGTGGGCATGTCGTGGTTTACAAATCACGTCTCAGTAAAACTTTCTGAGAACTAAGAGGAAAGGGCAGAGTGGTACAGGCACCCCCCAGCTGCTCTCCACGCCTCTCTCCTGGCACTGCATGACCTTGGGGCAGAGGTGGAACTCTGACCTTCTGTATCCTTGTCTGTAAAAGGCAGTGCTTGTAGGGGGTTTTAAATAAGATGGTTTGTATTAGCATCAGGTCTCTTGCAGGTTTCAGTTGGCTATAGAAGTCTAGTTACACTCACATGAAAAAGAGAGCAGTTTAAAGGAAGGCGCATATGAGCTTAGCCTTGACTTGTAGTCTGTCTGTCCTGATGCCCTTTTATTCCTTCTATGTGAACAGCTAGTCATCAACGCTGCCTTGGGATTTGACACCTTTGTTGTCATGAGACACGGCTTGAAGAAACCCAAGCAGCAGGGAGCTGGGGACCTGTGCCCAAGCCACCCTGTGGCACCTGCTGACCTGGGCTCCTCACTTTTTGCTAACATCCCTGGATACAAGCTTGGCTGCTATTTCTGCAATGATGTGGTAGCTCCGGGAGATGTAAGTTGAGTTCCATGGTTACAGGCAGCTCTGCTCAACATCCACGTGCTGGGGCAGGATCTCCCCAGGGCTGATTAAAGATTGTCTAATAAAGAGCATTCTCTAGTTGGGGTGGGTGGCATCATCCCACCATGAGGCATGATTGGCGCCCTTTCCTGAATGGCCGAGTCACAGTCACTGCATGAATGTGGCCACAGCCATGTGACAGAAGCCGAGTAAAGAAGCTTTTGCATGGCCCGGTTCCTTAGAGAAAGAGCTCCACATTCGAGAGACTAAAGCCCCAGGTGCTGGTCCAGTCCCTCTGCTGTCTCCTCGGTGATTCGGAAGGCCTCTTGTTCCCTGTGACTGTAGAACAGGGCAGGGCACAGGCTGGTCACACTGTCAGGAAACTTTGCTTTTCAGGTAAACAGCAAGTGTCCTTTTGATTTGGTTTGGCTTCTTAAGTATGTAAAGTATGCCTCTTACAGTATTCAAGAGCTGCATAGAATTAAAAAAATGTATTGGTTGTTTGTCTGAAATTGAACGGTCAACCATTCCTCATGTATTTAATCTGACAGTCTAGGTGAGGAAGCTCACCTGTCCTGGGGATGCTCAGTGTTGAGCAGGTGGAATGTGAGGCGGCCAGGAGCCTCTCCAGCTGGGCCGAGTGAGGCGCAGTGAGCTCGCTAGGAGGCCTATTGAGTCTGCTGGAGCAGTCATTCCTCAGGGGTCCGAGGCAGAAATGTCCTCTGAATTGCCCTGTCTCCCCTGCTGCTATTACAAAACCCAGTCTGCTCTCCGCAACAACTGACTTTTCCTTCCCCCACACAGAGGAAAGCTGTCATCTTCTCTTGTGTGAGGAAGGAGGCTTAATGATCTTCATCAAGTGCTAGAACGTGCAGCTTGAACCATTTATTACCATCAAAGCGGGGTTGAGGCCTCAAGCAGGACAGCCTTGTGTTTTCATTCCGTGAAATGTTTGTAGCATCAAATGAAGCCAGGATTTGCCCCCATTTAGAAGGTTCGATTCTGTAGGGTTGACCCAGTGACAACTTGTGCGTGGAGCCAGGTCATGAAATGCTTGCAGTTTTGCAATTAAGTCCTCAGACTACAGCCAAGGTGATGAAGGATGTGCGGGAACAGAGGGCAGCAGGGTAGAGACTGTGGCTCCTTCTCACTCTGAGCCATTACCTCAGGGACAATGGCAGGACAGGGTCACCAGCTGCTCATGATTGTTCCTCCCTGTGACTCAGCCCTCATCTACACCGGGTGCAAAGCCACCATGAGGCCATGCTGCTGATGGTTAATGTCTCCATCTCTGTCTCTTAACAGTGCGCATCCTGTCAGCATATTGCCTCATTTAATCGCATACTTTGCTTTATTATGACCCTCCCAAGACACGATGGGGCGAGGCTGCCTGGCCTTTGTCAGCTACACCAGTCTTATAGAATTTTCATCTTTACCGTGGAGTTTCAGGTTCACCTAGGGCTCCCTAGACTAGAATAGTCTCTACATGTCAGTGGTTGTTTCTCTTTAGTCCACCAGAGACCGGACGTTGGACCAGCAATGCACAGTGAGCCGCCCAGGCCTGGCCGTGATTGCAGGTGCCCTGGCTGTGGAGCTGATGGTGTCTGTTCTGCAGCATCCTGAGGGGTGAGTCTGGAGCCCAGAGATGAGGGTTTGAACTAAGCGCTTGTCAGTAATCGCTGGGCACTGTCTCCCTCAGGCTCTTTCGGCCTCTTGGCTTTTCTGACCTCAAAATAAGACTGAGAAAAGCAACCTAGTCCAATTCTTTCACCCAAGTATTCAGCCTGTAGTTTCTGGGGTATGCCCTGTGCCTTTCTTGAATTATTTTGCATTTCCGGGACAACTGATAAGGAAGACTTTGGTAAGGGCATCTGTCTTTCACACTTCTCTTCTGTTGGTCTATTGTGGCTTTCTTAGCTTTGGACATTGTAACTGTATATACTGTATAATGTGTATACTGTATATACTATGTGTATAATGTGTATACCGTATATACTATGTATATCATGTGTATACCATATAATGTGTATACCCTATATACTATGTATATAATGTGAATACCGTATAGTGTGTCACTGGCATTAGGAATTGTATCAGCTGCCTGTGACCAAGTTCTGTGTCCAGGGACTTGGTCAAATAAAGTTCAAAGTCCACAGTCCAGGGTGGGTCCAGAGGCTCAGCCTGTGCCACTCAGCCTCCCTCATCTGTGAACACAGATGCTGCCCTGCTCTCCGTTATCACATCTGTGTGACGGTGTCGGCTCACAGGCAAATAAGCCTTTGCTTTAGTAGCAAACTAAAAGCCATTGGACTAGAGACAAAGGGACTCCTTTAATCAATTTTCTGAGTTTTTTTTTTAACTAGATTTGTTTTTGGATGATGTCATACATGTTTATAGCATGATTATAGTGCTGACTGCTCTCCCTTCACCACCGCCCGTCTCCCCGTTCTACCCTGTAAATATCTCTCTCATATACATGGCTTTTTGTTTTGTTTTGTGACCCACTGAGTTTGCCTGGGGCCAGCTGTGTTACCATGGGTTTTGGGCTCAGCAGTGGGTATACAGCTCCATACTGTGCCTTCCTCCTTCCCAGAATCCACCAGTTGGTGATAGCTCAGCTGAGCAGTAGGGCCCCTTTGTTACTGTTCTCCAGGAAGCATTTTTCAGATGACTGTAACTTAAAACAACACCACACCTTTTAGCTAGAGAATGGACAGAATCCATACGAAAGATCACAGGTAGCATGAGGGAAGTCACTTTCTCTTTCACCTGCTGCCAGGGACGAGTGTCACAAATAGACATTTGTTACTATTGGGATCTGATTGGTGTGCGTGTCCCATCTCCTGTTCATCCTCAGCACCTGTCTTGCTGCTTCTCTAGAACTTACCCTTCCCACAAAGCCCATGCCTGTCCCCAGTTCCAGCCTGGCTTCTCTGGCACATTCATTTCCTAGGGACACCCTGGGAAGGATGAGTGCACAGGCCAGCCTTTCCCTGTCTTCCCAGGGCAGTCCTGGTGCCTTTCCCTGTTGGTCCTGAGTGTAGATCTTACCTACTTGTTGCAGTTTTCAATCCAGGGCCATTGGCTGTCTTGACATCAGCATGCCCTTGCAGATCTTAGCTTGGACTTTGCTAAGTGCAGCTGCTCCACTCTGCAGAGCCCATCAGGCTCACACACCCTCGATACCGCTATGTGCTGTTTTGGTTGAGTATTGAGTAGTCCCAAGACCACTGTTTCCTGTGCTCCTAACAGGGTGACACAGCCAGTGCTTTCCTGTCATGGCAGCCTTGGACAATGGGTAAGCCACTGTCTCCTTGAGTCCTTTTTTTTTTTTTTTTTTTTTTTTTTTTTTTTTTTGGCCAACAGCTGCCTTGGTGATGCAGAAGTGTGAGCTTTCCCTTAAAGACCCTTTCCAGAAAATGCATCCTTTGCTTTCCCTAGCTTTGTCAGCTGGGCCTGTTGCACCTCTGAGTCAAGCTGTAAGAGGGAAGAGGGGGCTGAATGCTGGCTAGATGACCAACAGTGTCTTCACATTTAGTTTTGAAAATTCTTTACATATTTAAGCCCTAGAAGATATTGTTACATAGTTAGTATTTATTTAGTTTTTGTTATCATGTTTTAATTCTTCCTGTATCTCCAAACTTGTGGCTCCAAGGCATTTTCTTCTGCCTGTAGAATTACCTTAACCTTTTCAGTATTTGTTTGTCTGAAACTGTCTTTGTGATTAAGGAGGTTTCTCATTTTGATGGAATTTTAGACTAGCATCTTCTCTCTCTCTCCTTTTTCTCCTTCTTCTCCCTTCCTTCTTTTCCCCCGCCTTCTCTTCCTCCCCCTCATCATTTCTGGATATTGAATTTAGGCCTCATACACGCTAGACAGGTCCTCTGCCATGGTGACCCAGTGCCAGTTCTTATCTCTCAGGGTCTGTGAGTCATCTCTCTTCCCTTTTACCATCCCCTGTGAGTGGTCTGCCTCTCTCTGTGGCCTTCCCCCAGTGATGGGCTCAGGCTTCTGCAGCTTCTGGCATCTCCAGTATGTGAGTTCTGTCTGCAGTGTAAATTTTCTGCCCTGTCCCCTAGAACACCACACTTTCCCATGCTCCTATCTCCGAGCTCTTTCTAAAGACTCCAGACTGTACTCTGTCTGGTCCCCCGTATCCTTGTTCTCTCTCTCTTCTCTTGCTTCAGTCCGTTATTTTTGGTTGGCTCATCCGCCTATGTGCCTGGGAAAGGTTAAAACCATCAAGGTTTTTAGTATCATTGTTACATTTTAGGTCTAGACTCCCCATATGATCTCATCTCACACAGCTCTCATTCTCCACTGAAGCTGTGATTTTGGCCTGAGGGCAAACAGGTGCCCATGCTGAACTACAGACATAGCAGTTCACTCTCAAACGTTTGTGCAAGGCGCTGTCCCAAGAGAGTTGTAACTGCCGACTGCTCCAATCCCTTGTTGAACCTACTACTAGGGGAAAGTAGTAGTTGTGATTTGGACAGAGTCTCGCTGTGGATCCTGTGCTTGCTTTGAACCCATATTGCCCCTCCCACTCAGGGTGGTCCTCAGTCTGCTTGTTGCCAGCATTACAAGGTCATGCCATCTCACCTTGCTTCTTAGTCCTGTTCCGAAGGCGGAGCTAGGCTTGGTGTCTAAGACTCAGGTGGCTAGTGAGTGCAGCCAGGCTGCGACTCTGGAATCTGTGCTAGGTGTGCCACTGTAGTGCGGTGGGGAGGATGCAGTTAGAGAACACCTTTACTCCATCCGAATCGAATTCCAAGAAAGACAACACAGAAAGCCACAGCAGTACTCTGTTGGTCACGTGACTCAGAGGGCCCAGTGGCTAGTAGACAAGGCATAAAGGGGGAGTTAAGGCCAACTTTCACAGTGTAGTGAGAGCCTGTGAAAGGAAGGAGAGGGAGGAAGGAAGGAAAGAGAGAAGGGGGGAGAAGAAGGGAGGGAGGAAAACAGGGAGGAAGAAAGAAAGGAGGGAGGGAAGGAAAGAAAAGAGAGAGAGGGAAAGAAGAAGGAAGGAAAGAAAGGAGTAGAGGAAAGGAGAGAGGGAGGGGAAGAAAGAAGGAAGAGAGGGAAAGAAGGAAAGAAAGGAGGAAGGGAAGGAGGAAGGCAAGTCTTGCATTTGGCAAATTTATCTCGCATGTCCCTGTTGTATCATGCAGCCTCTTCCATTTCACAGCTGATGGTTAAGCTGCTTGGCTAGAGATGCCACAAGCTTGCTCTCATCTTTCCTACTCCATGGGGCCCATTGTTTTAAGGACTGCCTTTCCCTCCCTGCCATGGAATGAGTTTCTCACTAGCTTATGAAGCGCAGCAAAGGTGCATTTGGTTCTAACTCTTTCCAGTGCCCCTGATGAGCACACATGAGCTGAGACACCCCTGCTTCCCTCTTGCAGGGGCTATGCCATCGCCAGCAGCAGTGATGACCGCATGAATGAACCTCCCACCTCTCTGGGGCTTGTGCCTCACCAGGTGAGTGATTTGGAAATGAACTTGTGGTCCTGCTCCAATCCTCTGATGGAGGGGAAGGTGGGGTCACCTCCTCTTTCCACCAACACAACTCCGACAGCTGAGGTTTCAGAGGGGCATTCCTTAAGACATGGAGAATGTTCTGTTCAGGGGACACTGCCGAGAGGGAATGAACCCATGGCACTGCCTGACTTAGATGTGGAGCTGCTGACCAGACTCCATCATGCAGGACAAAAAGAAAGGATGAACTTTGGGTCAGACAGGCGCGGGTCCGTCTCAACCCTGTTGTGTGTGGCCTTCCCTGGCCCAGTCTCGAAGCTTCTTGGGGCCTTGTTTTTCTGTCTACAAATCACACTGAGCTAGCTCCCTGGTGGGCACAGAGGCCAGGCTGACGGGTGCCAACCCAGCAGATGTGGAGTAGCTGGCTGGCCTTCAGTGCCCAGTACCCTACCTGGGCAGGAAGCCTTTCTGGGCAAGCATGGGCAGACTACAAGCCATGCCACCCAGAAGCAGAACCTTTTCAGAACACAACCTGCAGGGTTCATGCCTGAGGCTGAAAAGGAAGACACTGGGCTGAGGCTCGCAGGTCCTGGATCTCATAGTCTGCGTGCTACCTTTGGGAAAGGGAGGGCAGTTTCAGCATGACATTTCAAGAGCTGTTCTCTACTGTCCCATGCCTTCCACTCCATAACGGGGAGGTGTCCTGCGGATCCTGCCTGATAAACTTATTTGTTCATTTGGTGCTGGGATGAAACTCCAGGGCCTCATGCATAGCAAACATGCGCTCTGCCACTGAGTGGTCAGCAGAAGGCGGAGCTAGCCCGCCACCATGGAGAGCCTGTGAAGCTGAGCTCCAAGCCCACTGGTGTTCTCCCAGAGCGTCTGTGGGCAGAGCCCGGGACTGCGCCGTGGCTCCTCAGCTCTGGCTCTGCTCTCTCTTGTCTGCACCACCTCATGTCTTAAACTTGCTTTTCTAATCTTAACCTGTTCGTGTCAGGAAAGTAGAAGCTTTAGCCAGGGTCCGTGAGTACCTCTGCCTCAACTTCGGAAGCCATAAAACCCCAGGAAAGGTAGCTTCCGCTCAACGCCCCCAAGTGTGGCATTTGTATGACCTGAAGTCTTTTTCCACAGATACATTCCCAGCAGGGCCTGGTAATATGGTAGTCGCCCCTCCCCCATCACACACTAGCCTGCTGGCTTCCGGGCTGACCTGGGCTGCTCTCATTCACGGCTTCTCCAGGTCATCCTGCCTCCTTTCCTGCCCTGGAGCCTGCTCTTCATCTCTCTTACCAATTTCATGCTGACGAGGGTCTTAATTAAATTTCCAGTCATGCCCCTGCACTGGCTCCTTCCTTTAAGTTAAATTGCAGCCTCTGTTGCTTTCTCAGTGTTGAGGCCAGAGGGCAAAGCACCCTCCCTAGAGGGGTGGCTGTGACAGATACATGTGCCTGTGTTTCCCAAGTGCTATGGCAACTCCTCCCTCGATGGGCATTCATTCCCGACGCGAGCCTGGCAATTGCCTGCCTTTCACTAAGCCTACCAGCTTTCCCTTCCTTTGCAGTTGTCTGAAGGGCTATTTTGGTTGTTGGCCATCTCTTCATTTGGCCTTTTCAAAGGCTGAAGAATAAGGCCACCGTATATGATAAAAAGCCGTGTGTGTGTGTGTGTGTGTGTGTGTGTGTGTGTGTATGTGTGTGTATGTGTGTGTATGTGTGTGTGTGTTACTTATTTCAAATTTTAAGCCTTTATTTTTAGCTACATTCTAAAAAGGAAAGTGGAAAAAGAACTTTAAAATTAATCAGAGTTGTTCGGTCCCCATTTAAACAATTTTTTTCCTTTTTCCCAAGAGGAGGGCACTCTATTTGTGCAACTCTGTTTGGATTAGGGAGTATCATCTCCCTAGAGCTGGGCCTGGCGGCGTACTCAGCATCCTTTCTCCCTCCTCCCTCTCCTTTCCTTTCTCCTCTCCTTCTCCTCTTCCCCCTCCTCCCTCTCCTTCTCCTCCCCTCCTCTCCCTGCTTCTCCATCCTCTAGAGACAAACGGTTTCCTGTTGGAGGGGAGCTGGCTAGGTCCCTTTGTGTGCTTTGCTTGTAAAGAATGACCTGTAAGGCTTTGGCTCATTTTCTCGGTGCCCCAGGGAGAGTGTTTATTAATCTGCTACAGCGGAGTGAGATGCTGAGAAAGCCCCCACCCCACCCCAGCACCTCCAGAACTCCACTGTGTAATGGAGAACATTCCTTGACTTCTCTGCTGTCCCCTGAGTGGGACCTGGGAGGCCACTGGCTTGCTCTGCCCCTCTGTGTGGGTTCACAGGCAAATTGACCCCGTTCAGGTACTGTCAGGGGACTTTGAAAGACTTGATTAGTCCCCAACTGAACTCAGCTAGATGTTACAGCTGAAGAAACCGGCACTGACCTGAACCCGTGAAAACCCACCTGATGTGAGAAGACAGGCGCTCTGGGTGGCAGACTTTTTTTTAAAAAAAAAACATTCATTTGTTTTTTTAGGCTCTGACCCAACACACAAGTTAGTAAAGCTGCTTGGTCTTTGAAGAGAGTGATTTTTTTTTCCTCACAAAATGTATTGTATTAATGCTTAAACTACATACAGATACATACAGATAATGACCCAAATCATTAAATGTTTGATCCAAGCCCTCAATATTGAACACACACACACACAGAGTGTCAGACTTTGAACTTCTTGAAAATGGATTCCTACAGTATGTACCCTTTAGTCAGGAGTTTTTAGACTGTAGTTCTTAGCAAAGAATTACTATCCATGCCTTCGCTTCCCACCAACCTGCACCTTTTATGAAGAGAATGGTAGCCAGGCATGATGGCCCAGCTTGTAGTCCCAGCAGTTAGAGGTGGGGCAGACAAATTGAGAGTTCAAGGCTCTCTGGGGTACATAGTAAGGGTCAAAAGTGAGCATGGGAAGGAGGTGACTCAGTAGATAGGTTTTAGATTCCTAGCATCCGCATAAGTGCAGGGTGAGCATGGCTGCCCATCTGTAACCCCAGCACCTGCACTGGGGGGCAGACACAGGAGGTTTTTAGAGCATTTGGCTAGCTAGACCAGCCTCACCATGGAGCCTTGGGTTCAAGTGAGAAACTGCCTTCGTGATCAAGGTCCCCACTCACTTGCACATACCTGTATGTACGCCTGCACACCTGTGCATCGCACACACGGGAAAGAGCGAGAGACGGGAAGCTTGTTGCTTTAGTCACCTTCTCATCTTCATGGCAGAACCTCTGCCCCGGGCAAGTTAGGAGAAGAATGTGTCTTAGAGCACAGTTCAGGACAGTGAGGAAACAGAAGCATGAGGCCACATGTTCACTGTATCCTCAGTCAGGATGCAGAGAGACACTGTTGGGGTCCCTGCAAGCTGCTTGAGGTGAAGGTCAGCACCACCTGGGCAGGTGCTGGGCCCAAACTCCTAGAGTCTAACACGGGGGTGTTGCAATGTCTAGAGCAGAGTACCTGTGGCCTCACAAGATGAATGAGTTCTACTGGCTGCTGAACAGTGCTCAGGGTGAGGGTCTAGGGAGGAAGGATTTATAATTAGCAGAAGGATAGACTCTATTGATGGAGGAGGCAAAGTACATGGGGCCCCTTGCATAAGGATGGGTTCTGTTCATTGGGAGACAAAGCACAGGATTAGAACCTAAAAAATGCTCAGGATTTGGGGGGATTCAGGTGAAGGCCAACTCCAGAATAGTGGGTCTGCAAATTAGACAACATCCACCCCAGCCTTCTGGATAAAAAGGTGTCATTGGAGAAGAACAGCCTGCATGTCTGACAGTTCTGGTCCCTCCAGTGTTTTCCCTCAGCTGTAACTCCTACAAGAGATGAATGCTGGTGCTCTAGGAGCCCAGGCCGTGGGATGTGCTACCCACATTCAAGACAGGTCTTCCCCTTTCAGTTAGACCACTCTGGAAACTCCCTCACAGACATGCCCCAGGTGTGTCTCCTAGGTGACTCCCTCACAGACATGCCCTGAGGTGTATCTCCTAGGAGACTCCAAGTTCAGCCTTGTTGTCCACGACAACTGACCAACAATTGACCATAGTTGTTATCTTTCCCTGGCTTCTGAATGATGACTGAGCGCTACAAGACTTTGATGGAGACCCATTCAGGTCTTGTAAAAATGTACAGACCTCTCTTGACACTCGAGGAAGTTGGCCTGCAGGTCCCTGAGAGAGCCTGACTGACAGAACTTAGTAGCCTGTGGTCTGATGACCTGCCACGGGTGTCCAGACACCCAGGACCTGTTTTATCTTGCAGACTGAGCAGTTAGCATTTTTGTCTTTGGGGAATGCACTTCTAGCTCTGAAGTAGAAGCAAAGAGAAGTCCCTGAGTGCATGTGTCCTGTGCCTGAGTGTGTGTGTGTGCCCTTCCCTGCTCTTGGAAGCCCATGATTCTCTGGGCCGCTTGAGTTCTTTTTTTTTTTTTTTTTAACTCTTTGCAGAAAAGCAAAACTAGGGCAGGGCATGAGCAAGGCTGGCCTGGGAGGCCTCTGAGCGAGGTAAGGTAGAGAGGGAGCTGGAGGCTCAGCCACTGTTCATTTCCTGTCTGCTAAGGCTCTGATGCCATTCTACCCAGACTTCAGTCTTCTACTTTTTTTTTATTAAGATTTACTTTTATTGTTTTAATTGATGTTGGTGTGTGTGTTTGCACACACACACATACACACAAGAACACAAGTACCCACAGAGGTTAGAGCTGTCAGATGCCCTGGAGCTGGAGTTACAGCCAGTTGTAAGCTGCCTGATATATGTAGGCTTGGGGAATCAAATTCAGTTCCTCAGGAAGAACAGTATGTGCTCTTAACCATTGAGTCATTTCTCCATCTCCAGGTCTTCTATTTTTAAAAAAGTCTCCTTATTTTGGGGTTCGAGGATGCTCAACTCTTGTGCCCTGGGAGATGAAGACTGTCTCCTTAGAGGAGGCCCAGCCAAGAGCTGTAGCCTAGTAAAGAACTTCCTTCCTCTCCCTCCCCTCGGGTTCCATGGCCCTCAGCTAGGCGGTGACAGGAGAAGTGGGTGGTTCACAGTTCTACTGTATTGGCTGCTGTGGTTTCTGACCTGGCCATGCTATCCACCTTCTCTGCCCAACCAACCAAGCAGGTGCTTTCCAGGCACAAATGTGCAGGGTACACTGGGATCAGAGCTAGCAAGGAAGTGCTTGCTCTTGCTGTAGTCTGAGGCAGTAGACAACCAGACCACAAGGGTGTGGTAGGATCTCCATCCAATGGGAAGTATCTGAAAGCTAGGGTGGTCCTGGGTATATGATCTGACTACACCCTCATGCTGTCTGCCTTCTCCTTGGGCAAGTGTCCCATCTCCTCTGAAACTCATGTTTCCTGTCTGGGGACAACTTAATAACGAGCCCCCGAGAGTCACTAAATATATAATGTATTTATATTATATATATATTATATATAATATAATCTAAATATAGATGGTATTTATTAAGCACTAGCAGAGTGTGGGGCACATGAGATAGTTGCCTGTGCTGGCTTTCTTTCTCTTTCCACTTTTTATTAAAGTGGAAGTTTATCTCTAAAAAGGAAATTAGAATCCTAGAACTCGGGAAACAGTGCTTGCTACATCTTGAGAGTTAGCTGTATCCTGCAATATTTTCTGAAGATGATGCTGGCTGGCTTCCAGGTTAGCTCTTTGGTCCCTCTGTGGCTCCACTTCAATAATGAGAGGTAGCAAGGGATGAGAACGGAAGCTGTTATCTGAAACAAAGACCTCTGCACTGTGCCCGGGGCTCACTGTTGCTAAACTCCATCTTGGCACTGAATGAGATTAAGAATCCTTTCCAGCGTCCGGGATCGATCTGGAGTTTGGAGCATGTTTTTATGCATGCAGACTCCAAGCTCTAGCAATTTATGCATGCAGACTCCAAGCTCTAGCAACCTTGCCAAGCTTGAAGGGAGCTGCAGCAACACCCGAGCATCGGGGGCACCTTTGAGGTGACCATTTGTTCCTGAGCAGTTGATCTTAGGATCCCATTGAGGCTAAGTGGGCTTGGCACCAAGGTTAGTTTTACTGAGCATTGGTGGAAACATGGCCAGGACAGTGGTTCAGAGAGGAAGGCCCCTTCCTTTCCTGATCTATTTATTTTGTATCCAACCTGGCAAAAGCCACTGAAGATAATTGAATTCACCTGAGAGGTGTTACCATCTGCGTTTTCCTTTCACAGAGTGTTTGAATTCCTCCTCCTCTCCCTCCTTCCCCTCTCTGTGCATTTCAGCTTCTCCACCAGGATTTTAGAGCCAAAATAAACCAGAAATGAGATTCCTGGCTTTAATCTGTAGTGCTTGTAAGGCTGTGCCATTTCTCCGAGTCTTGGTTATCTCATCTGGAAAGTGGTGGAAGGTAACGGGATGGCAATGACGCCAAAATGAGCTGCCACAGGACAGGTGAAAGCACTCTCCTTGGAGACCTGGCACGGTGCCTGTGCGTGTGAATGTGCTGCATCCTCACTTAGCCTGATGAGGATACGCTTTGTCTGCTGCATGGAGAACAGACCAGAGGTAGGAGGGCCCTGGTGTAAAACTGAAGTCACTTTAGCTAAAATTACAACCACCCAATTGAGGTGCCCATCCCTGCCCCGCCATCAGTCCGAGCCCTTCCAGAATAAACTTTCACCAGCACAGCCCAGAGCCACCACTGGAAATTTCCAGCATTGTGGTCATTGTAGATGCACCACCCTGAGCTAGGAAGAAAGACTTTATGGTGGCACGTAGCCAGGCCCACTCCTTGAACTAACCTCTGGTGTTTGCCGTTGCTTGGCGTGTTTCCTGAAGGTCCTTGTATGCCTGGTGAAGTATGGGCTCACTGCACAGGCGGAGTGCTGAGACCGCCAACATCCCTTTAACAGCCCTGCACTCATGCCGTGTGCTTCCTGCCTGCTACCTCCCATCTGCCACCCAGCGCAGTGTCTCTTGTCTGGCAAGCCCTGCTAGCCAAGTCCAGGGATAACCCAGGGCTGCTTGACAGCTTAGATTTCACCTTACCAGCTTTGCCTGTTTGGGTCTGACAGTGACCAGCAGGGCAGGAGCCAAGAAAGCCAAGGTAGCTTTCCTCCAGGGTCCTGCCACATTGCAGGTAGCCGAAAGAAACATATTTGGGGTTAGCTTAGGCATATCATTTCTTCTGGGCAGGAGGGCACATAATTCTGTGGTAGAATTAGCAATCACAGGGTCCTGGGATTAGCATCAAGAACCAGAAATAAATAAATGAAAACCATTTCCCCCTAGAGAGATACACTGGTGATTATTTGAGGATGGGGGCTTCAGAAGTCTGCATTATTGAACTTGTTGAAAATACCAAATTTATAAACTATTTCTAAATCAACCTTTCCAAGGCATAATTTATAGTCAACAGTTGTACCCTTTAGTAGGTGTTGACAAGCGCCTACACTCGCATCTCACCACAGAGGAGGCTTGGTGCGTTTGTCACCCCAACAGTTCCTTTGGGCTGGTGTCCTTTCCCGTCCCTCCCCCAGCCCCTGCACTGACTTGATTTCTGTATGAGCTGCTTCCATGTCTCCTTCGTGCTTTCATCTATGAAAAGGGAGCATGGCGGCTAGAAAGATGGCTCAGTGGCTAAGAGCGCATGCCGTGTACAGAGGACCCAGTTTTAGTGCCCAGATTCCAAGTCTGAAATCTCACAATCACCAGGGCATCCTAATAACTTCCCTCTATGGCACTGCTCACACACACACACTCACTCACTCACACACACACTCACACACTCACAATAAGTCTTAAAAACAGAAAAGGGCAGAGAATAGAATCTTTGACATCACTTTGCAGTCTTAATTTAAATATTTATTTGGCTCCAAATATGTAGAAAGAATTTAGGTATGGGGTAGATCTTTACTTTCTTTGAGTTGGAGTCTGGCCTCTCTGAAAAGATCTGGATACATCCTTTAGGACTTTTGCATAACCTGGACTGTGGGTCACTCTGGGAGTCATGCATGTCTAAGGATGGCGCTGAACTATTGACAGCAGCCTCTGCTCTCTAAGTTTTATGCATTTCCTGTCGGGCTGAGGGAATATAGTTGGCCACACACACAAGAGCTCATTTCTGGGCTCTCGGTTCTTCACGGTCCCTAGCCTTGTTGTTTCCTGTGGCATTTGTTCAAAGCCTTGGACTCTTGTGGAGAAAGGGTTTTCCAACAAGTAGCTCTGCAGCTGGGTGAGGGGGCTCACCCATCATCCCAGCACCGACAGACGGATTACCTTAGTATACGGCCAGCCTGAGCTACAGAGTCAATCCCTGTCTCAAACATAAGCATCTGAAGCAAGACTGAAGCATACCATGAATAGAGATTACCTGGTGAGGCTGCCGAGATGGCTGAGGCCTGGTGAGAGGCCTGTGACCTGTGTGCTAGCCTGTCTTATGTCACCTTGCCACACAAACTAGAGTTATCTGGAAGTAGGGAATCTTAATTGAGAAAATGCCTCCATAAGATCCGGCTGTAAAGCATTTTCTTAATTAGTTATTAATAAGGGAGGGCCCAGCTCATTGTGGGTGGGGTCAGCCCTGGGCTGGTGGTTCTGGGCTCTATAAGAAAGCAAGCTGATTAAGCTGTGAGAAGCAAGCCAGTACGCAGCACTCCTCCATGGCTTCTGCATCAGCTTCTGTCTCCAGGATCCTGCCCTGTTTGAGTTTCTGTCCTGATTCCTTTTGATGATGAACAGGTATAGAAGTATAAGCCAAACAAACCCTTCCCTTCCCAACTTGCTTTTTGGTCATGGTGTTTCATCACAGCAATAGTAGACACCCGTGTTGCTGCTGGCCTTTGTGTGCTTGCTCGCTCTCTCTCCCTCTCCCTCCCTCTGCATCTCCTGCTTTCTTTCTCTCCCTCTCCTTCCTTTTTTCCTGCTCTCCTTTCAGCTTCATAACTAGGTCTACTCTATCCCTTCCCTCCAGCTCTGCTCCCGCCACTTAAGTTTAGCAGAACACATTCCACAGACAGAAATTACAACAGGAGCTCCATGAGACACCACAGAGCGAGACACAAACTTGTAGGCCACTTTCAACAGTGTTTTAATGTAATGGAAAATGTGTTGGATCTGATTGCTTTAAAAGAACTCGGTATGAAAGTAACTTAGGTGTGTGCAAAGCACACTGTGAACATACATTCACCTTATCTTTTTATTATATTAATTTGAGTACGTGTACTTGGGTGTGAGTGCGTGAGCCATGGCACACAGGTGGTGATCAGAGGCGAGCTTGTAGGAGTCGGTTCTCTCCTTCTAGCACGTGGATTCCAGGGATCTAACTCAGGTCATCAGGCTTGGCACCTGTTGAGCATCTCACTAGCCCCCGAGTGTGTGTTTAAGCCTGGAACTCTTGGTGCTCATAAGGATCTCAACATTGTCCTTTGTGACTTAACGCTACAGTCCTTTCAGTTGATGACTTCTGGTTCCTGATTGGCTGCCTTTTCCCCCTGAACTTGCTTTTTGTTCTAGTTTGTAAAATGGCCACCATTTTTCACCTCAGAGACAGGAGGCTGAAAGTCACATTTTCAAAGGTTCCCAAGGAGCCAGTCAGTTCTGACTTAATGCTTGTGCTGGACAGTTTATGTCAACTTGACACAACCAGCAGAGAGGAGGGAACCTTCATTTTAAAAATACCTTCAGGCAGAAGCAAGCCCTCTCTGAGTTCGAGGCCAGCCTGGTCTACAAAGCGAGTGCCAGGACAGGCTCCAAAGCTACAGAGAAACCCCATCTTGAAAAACAAAACAAAACAAAACTGGTATGGGAGAATTGTCTGTATTGTCAATCATGTTTTAAATAAAAGCTGATTGGCCAGGCAGGAAGTATAGGTGGGACAACCAGACAGGAAGTAAAGGTCGGGCAATGAGAACAGGAGAATGCTGGGAAAGAGGAAGCCCATTCCTACCCAGTCCTGCTCAGACCATGGAAGAAGCAAGATATGACCTGCCCTGCTGAAAAAGGTACCTAGCCATGTGGCTAACATAGATAAAAATAATGGGTTAATATAAGCTACAAGAGCTAATAAGAAGCCTGAGATAATGGGCCAATCAGTTTATAATCTTAGACTTCCGTGTGATTTTCTTTGGGACTAAATGGCTGTGGGAACTGGGCAGGACAGAAACCCCAACTAGCAGGGCCCTCATGTTAAACAAAACAAAAGGAAAAAGAAAAACAAAACAAAAAACAGCAACAAAAATACCTTTATAAGATCAGGCAAGCCTATAGGGCATTTTCTTTTTTTTATTTTATTAATTTTTTGAGACAGGGTATCTCTGTGTAGCTCTGGCTATCCTGGCCTCTGCCTCCCAAGTGCATCACCACTGCCCAGCTGGGAATTTTCTTAATTAGTGATTGACGAGAGAGAGGCCAGTTCATTGTGATGCCATCCCTGGGCTGGTGGTCCTGGGTTCTTTCTATAAGAAAGAGGCTGAGCAAGCCATGAGTAGCAAGCCAGTCAGCAACACTCCTCCATGGCCTCTGCATCAGCTCCTGCCTCCAGGTTTGATCATGGTGTTTTTCACAACACTAGAAAACTGAGATACTCACCTTTGGCCATGGTGTTTGTGGCAGCAGTGAGAACGTAGCCCCGCTGCCTCCTGCTTGCTTTGCCAGGCTGCTTCACCTTCTAGCCTAAGTTTCATCAACTTAAAGCAGGAAATTCTGGCACCAAGCGAACTTTCAAGATTTGTGTTGTCTTGATTACTGCAGCTGCTGGCGTCCGTGGAAATGCTCTAGGTTTTACCCTCATGAGGTTTATTTCATCTCCCTGGTCCATACAACGGACCCACAAGCTGCTCTCAAAGTAGATTTACTGCTTGCAATCAGATGTTTCTGCTCAAGGTGGTGCTGTTTCCCCAGCATTGGGAAGCGCTTTTATTTCTGTGGGGTCTGCTCTCAGCAGCTAGTCACTGGGCCTTCCTTTAGGACAGTCCCTGCCTTCCGTTATCACCAGCCTAGAGCTGTGGAAATGCTTGCTTACCCCAATCCTCTGTGTTTCTGTGGGAGGGGCGAGTCAGAGCAACCTAGATGACCTGACTTTGTTCTGTTCTGTGAGGCTGGCATGGAACCCTGGCCCCTTGCATGCCAGGTGAGCAACCTGCCACTCAGCTGCACTCTTAACTCTCTGACACTTCTTTAAACAGTATTTTTATGTTCATTTTGGTTTGGGGACAGGGCCTCATACAGCCCAGGTTGGCCTTAGACTGTTATGTATGTAGCCAAGGATGACTTTGGCCTCCTGCATCTATCTCCTCTGTGCTAGGTTCTTAGGTATGCACCACCCAACCTAGTTTTGTGCCATGCTCGGAATGGAACCCAAGGCCTAGTGCATGCTGGTCAAGGATTCTACCAACTGAGATACACCACAGCCCCGAGACGTGCTTAGATCTCCCACGTTGCTCTTTATGTTTTTAAGTGAATTTGATTTTAAGTCTCAAATATTTAAAAATCATGTATATCCTGGGGATAAGGGACCTAAGTTATCTCTTCCCCAAACCTATGATAGTACAGGGGGTGGGGGTACTTACATTCAGAGAGAGTTGCCTATGTCAGGACCCCTAATAGCCATTTCCTCCTCCTTGTCACCCATTTGACATGCATCTTTATAGATGTCTTCATCCCTTGCCTAATGCGTAATTGTTCTGTTCTGTTTGTTTTTAGATCCGGGGATTTCTGTCACGGTTCGATAATGTCCTTCCTGTCAGCTTGGCATTTGACAAATGTACAGCCTGTTCACCCAAAGTAAGTTGTTTTGCCTCTGAGCAGTTGACCTCATCCTAACCCACCAGGGCTGGTGGGGTCTTTTTTTGTCTTGTCTTGTTTTTTGATTGTGTGTTTGTGTGTGTGTGTAAAAGGGAAGCCTGGGGGACTTGGTCCTGCTGTTGTTGATCTGCATTCATCTTCCAAGATGCCAGCCTTGGAAACCTCAGGTTCTAGAAATGCAGAGAGCCTGACTGGATGCTGGGTCGGTGCCTGCAACCACAGTACTTCCAACTTGAACGTGACCCTCTCCTGAAGTTCTGTTCCTCTCCTGAGGGTTCCCTTCCTTGAGCTCCTGAGCAGAGCAGATTTTAAGCTTCCCCCAGAAAGTGGGGGGATTTCGGGCAGTCCCGGCTGTGAGTGTTTTGGAGATGTTCCTAATGACAAAGGAAAAGCACGCAGAGATGAGGGGCCTGGATCGGGAGGCTGGAACAGGCCCCTTCCTCTTTGATCTTTCCAGCGGCTCTAAAAATAGAGCAGGGCTGTTGTCCATCGTAATGGGAACCGGCTGATGCATCTTAAAACTACTTGGTATCTCAGTTTTTAATAGGCTCTGAGTTATTCTCGCGTGTGTACTGTACAGCTGATTCCTTTTTTTTTTTTTTTTTTTTTTTTTTTTTTTTGTTTTTTT